>NW_016811820.1:2054486-2149653 GCF_001698545.2 Rhinopithecus bieti
TGAAATTTTGGAGGTGGGGGAGGAGGGGGGCGGGGAAGGCCCAAGCCTTTTTTAAACTAGTATATTACAACCTGACTGCTACCTGCAGTTTCCCAATTACCCAATTATAACACAAATTTGCACATTTTTTTAAAAGTAGGCTGCTACTATTTCTCCTTAATACAAGGATTTTAGTCACTGTACATCTTGTGTCTTTAAATAATGTATTAGGAACATTTTCAAGTCTGTAAGTGCTTTTTTAATGAGAGTGTGAAGATTTTAATGGGACTAGATTGCTTTTCATGACATTTCAGAGTGACTTAATTGTAACAATGTTGAGAGGCCGTATTTTAAAGTTTGCTAAGTATGTCTGTGTGGATTATAGTCAGACGCTTAAAAGGACGGATGGTTGGATAGTGGAATCAGATAGCTTTTCCTTACTACTTTCCTCCAAATATTAGCTCTTTGCAAATATGGTTACACCAAACCAGGCACAGGTCAGGATTCTCTTAAACCTTTTAATTTTCAAATAGGAACAGAGGCTAATAACAGACTAATGTGGGTAATTTTAGAGACAATTTGTTTAAAACTTAGTTGGACAGCAATGTTGGTCCTAAGGCCTCTCCTCTCTCCTTTTGCAGACCCAGGAGGTCAGGCTGTCTTTGTATATATTTCCTGTTAGTCCCTGAACTCTCTTCCCTGTTTGCTTTAAAAACACAGTGACCTTGGCCGGGTGCGGTGGCTCAAGCCTGTAATTCCAGCAATTTGGGAGGCCGAGGCGGGTCGATGACGAGGTCAGGAGGTGGAGACCATCCTGGCTAACACGGTGAAACCCCGTCTCTACTAAAAAAATACAAAAAGCCGCGCGTGGTGGCGGGCGCCTGTAGTCCCAGCTACTCGGGAGGCTGAGGTAGGAGAATGGCGGGAACCCGGGAGGCGGGGCTTACAGTGAGCTGAGATCACGCCACTGCACTCCAGCCTGGGCGACAGAGTGAGACTCCGTCTCCAATAAAACAAAACCAAAAAGCAAAACATAGTGACCTTGTGCCTCATTTTTTTCAGGTATTTGAGTTAATGTTTCTAAAGCATTATCACTCTCCAGATAACAGTTTACCGTTTTAATGATTGAAGTTTCAGACTCAATTTTTTTCTTATCTCCAAAACAAGAAGGTTATTCAGAGGTCTTTTCTTATACAAACGTTATTAGGATTCTAGAATCTGTGGCAGACTTCTCAAAATTAGATCAAATGGTCAGACACTTTCACTTTTTTTTTCTTTTTTTTAATGGTCTTGCTCTGTCACCCAGGCTGGAGTGCAATGGCATAATCATTGCTCACTGTAGCGTCAACTTCCCGGGGCTGAGCGATCCTCCCACCTCAGCCTCCCAAGTAGCTGGGACTACAGGCGTGCACCAACACACCTGGCTGATTTTAAAATTTTTTTTCTAGAGATGAGGTCTCACTGTATTGCCTAGGCTGGTCTTGAATGCCTGGGCTCAAACGATCCTCCTGCCTCAGCTTCCCCTAAGTGCGGGGATTACAGGCATGAACCACCACGCCCAGCCTCCTCAGTGCCACTCTTAATAGAAGCTTGTGTTAGTTTCTTAGGCTGCCATAACACAATATCACAAACTGAGTGGCTTAAAACAGCAGAAATAGTCTCATAGTTTTGGAGGCTAGGAAATGTTAAATTAAGGTGTTGGCAGGACCATGTTCCTTCTTAAGCCTATAGAGGAATCTTTATTTGTCTCTTACTATCTTCTGGTGGTTTATTGACAGTCTTTGGCATTCCTTGGCTTGCAGCTGCATGAATTCAATCTTTGCCTTTGTTGTCTCTTAGTGTTCTCCTTGTGTCTTTACATGGCCATCTTCTGGTAAGGACACCTACCGTAATCCACTCTAATCCAGTATGCCCTTGTTTTAACATTTGTGTCTGAAAGAACCTTGTTTCTAAATAAGGTCACATTGTGAGATACTGAGGTTTAGGGCTTTCACATATATTTCTGCGGGGACACAATTAAACCCGTAACAGAGTTCTACTTTGGAAAGTATGTAGGAGATTCTGATGCAGCCTGCATGGGTTCCCAAAGCATGATTCCTGACCTGTCTGTACATAATTCATCAAGAGCACTCACAAACTTATAAGACATATATGTATAATGATATATAAATATGAATGAGATACAGAAGAAAAATAAATCCAAAACTCACGTACTCATCACCCTGCCTAAGAAGTAAAACATTACCAATACCTTTAAAGGTTCTGGAAAGCCTGGGGTGCTTGTTTAAAACATAGGTTCTTCTCTGAGGGGTTAGGTCAGGAAGGTTTGGAGCAACAATGTGTATTAGAATTCAGTAACTTAAAAAAAAAAAACAACTCCATGTGCATTTTAAAGTTGGTCTTGAAAATTTTACTTTGGAGTGGGATGTTATTTTTTTTTTCTATTACCGAATAGAAAACGTGCAAGAAAAGATGTAGTAACTTTTTTTCATAGTGTGGTAGAACAGTCTTCGGCTCCTCTTCTTTTTGTCAAGTTTCCTGAAAAATCTCACCTGTACTTGGTATAATTTTCCAAATTAGTTTCGATCTCTGACCCAGGGAGGCTTAAGAGTGATGCACAGTCATGCAAGGGGAGGATGTGTATGTGTGAAGGGACCTGTTATTGATTACACATCTTACATTCCTGCCTTTCTTGTGGGTTTTTGTGAAGATTAATATCTGCCAGATAGGTTTAAGTTTGCAAAATGCCTTGAGTTCCTTGGGGGAAACTGTTACATAAATGTAAATAAATTATGCAGCACCTGAATTTGGTTGTTCATCATTTTTTATAGTGTGTTTTAATTAAGAACTTAGTGCTATTTAAGTTGGATGGCTGGGGAGAGGGTTTAATCACTCAAAGATGGTTAAATAAGTGGGTAGGAGCAACATTTAGGCTGGAACCCACGGAGGAATAAATGAACAAGACTGGAGACCAGTCATTTTCCATGGCATTTGCTGAGCGGAGCTGTGGATTAATGTCTCTTCTTGTACGTGTGTACATGGTGCTGTTAGAAAATCAGCCAGTTTTTCACTACACTTTGTCTCCCACCTGTAGATACCTTGGACCTCTCTGGTTCCTTGGACCTCTCTGGTTTTCCTGAGTGAGCTGGAAACCCTAACAACGACCAAAACAAAGCAAAAAACGGAGTTTGTCTTACTGTCTAGGTACTTGGGGAGCAAGAAGCATCCAGCAAACTGCATTGACTTTTGGTACACTGTGCTTCTGTAGTCCAGTGAGCAACCTCCTTTTGCCTGTTATGTACAGCTTTGTGTTTCAGTGGATGCTACTGTTCTATAACTCTTAAAGAGTGGAGATAGAAAATAGTTGCCAACAACCCATGGTCCAGTTGTGCCTCCTTTGTTTGCTGCTTTGTCAAGAGTCTTACTGTATGCTTTTTTTTTTTTTTTTTTTTTTGCCTTTGGCCCTGTGAAGAGAGTCACCTCATCCTCCTTTCTGCAACCAACTCCAAATCAAAGACTTAAAACCTTTCTCATTTATTCCTGTGTATCTGTTGAACACTTACTAGTTGCTAAGTAGTGGACACATGTGAATTATGTCTTGATGGCATGGGGCTGTCTAGTGGAGGATACCAACATTAAAAAAAAAAAGCTAAATCCAGCAAATAGCTATAATTAGAAAGGGGTATAGAGAATAACCACAGACTCTTTCAGAGCATATAACGAGGAGAATCTAACCTTGTCTTGGATTCTGGCGAATTGCTGCTGAAGAGTGACTCTCAGCAAAATCTGGAAGGATCGCTGGGAAGGAATTAGCAAGGAAGGAGGAAGAAAAGAGAACAGTGCCTTCTAAGAAGTATACTATGAAGTCATTTTTTTCCTGTTCTTTTCTCTGCCCTTTTCCTTCCCTGTACAGTTTTATGCAGTAGCACAGTTTTAGCCATCCAAACTGGGCCAGTTGTTTTGTTACACTGTGGATGGTTGGAGATTGAGAACTATGGGAATGGATAGGAGTTAAAAACTGGATATAAATTAGGTGACAAGAGATGGCAAAATCATTTATTGGGATGATTAACTTATTAAATTGGGCTCTTCCCATGCTGTTTTTCTAAAATTGTGCTCTGATGGCCGGTTTAGAAGCCTGGTATTACCCACAGACCGGAGTATGTCCCAGGAAGGTTAAGAGCCTGGGAAAGATGCTTGCTGAGGGAGGTCCTTCTTTGTACTCTTTCTATCAATAAGAAATAATAAAGAGTTAAAGCATCGTTATGTTTTAGATATACTTTCTCAAACTGCTGACATCAGAATTACCAGGAGCCTGTTAAAAATGCACTTTCTGTAGCCTTCCTATCCCAGGCCTTCTGAATTAGAATCTAGCAGTAGGATTCCTGGCCACTGTAAAGTACTGTATTGAGAACCATGAAGGCGTGGATTACCAGTGGGTCATTCAGAGGAGAACTTTCATCATTTTAGCCCTGTGGGCCCCTGCCTGATTTCCTACCATCTCGCACTACCAGGACCAGCTATGTAATTTGTGAGGCTCCTTATTTAAAAAGAAATATTAGGAATTTCAAGACAGTGATGGCAGAGCATTAAACCAAGTATGGGGCCCTTTCTGGATGTAGGGCCCTCTGGGATTGCACAGTTTGCAAACCCGTTAAGATGTTCTTGCTCACCATTCCTATTTGCCCTTTTAAAATGCTCTGGTAGTAGTGAACTGCTTATTGCTCCCTGTGCATGATACTGTTTTTTGCCTTTGTCCCTTGGGTCTCACTGTGTGGCATGCTGTGTTTCATCTCTTCTCTGTCACCTGCGCTTACCTCAATTTTTGCACATACTGCGTTAGAATCCTGTGCAAGTCGCCAGTGCTGTGCTGTGTGCTTTGAGGCCCCAGATCTGCTCTTCTTCATCTTTATATTCCCTGCCTTTAGCTGAGGCTCTGCCTTGGTCTTCTATTAAGTGTGCTGAATAGGATACTTTTTTAACCTGAATCTTTTCTTAAAACCTAATTAGGTTATAGGCCACTGGGAATGCAGATTTGGTTCAGAGTGCGGAGTTGGAGGCTGTGTTGCCCTAGTAGTGTTGTGAGGACTGCTTGGGCATGACTGGTCTGAGACAGTGTGAGGAATGGGGTGTGAAACAAACTTACGACATCTCTGGCAAGTTGTGCATACTCTGCTGCGGACACCTTTGATAGCTGCTGCCCTCTCTCCGATAACCAGTGTTTTTTTTTTTCTGGATCTCTCATTGAACTCTGAGTTTCTGGGAACAGCAGAGTTTTCTGAGCCACAGGTTCAGATGTGTTACCAGAACCTGAGGAAATGTTTCTTGCACTCGGAAGGTGGCCATTTTACTCAGTGGCTAATATTTGGGACTAGTCATTCCTGGATTCTTTGAACTAGCGTGTTCTGGGGAGTTCCCCAAAGCTGGAAGCACTTGTTAAATGAGATTATGGCTCTGTGGGGTGAGAAATAGACCCACCTGCTATACTTAAAAGAACTGACTGTGTTTCTGCCTTCAAATAACTGGAGGTAGTTATGAATTTGGGTGACACCTCTTCAGCTCATGATAGACGAGCAACTAGAGATTCAGAGAAGTTACACAGAATATTCAAGGTTGATTCAGATAGTGGCTGAATTGGGACTAGAATTCATGGTTTCTGTTCCCTGGATTTTGAGTAAGATCACTAATCAACATGTGAAATCTTCCTTGTGTCATTTAATTAGAATTTAAGTGTCAAATTGATGGTAAAATTATTTCTTAGCCTGTGTAGATCATAAAATTAGCAAATCAAGGCAGCAAAAGACCCCATACATATTTGTAGCCAGGTCTTCACTAATTTCTGGATAAAGGTTAATATATATTTGGTCTACAGGGTGTGATTTGAATGTAAGTTTTTTCTTTATTTTTTAGATTATTGTTCAAAGTTCCCACTGACAGAATGCAGAGAGATAGCCTTGATTAGATTAGGCTAGATTAGATTAAATTGAATGGTTAAAGCCTTTGGAGCCTCCAGCTTGTAGGAGACACCATAATGGCCTTCATAGCGTCCCTAAATCCTATTAGGTAAGTTAATCTTATTGAAGATTTCAGGTCTGCATAAAGCAGCCTTGCTCTTATATTCTCTATGGTGGGCTCTGCTTGTTAAGGTGAGCAGTCTTTTTAACTCTCCTGGAATAAGTTGGTTTTATTGGTTTGGAGCAAGTTAATCTAAATAACTTGAAAGTAGACACCTGTGCCTGGTAGCGAGGCCATTCCATGTAGCAAAATAGGCTGTCTCCTGGCTGCCCCTTTGCTTGGTGGCTGTTAGTGCCTGTGACAGCGGTTTTTTTCTTTGCGATTTGGGGAACGAGAGTCAGGTGAGATGTGTAATAATGTGCGGAGACAGTAGTACGGTTACGACACTGAGGCAATACTAGATATTGAGAATAAAATAAAGCACTTCGGAACTTGGGAGCTGGAAGCATTCTTAGCTGTCATTTTTTGAGTGTTTATAGTTTTATTATAGGTGCTAGTTGGCTCTTGCCTGTTTCTACAGGTGCAGTGACCATTTTTCTGAAGCAAAATATTCTTGTTGTCACAGGCTTTTCCTCAGTTTGTGAATTTATGGACCTGCAAAATTTTACAAAGACATGAATTATGTCTAATTTTATAATGTCTTTTGAAAATAAAAAATAAAAGGGGAAAAGTGCAAGAAATTTAGACCATATAGGTCTGAAAGTATGCTTACTACATCCATAGTGGGGGCTGGAGGAACTGAGAAAAGAATAATAGTAAATGTACTTTTTTAGATCTTTGCCAAAGGTAGTTTTGTTACATATAAACAACTTCAAGACCCACAAGTGACTATTACACACTGGATTGGCCTTCAGAGATACCGGGATTTTCTTTCCAAGTATCTGAAAAATAAGGTTCGTAGTGCTTTAGCTAGGAGGCTGAGTGCCCACCATTAAGATCCTGTGAGTTAACTGGTTTGGTTCACAAACAAAATAACTCATCTTACAGTGCATCTGGCTGTTTTGTGGCTGTGAGAAGGTTCCTGCATTGAAGGGATTGAAGTGACACTCTCACCACTCTGACCTTGGGATTTCCAGTGCTCTTGTGGAGTGCGGACTTCCTTCTTCATGTGGACTTGCTGGGTCTTCATTTATTATCCCACCTGGGCTCTGCCTGTTACTCTTCTGAGGCCAAGAAGTGAGTTAGATTCCTTATTTAACTTTTCTGATGGGGCAGCTCTGCATCTGTGTCCTGTCCCCAAAGACTAAAGAGAAATTTCATGTGGTGGGCCAAATTATGGAGCCTGAAGAACAGTTTTATGATTGATTAATGGTTTTGATTTGCTTTTAGGAAGAAAAGTGCAACTAGCCCGCTGGATAAAGATAGTATCTCTCTCCAGCACTCCTCTGTATCAAGTGTACAGTGTTCTCTTCCTGTATAGCACTTGTATTTTCAAGAGCTAGGGTCATTGAGAGAACACTTCTCACTCTTGAATTTCAGAGCATAGCAGAGTACACACACCTGAAGCAACAAATGTAATTTTCTCTAAGCATACTAAGAATTACTTTAATTCTCTGTATGTGCACGTGTGTGCCCACATAATGATGGTGGTGTTTTTTTTTTTTTTTTTTTTCATGCTCCTTGAGGAGGAATAGCCCCTTTTTTGCATTTATTGATTCATGATTGCCTACTTTTCAGAGTTACCTTTGTTAGGAAGCAGCTGCTGGAAGAATGTGTGCTCATTTTGTACTTACGACTTTTACTTCTGTGTCTGAGGCTCTGACCTGAGGCTCTCCCTGCCTGCCACCTCCTCTGCATCAGCCCAGCTTTGTTCTTCTGGGCCTGTTGTTTCCACTCTATGAAGAGACCTCCTTACTTCTGTCTGTCTCTACTTCGTATCCGTTTCTGCTGAGGCAGTTCCAGATGGGCAGAGGTTGGGGAGGGAATTTGAATGAGGAGAAAAATTGGATTGGTTAGGGGAAATTTATAAAACTTCTGTATTCTGTGCTAATAGTCCTCAGATGCTTTGGAATCATGAGATGGGACATTGTTCTGGCGACCTTTGAGAGCTGCTCTTAACCAGCCAGTAGACAGCTATGCCTGCTTTTTCCTCCTGTCACCATCTCTGCTCTTCCTGCCCAATTTGCCAGGAAGAGTCCACCAATTCTTCATAAGCCCACTTTTTATTCTCTCTTTTGAAGTCATCTTGATTCACTTCCTACACCAGCAGCCCCCAGTCTTGCTTGGTCTAGCTCCTAATCTTCTTGTTTCCTTTGGGACAGAGGAGAAGCTGCTCTCCTTAACATGCTTTGCTGACATCCCCAAGGAGGAGGGCACTGGCCCTTCCATATCCTGCCCCAGACCTTCGCAGTGAGCAGTAATAATGCCTAAACCTTATTGAGTACTTAACGTGTGCCCAGCACTGTGACAAACACTTCACACAGGTTATCTCTTAAAATATTCAAGCCAGCCCAGTAAAGTTTATGCACTGTCATTATCTGTCTTCAATTTACAGATGAGGAAGTTGATGCTCAGGGAGGTTCAATAATATGGCATTATGTACACAGCTGGAATGAGTGATGCAATCAAATAGGCAGCCCAGTTCCAGGGCTCACGTTCAACTACTCAGGAAAAGGTTTTTGAGGTCACTGCCAGGATAGCTGGACTTATGTCAGCTTTCCTGTCTGAAATATCTACCCTTTTACATGAACCTAAGCACTTACTGTCTTTATATTTTCAAGTAACTTACCAAATGGGGTGTTCTGGGTGGTCTTTGATGATGGCAACTGTGTGTTTTAAAGAACCAGAAAGAAAAATGTTTAGAGGTGGGCTTCTTTAGCTGTAGTCCCCCTTGACTGTGTGGTCAAATAATAGGGCTCCCAACAAGGAAATGAGGCCGTAAGTGCTCTTGCTTTATATAAAGATTAGTTAATTGGTAGAGGTTGTGTTTCTGTGGTTAATTTGTGTTCTTGTCTTAGCAATACATGAGTATCCACAGGCAGCAAGTGTGTCGCACAGCAGCCCCTTAAAACCAGGCGCTCTTCAGCACCAGCATCAGTTGATGCACCTGAATAACAATAGGGAAGCTTGTTGACCATTTGGCACTTCACAGCCTAGTAATTAGAAACTGTAAAACAATAATACAGACATGAAGCAAATCCTCCAGTTAATGAAGAAAAAATCTACAATCCTGCATTGTGGCTGAGTGCAAAATCACAACCGGCCGCTTATACAGCAAAGCAAACACTTCAGGATTTTGGCAGCTGTTTTGTAGATATAAAAAGCTCTAGGCTCTGTATTAATTTGGGGCCTGTCATAGTTTTTTAAAACCAAAAACAATTACCTGACTTTCTAGTTGTTGTTTTTTGTTTTGTTTTGTTTTGTTTTAAATTTACTGCAGTGGTTCTCAAATTATGGTCCCCAGTCCAGAATTGTCAGCGTCATCTGGGAACTGGTTAGAATTGCAGATTGGTGGGGCCCACCCAAGACCTACTGAACCAGAAATTCTGGGAGTGCGGGGCACAGTAATTTGTTTTTACAAGTCCTCCAGGTGATTCTGATGGACTCTAAAGTTTGAGAAACACTGGAGGTGTGGGAAGGGTACTTTGGGGGAAGGGAAGTGGAGTCTTCTCTTGGCCCCACCCAAAGATGAGCTTCTTTGTCTAGGGGTGGGACAGTTGGCTTTGAGATGTGATATTGAGAATATATGAAGGCTCCCTACTGTGTCAGGAAGTTGGGGGAGTGTCTCGGGGAGGGCTGTGCCTTCCTGGGGACCTCCTTAGGAGTAGGGGCTTGGGCCGTAGCTTATTACTAGCCTTTAAGGAACAATTTCAATGTTTCAGTCACCCTCTAGGCTGTTGTACTAGTGCAGTCAGCCCTGCTAGGCCCACAAGTTGTATGGGGCAGAGGAGAAGAGGCATGGGGACAGAAACCTTATATCCCAGGCAAAGCCTTAGCAACGCTGCTGATGTCATATGCTCATTGTTGTCAAGAATTGAAAATTAAGATAGAGATGAGGTGGCGGCAGGACAAATTTCTTTTCACTGTATGTCCCCTTTCTCTTCTGGATCTTATTTCCCTGCCTCCAGCTATCTTGGCAGGTGGGATTATTTAATAATTTTCTTGGAGCTTCTTGGCAAATGGCCCCTCTGCTCCTTCCCCAATGTGTGGTGACCACAACAGTGACATAGCTTCATTTCACAGCCATTAGAAATCCTGACACAGCTGACCACTAGATCTCCTGGAAAGGCCTCCTGGGAAATATAAGCTTGCCACCAAAGTGAAATGAATTCTCGAGTGGTATTACCACAAAGGTTCAGGTTCCTGATGCTCCTTGGAGTGCTAGGTTAACGGTCTCTCTGTTGGGGAAAAACCTGATACAAATAGAAACACCCATCCCTGTGGTTTCTTGGTTTTTATCCAGATTTGTTAATTTTGCTCATATTTTAAAATTGTTTAATTTGCTTACTATTTTTTTCTCTTTCAGACTATTGGGTTTTATCATTCCTTTTATTTTACAAAAAAGAACATAGGGCATGTTGGCCAGATAATGAATCCTGTTTTTTGATTTAATCACCCAACATAGCATGGGGATAAAAAGGTGAATGAGATGTAGCCCTGCTCCTCCCTGACCTTGAGACTGGCTTCTGGGGGAAGAAAATGACCAAAAAAGAACCATCCAGATCTTGGGTTCACTTTATTCTCTCTGTATTTTCAAGTGGGAGAACTTACTTGAATTTGTGAATTTGATGTTGGATCACAAGCCCAACATGTGGTTTATGTGGACATACGTAGTTATTTTGGATTTTGTTTTAAGGTGTCTGTGTCTTGTTGGCTCTTAGGAGGTGGTAGTTGCTGATTCTCCTTTCATGTGACATTCAGGGCTCATGGAGAAGTCAAAGGCTCACACTGGTGTTCACCTTCCTGGACTTCAGGAAAGATAGTCCTTTTGCCAGATGAATGGGCGGATCTAAGTCTGTCAGATTTCCATGAGTCGTGCAGCCTTTCTGGATTGGGACAGGAAGACTGACCCACTGTCCTTCCCAGCCTGCCTGCCCTTCATCTTGCTTTAATTAAATACACAGCTGATGATGTCAGCTTGGCTCCTGGCTCTTTCAGCTTTCCCCTCAGAACAAAACATCCGGGCAGACAGTTGTGACAATTAAGTCTCAAGACCCAAGCTTAGTTTGTTCTGAGGTAATTAAGATAAATCTGCCTGAGCATCTCCAAATGCAGATAAAACCTAGTTCTGATTAGAGGTGACCCTCTAATAAACCGGATTTGATTAGGCAGAACCAGCGAGGTGTAGGCAAATATTTGAGACTCTGGCCAAGCTGATATTCCATTGACCTTTCACTTGGGGGAAAAAACCTGTTTGATTTTTTTTTCCTATCCCAGAATCCTTGAAAGACAGCTAAAGGACTAGGGTGAAAAACACAGGTGAGACCTGTGGACTTCCCTTTAAAAGTCACAGTCAGCTACCACTTGGGTTGTGCTTGCTTCCTGGCAGATCAATGGAGAATGGATTTTGCCGGAGGTCCTGGCCTGGTATGATAATTAAAAAGGATGTTTTAGCTCAAGCCTGTAATCCCAGCACTCTGGGAGGCCGAGACGGGTGGATCACGAGCTCAGGAGATGGAGACCATCCTGGCGAACACGGTGAAACCCCGTGAAGAATTTTTGTTTTTAAGTCAAACTTTGTTTGTAAAGGTAACTTCTAACAATTTGTTATAGAAAAGTCGAACTAGAATTGCATTAGTTTGTTTATATCAAGGCCTCATTAGAAATTAAGGATAAATTTCCTTAATTGCTCCATCTCTGACTCCTGTAACAATGGGCATACTTCTTAGCATTTATCACACTGTTCTGTAATTGTTGGTTTACGTTTCCTTTTGTCTTAAAAAGCAGGGAAATTGTATAATTATTCTTGATGTTGCTCAAATGCTTAGCACGTGGGCCAGATACAGGGCGTGGCAAACTTTAGTCCACAGGCCAAGCCAGGCCGCTACCTATTTTTATGTGGTCATGAGCTAAGAATAGTTTTTAACCTTTTTAAATGACTGAAAACAAATAAAAGGAAATATATTTCATGCCACGTGAAAATTATGTGGAATTTGAATTTCAGTGTTCATAAATAAAGTTTTATTGGAATACAGCCATGCTCATTCATTTACGTTATTGCCTTTGGCATCATTTTGCACTACAACAGCAGAATTGAGTAGTTGCAGCAGAGACCATATGGCCTGAATAGCCTAAAATATTTGCTATCTAGCACTTCACAGAAGTAGTTTTCTGACCCCTTTCCTATTATATAGAAGGCATATAGTGTAAATGCTTCTTGTTTGAATTATTTCAAATATAAATCTGACTTTACCAATAGAGTTATTCTGATTATTCTGATCCTAAAAGTGTTCAGTGAATGTTAGATGAATGACTGATCGATTTAGTTCTCTTGTTATTCATTTGTAACCTTAGGTTTAGGTTTTAGAGGTAGTGGTTCATTTATCACAGCTGGACAATTATATACTATTTCTCTTCTAAGAAACTTAGATATAAAGAGTTAATCCTTATTAGTTTTCTAGGTTCTGAACTTACTATATGGGGTGCAGAGACACCAAGAGGCACAGAGAGGTTAAACTGACCAAGACACACAGTAAAGAAATGACATGACTCTTCATGTCTTCATCTCTTTCTTTCTTTGCTGAGGCCATTCTTTGTGATGAAAGAAAAGTCAAATAAACCTAGAGAAATTCATGAGCATACTACTGTCTGGTACTATATAATGTATTATTTCTTTTTTTTTTCCTTTTTTTTTTTTTTTTTTTTTTGAGACGAGTCTCGCTGTGTCTGCCCGGGCTGGAGGGCAGTGGCCGTATCTCAGCTCACTTGCAAGCTCCGCCTCCCGGTTATACGCCATTCTTCCTGCCTTCAGCCTCTCTTAGTTACTGGAATACAGGCGCCCTGCCACATCGCCCGGCTAGTTTTTTTTTGTATTTTTCAGTAGGAACGGTTTCACCATGTTAGCCACGATTGGTCTCGATCTCCGACCTCGTGAGTCACCCGCTCGGCCTCCCAAGTGCTGACTGGGATTATCAGGCTTGAGCCACCGCGCCCGGCCTTATCAATGATTATTTTCTTATAGATGTCAGGCTCTTCAGTTCATTACCAGGGAAATTCATTTCAAAAAATAATAAATCTGTGGTTTAAAAAGTAAATACTGCCGAGAATGATAGCAATTACCAAACGTAAACAGTGTGGCCTTTGGGAACCACTATGAAATTGTTCAGTGAATTAAATTATTATTCTTTTGCTATTCACATATCCACTTTCATTGACTGTTAAGGAATATGCTTCTTCAAGGAGGACAGATGAGGTATAGGTAAAGTTTATTTTTAAGATACTTAGGTAAAACAAAACAAACCAGCAACTGGCAGATGTTTGGTGACCTTGAAATGTGGCTTTTGTTTTGAGACAGTGTCTTTAAAATGACCAGTGCCACAAATTAAAGCAGGGGAGTTGGAGGGCATTGGAGCATTCAGGAAGAAAATGAGAAACCAGTAATTTGTAGGACATGACTAACTGGAAATATTGTTTGGTCTGCTGGGGTTTGAGGGAGTGGAGGAATTTGTGAAGAAGGAAAGGGTTAAGAGATGCATAGAGCAGAGAAACAAGGGTCTAAGCTTTCCTAGGAATCTCAGGTCAGACCCTTGTTAAATTTTGTCCATATATTTATTGTTTGGTGTGGAATATTTTAGGGGAGTGTAATTTTTTTTTCTATTTTTCTCTTATTAAGTAATTTAAAGGGATGACATTCAGGGCTTTGGGAAGCAATTTTTGTTGTTGTTGGTTTTTTTCCAAAACTACTAATTGGATATTCACCATGGGATGGATACTTAACAACAGCTCTGCATAATAGGGATAATATTCCTATTTTATGGATGAGAAAGCAGAGGCTTAGTTGTTTTTTGTTGTTGTTGTTGTTGTTTTTGAGAGCGAGTCTCGCTCTGAGGCTTAGTTTAATTGGCTTTCCTGAGGTTTTACAGTTAGCAGCTGGAGCCAAGTTTCAAACCCAAATCTAGCTGACTTCAGGGGCCTTCTGTTGTTTCTGCTATCCCACTTCCTTACTGGTTGCATCCCAGAGATTTCATTGTTTGGTGCATAAATTTAGCCTAAAGCCATACTTCACCATTTTGTGTGAATAAATCTCTTCGTCATTTTATGACTCAGCTACCTGCTTTCTCTTTCTAACCTGTTATTTTGTACATCTATGATTTGTTAGCTTCTCATGTTCCCTTAGCTTCCCTGCCCTTAGATATTAACCATCTTGATCAATATCAAGTTGATTTTGCTACTTAATAACAGACTTTAGAGGATAAAAACTATAACCTCCACCCTACTGAAAAATGAGGTTTGATTTGCCGTTGGTGGTATGTGCCCCATCCTTCTGCCCTGGCACTCCAGGGGAATCTAAAAGGAAGAGCTGAGAAATAGCATTCCAGGCTTAGAGCCTCCACATTCCTTGGGTTCTGTTGGAAGACTTCTTGGCAGCATTGAAAGATGCCTGTGTTTTCATACTGATTTTCCATCCTGGGCCACCTGCTTTCTCCCTTCCTGCTGTTTTCCTTTTGTACCTATGTGGTTGGTGCTTCTGGGGCTTTTTATAGCGGCTTTCATCATTTATACTACTGAGTTTTGCAGGCGCTTTTCTTTTCAATTTTTGATGTTTGACAGTATAGACTTTTATTTATTTATTTTTAATATGTTCACTTCTGAACCTTTTGGACTTCATGGTGACAGCCTCCAGGAGAGGAAAAACAAAACAAGGGAAATTCTAGGAAGCGGCAGAAGGTAGTTACTATTGATTTCTCTGGATGCGGATCCTAACTGTTGGCAAATTTAAAACTTACTTATTTTGAGTAGGGGTGGTTTTATAATGACAGTGAGAAGTTGATCTGGAAAAGATGCTGATTTGGACATGGGTGTTGTAAAACCAATGATGAAGCAAAACAAAAGAATAGTGCATTTTGGCCGGGCCCGGTGGCTCATGCCTGTAATCCCAGCACTTTGGGAGACCAAGGCGGGCGGATCATGAGGTGAGGAGATCGAGACCTTCCTGGCTAACATGGTGAAACCCCGTCTCCACTAAAAATACAAACAGAAATTAGCCGGGCGTGGCGGTGGCACCTGTAATCCCAGCTACTCTCGAGACTGAGGCAGGAGAATGGTGTGAACCCGGGAGGCAGAGCTTGCAGTGAGCCGAGATCACGCTACTGCACTCCAGCCTGGGCGACAGAGCAAGACTCCGTCTCAAAAAAAAAAAGAAAAAAGAATAGTGCGTTTTCACTTTTTAACCTTAGTCGCACAGAGTATGTTGAAAGCTGCTGTTGCGTTCACCTTGTCATTGGGAAGTGGGAAAGCTGTCAATCAAAGCAGCTAAACAAGAAGCAACTCAGGAATTATGAGATGGGTGGCAAGTCTTTTGCCCCTGTCCAGTAGTAACACTACTAGATCTGGAGAGAGTTCTCTGCGTTCAGGGAATCTTCTTGATCTCTAAAAAAATTGAGAGGACTAGAGAGGAGTAAAGACTGGAACCTGGAAGGACTGATTTGTGAGGGACAAAGATTTAGAGAAGACATTGTCTTGAAGGTGGTGAACCTACCCTACCAAAATATTGTAAAAATTCTAAAGAAAAGTTAATTGGGTCAACTTGACAATAAATGTTAGAAGGGAAAAATCTTAAAGTGTGTAATTTGAAAGTAGAAAGTTTGTCCTATCCACAATGTTTGCCGTTTCATAGACTAAGGTGGTTGGGGGAGGTGGGGCAAAATTACTGCAGTTTCCAGTGATCATTTCCTTCTCTCAGTCCTGGAAATGCAGGCACTATTTAGCACTGAAACCATCTAGTGTTGGTGGCTGTTTCTTACGTAGTATGACCTGCCTCTATAAATACATTGTGTATAAGCTTAACCAGGACAGTAATTGGTGTGATCCTTTTCTTTTTCTGATCTGTAAGATCTGAGGCCCATGACCAAGGGAAAGAGAAGTGCTTTTTAAAAAAACTCTTGACACTTTTGTTGTTTTGGTCTCATGGTTTCACTGAGGTAGTGTTCTACAGTGTAAGACAGGTTAGGATTGTATGTTCCAGAATTATGAACAAGAGTATCCTTGGGAATGATAAAAACCATGCTGCAGTGTTGCATGTGTATCTGTGTGTTCCATGTGGAAGACCTTCTGGGCTGTGTCTGTCTTTGCTATTTTTTATCACCTGAAATGGTGCTGCTCAACCACTCTGTGACAGTGTTATTTTAACTTGAAATAGCATGAGGGTTAGGAGAAAATACCTCATGAATGTGAAGGGGGATTCTCCTGGGCGTATGTAATTGCAATGATTTGAAATGCTTTCACAGGTTTGTAGGAGAGGGTAATTTTTCTTCTTTATTTGCTCCTTTTATCTTTTTCTAAAGCCAGCATTACCTCTCCTCCCACTGCCCATATATACTTCTTATTCCCTTCTCCTTCCCCCTCCTTCTCTTTGTCCCACTCTCCTTCATGTAAAGAAACTCTTTCCTAATAAGAATCATAGGCATTCAGAGCTTCTTGTTTTTTTTTTTTTTTTTTTTTTATATTAACAGTTGATTTGACTTTTTAGTACTGTGTATGAGATGGGAAAAGTCAGGGCCGTTTGATAGTAATTGCTTCCTGGAAGAGTCAACCAACTTATTACAAGGGTGAGGAGTGTTTGTGGGCATTATTTTCCGGTTCCAGGTGTGTTTTGAGTGTTGCTGGTGGTGCTCAGCACTCTTTTTTTTTTTTTTTTTTTTTGAGATGGAGTCTCACTCTGTCTCCCAGGTTGGAGTGCAGTACGGTCTCGGCTCACAGCAAGCTCCACCTCCCAGGTTCACCCCCTTCTCCTGCCTCAGCCTCCTGAGTAGCTGGGACTACAGGTGCCTGCCAGCATGCCCAGCTAATTTTTTGTATTTTTAGGAGAGATGGGGTGTCACCATGTTAGCCAGGAAGGTCTCGATCTCCTGACCTCGTGATACACCCACCTCGGCCTCCCAAAGTGCTGGGATTACAGGCGTGAGCCATTGCGCCCAGCCACTCAGCATTCTTGACATTTGGGGCTGGATAATCTGTGTTGCGGGAGTATCCTGTGATTTGTAGGGTGTTTAGCAGCATCCTTGAACTCTACACATCAGCTACCAGTAGCACCCCTCAAGGGTGACAACCAAAAATATCTCCATACATTGCCAAATGAGGGACAGGATCACTATGGTTGAGAATTTCTGCCTTAGAAAGAGGAAAATGGATTCCCTGGAAGCAGAGGTTAGCCATTAACCTTATAGGGCTGGAGCCTTCATTTAAATGCTTTGGTGTATTTAAAGCACCTCTGAAGTATCAGTGATGAGGGATCATTTAGCTTGTTGAAATTCCTGCGTAATTCATAAATATCATATTAGCTCTTGGCTTCAACTTCCTACCACTAGAAATGTAGATTTTTTTCCCCCTTATTTTCAAAATGAGGAGGATTGTAGTAAAATATAGTAATTTCTGAGGTCGCTCCCAAGCCTCACATTTTATGATTTTAGTTATAACAGACAGCTTATGGAATTACACAGTTGAAGATTTGAAAATGTATTTGCGATCATTTAGCCAGCCCTTTTCTGTTAGTTCTGTCCAGTGTGATTTCCACAAATAGATCAGACCAGAAGAAAATAGTTGCTTTTTACAAGTGGATGTTATTAAATGTTCATATTTAGAGTATTTATCAGAACAGATTTATACTACAATATTTACTTTTCTCACTGATTGAGATTCAGGGGACTTAACTGCCTAAGCTTCAACTATCTGTTGTTTGGAATTAGGCTTTGAAATGTTGGTCTTTATATTAATATTCCTATGCCTAAGCTGGTACTCTTATTGTCAAATAGCTTTATGCTCTGTTACGTTAATGAGGGAAACTGACTTCCCAGAGTGCCTTGGCTGATATATTGGTGTTAAATTGGTGAGCTTTCTATCCCAACTGCTTTATTTGTGCTTTAAACATAAATGAAAGCAGATTTTTTTGTTTTGTTTTTGGCTTGAGAGGTGGTTAAGAGGGAAATCTAATACCTTTTATGGGTTTATATGCTTCATATGTGATGTGCCCAATCAGAAATAATAAAATACACGCCAGATGTGAAGGTACCAGCTAATATAATTATGCTGGAGATCATTTTCACCTTTTGAGGGCAGAATTACATTGACTTCATTTCTTCAACTCGAACAGGATTTGGTTATAGTTACTTAAATTTGAATTGGGAGCTGAGATGAAGTAACACTTGTGCTTTTATTGGAAGGATTGGGTTGTTTGTATACCTTTTGTATTTCTGAAGCTTGATAAACTATAAAGCCTCGAGTATTCGGATTCATGGCAAGGCTTGAATGGGGAGGTATACTCTAGTAGAAGCTAACAACTTAGTATGCTTTCTGTGGGCTTTTGCCTGGAAACCAAATCTGAAGGTATAGTGATCAGACACAATGCGATTCTTAAGCCTTCTTGGAAATAACAGGTCTCTTAGCCTGTTCTAAAGAGGTAATTTTGCGTGTATTAAATATTCAACCAAGGGCATGATCTGTGCTTATTTTGGCAAACAAATAGATCCCAAAATGAATCAAACAAATTGTAATGCAGAACAAATTGAAATACTTGAGGATTTGTCTTAGATATTTAAACTCATATTTTATCCTCTGTGTCTTCATAGTACCCTCAGAATGAAAAGAATCTTTGGAAATGTCAGTGAAAGGGCAGTATAATCTCACACTGCAGTTGTGGTTCCGGACCCAGTCTGTGGGCCTGTCTTTCCTTTCACTCCTAGCCATGTGACAGCACAAAGAGGGTACTTAAGGTGTTTATTTCACTCTGGAAGATTTTTATAAAGAGCACTTTTTAATGAAGCACAGCACATGGCATCATTATCATTTCTAACCCAGAGAACTCATTTTCAATTTTGCTATCAAAGAAAAATGACAAATAGAGAATGCAAGAAAAACCAGATGGACTAACTGTATTAGGAGCTTAGTATGCATATTTTGTGTCACATATTAGCATTCATTAAGTCAAAAGGGAAAAAAATGAGTTTTGCCTACATGCATTAAACCAATAAGGCTGGCAAAGTTCCAAGCTAGCTCTTGTGAATTAATTGTTTTATAACTGTTTTAATTAAAATTGTTCAGTATATGATTAACCTAAAAGTTTTAATTTCCACAAAACTGTTGAACAAATGAGACATTAATATTTTACATTAACCATGGCAATATTGCTGTGGTTTTCAGAGCACTGCTTGTTCAAGCAAAGCATGGCAAGTGGTAGGTGGAAAGTGCTCTGTGTCTCATGCCACTACTAAGAAAACCTGCACATCAGAAGCAAATTCTATACACAAGCATTTATGTAGGCATCTCCCCAAACCCCCTGTTCAGACAGTCTAGTTAGAGCTGGGCACCTGTCATAAATTGTCATGTTGAGGAGGTTAACGATATAACATGACAAGAATACATTTATTGTCTTTTTCTTCTACCTGGCTTCACAGTAGTATTGGTGTACTGTGTGAGATCCTTAGATTAGAAGGGATTGGCCATGTTTAACATGGAAATGATTTATTTAACATGGAAATGATTCATGTTAAATTCTAGGGTTGTAATTTGGGATGTAGGTACAAATGTTAGTTCTGGAATCAAAGGGAAAAAAGAGAAGATTTGGATGATCCATCACCTTTATTTGAGGTTCTTTAGGTTGGCATCAGGCTAACTTTGGTAAAACCACGTCCCATTTTGCAAATGGTAAAAGTGAGGGTTGGTAAAATTTCACTGTGTATAGCTATAGCTCCTGAAATACACAGATTTGCATTTCTGTCACTCATCTCTCTCCCCACTTTCCACATGTATCCCCATCCTAATGTACTTCACTTTGTTAAAAGATGGGGATGTCTTTCCTCTCTCCTCCCCTAAGCTGTTCACTTTACTCTGTGGATTTGGGTCATGGTGCTGTATAAATTCAAGGTAATGATAGTATTTGAACCCCATGGAAGGATATTTTAAAAGATAAGATTAATACTGCTCAGTGTAAATGATGATAAAACTCAGGGTGTCCTAAATGTCCAGGCAGTGATGCATTTTTTAAGGCGCTAGACTGAGCTTAGCTTTTAGGTTGTATGACACTTGATATAAGCTGTCCTTGCAGGTTTAAAACTGTAGGAGTCTGGAATGCAGCATCTGAACCACAGAAATATATTGGTCTTGTGCTTACATGGTCAGGATCATATGGCATTGTGATCTATCCAGATTTCCAGCTGCAGTCCTGATGTGGTCTCTTCATTACTCTGTCCAGCTGTTTCTTCCTAGAGGGTGCTCTATGTTAGCCTTCCCTTCTGTATAATCATTCTCTTTCCTAAAATTTCCTGTTTAACTTGTTAAGCACCAGATTCTGAATAA
Organism: Rhinopithecus bieti; assembly: GCF_001698545.2. Lineage (NCBI taxonomy): Eukaryota > Metazoa > Chordata > Mammalia > Primates > Cercopithecidae > Rhinopithecus > Rhinopithecus bieti. The sequence continues at coordinate 2,074,929 of NW_016811820.1, forward strand.
ATTATTCATATAATCAGTATTTTTGAAGTAGTTAATAATCAGAGTATAATAATAAATTTTATGATTGTACAGGTTGCCATATTTGTCAGAAACCAGCTTTACACAAGTGATTTTTGAGATAAATGCTTTATTGGGCATGTTGTGATCTGTTCATTTCTTCAGGCTCTCTTGATTTCTATTATTGTGTGAAGTTAGGTCATCAGAAATGCGCATACCTGGACCATATTATTTAGGCTCTTCAGAGAATTGCCATCACGGAGTTAGAGTGCTGTGTCCTTGGTAAATGGAGAGTAAGAGCCCTCAATTTAATAATACAGTATTTTATAGTCAAATAATGTATCTGGCTTTTGTAAAACCTTAAAAGTAATCTGGTATCTTAATGTTTCGTAGTACACATGCATATATGTGTGTGTATACACACATGCATTTAATACACACATACATATGTATACATATATTTACACATATATGTACACATAGTCATACACATATAAAAATCTTCTCTAAGAATTTGGTGCTAGGAAAAAATGTCTGTCTTCTGACCAACATGTATACATTCTTCTAACTCTCATATGTTTGTTTAGTGAATGAATGAATGGATCAATACTATGTAATTAGGTAAGAGAACTATTGTGTTTCCCTGGAAATTCCAAACATCATTTGGTAAGCAACTTTAGATACCCATCCTAAGTACTTGTTGATCACATACTATTACTCTTTTGCTTGGTGAGTAGTATTTTTCATCTACTTTTAACAGGTGGTTCTTTGGTTAAAACTTGACTTCTAAAATAAAACAAACAAAAAACCTACTGACTTCTAAGCCATGATATGTCTGTATTGGAAAATATGCACTGGCATTGTACCATGTTCCCCATTATAAGGAAACAATAAGAGGAATTATGCATATGATTCCTGTCCTGTAAGGTCTAACAGGTGGCTCACACCTGTAATCCCAACACTTTGGAGAGGTTGAGGGAGGAGGATTGCTTGAGCTCAGGAGTTCCAGACCAGTCTAGGCAACACAGCAAGACTCCCGTCTTGACAAAAAATAAAAAATTACCTGGGTATGGTGGTGTACACCTATAGTCATAGCTACTCAGGAGGCTGAGGTGGGAGAATCGCTTGAGCCCAGCAAATTGAGGCTGCAGTGGGTTATGATCATGCCACTGTACTCCAGCCTGGGCAACAGAGTGAGACTCTATCCCCCCCGCCAAAAAAAACCAAAAAACAAAAAATGAAAAACAAAAGACAGTACATGTCTGGCAAAAAGAGAAGTGCCTGTCTTAGTCCATTTTCTACTGAAAATGGGTAATGTATAAAGAAAAGGAATTTATTTCTTACAGTTATGGAAGCTGAGAAATCCAGGGTTGAGGGGCCAAATCTGGTGATGGCCTTCTCGCTGACGGGGACTCTACAAAGTCCTGAGGTGGCACAGGGCATCACATGCAAGGGAGCTGAACATGCTAGTTCAGATCTCTCTTCTGATAAAGCCACTATCCCTACTCCCACAATAACCCATTAATCCACCAGGGCAGAGCCCCCATGACCCAGTCACCTCTTAAAGGCTGTTGTTACATGTTGTTACATTGAGGATTAAGTTTCAATATGAGTTTTGGAGCAGATGAACATTGAAACCATAGCAGTGCCAAAATCAAGCTTTTGTTTTGTTTTGTTTTGAGATGGAGTCTTGCTCTGTCGCCCAGGCTGGAGTGCAGTGAGATGTGATCTTGGCTCACTGCAGCCTCTGCCTCCTGGGTTCAAACGATTCTCCTGCCTCAGCCTCCTGAGTAGTTGGGATTACAGGTGCACACCACCCCGCCTGGCTAATTTTTGTATTTTTAGTAGAGATGAGGTTTCGCCGTGTTGGCCAGGCTAGTCTCAAACTCCTCATCTCAGGTGATCTGCCTGCCTTGGCCTCCCAAAGTGCTAGGATTACAGGTGTGAGCCACCGAACCCAGCCCCAAATCAAGATTTTGACAGTGGGGCTGTAGTAGTAGTTGGGAATATACTTCATTTATTCTACTTCTTTTCTCTATTTTATTACCTTTCTGAATGTGCTCTCTGCTCCCCTGGGGCCCATTCCCAATCCAGTAGCAGTAATTACCATTGGAATAAACCTCCTAGCTCTGAGGCCTGCAGTTTTTCTAAACATCTCTCTATAGCCTCACTTCCACCTCTACCTCTTTGTAAAACTATGTGTATACTTCTGTTCATCGGCTAAATCAATACACCTATCTCATTTGTTTTTCTGATGCAACAGCAGCCTTCCAAAAGTACCACCAAGTCTAATAATCCTTTTGCCGTTCAATACATCTTTTGTCTGAGGCTTACAGTCACATGACAGCTGATGACAGGCAACAAATGAATGTTTAAATGGTGTGTAGTTCAACAGATGTACCCATTCAGGTGACTCTTCTAATAGTTGACACACAGTGGGTGGAGGGATTGAGTTGTTCCAGATATTCCTTGTTGTTGGGCTAGCTTGCTATTAGTGATTATAGTTTGACTTACTTTGCTTTTATTCAGTTTTTGTGGTTCTGTTTTGCTACTTGGTTTTGATACTTGTAGGTAGTGTGGGTTCCATTTTGGTATGTGAAATTTCGTATCTTGAAGAAAGTTATGATTATAATGTAGCTTTAGTAATTCCCAGTGATCATTCCCAAATAATATTTTCTGAGAATGCCAGGTGTATATAAAAGTTATCTTTGAAAGTACACATGTAGTGTGCCACACCCTCTATCAAAACAGTAATCACGGCTGGCCCACATTACTGAAAGAAGGAGGGAAACTACCCATCCAGTATTACTTTATAGTACTTAAAACATGCAGACAAATACTTTTTAGCACATGGTAATCTTTGTGAGGATATCCTGTCAATCAAGAGAGTAAATATCTTTTCTCTTTCCCGTGAACCTAGCAACCAATTTGCTTATAGTTCCTTCAAAGCTGTTGTTAAAATTATTTTGTGGTTGGTTATGTCACTTGGCTGGAAAAATGGTACTGGAATTAAGTCAGCTTTAGCCCTATGCTGCCCATCTTTCTTAACTTATGGTCAGCCATATGTTTAGACCAGATGAGGTAGGAGGTATGATTGGATACAAGTACATTCCTGGAAAAGGTAACCAAAATCATGTTCTACTTAAAGTGAATTACTGTGTTTTTTTTTCCTTCACATATGAACAGCATCTTCATACCTATGGCAAGAACCTGTCATTTTTTTTTCTGATCACATATGTAAAAATCATTTATTGGTAGTAGCAATTAACATAAAAGTCAGGTTAGTGGTGTGGTTGGGGTGAGGGAGATTTGACCATTGAGAGACACACAAGGGGGCTTTTGAGGTACTGTAATGTTCTCTTTATTAACCAGACCTGTGGTTGCAATGGTGTTCATTTTATAATTCTTCTGAAAAAGAGACATGTTTTCTACATTCTTCTGTATGTGTAATATATCTTGCTATATATGTATGTTTATTGGAGAAGAATTTCAAAAATACCTAAATAGCACAAAGTAGAAAATGTTATCAGTAATCCTAACACGAAGAAATAATCGCAATTTTTTTGGACATATATCTTCCCAGTGTTTGGGGACCCATAAAAATAATAATGTATATCTACTCCCATGAGTTCAGATTTTAAGAATGCATACATATATGTATGTATGTGTATGTACAAAGTATATGTGTATATATGTATATATAAACGTGACTGTTGATTTATTGTAATATTTTGACATGAGGTTTCAGGAGTCTATAGAGTTAATTTTAATAGCCATATAGAGTACCATTGTTTGGATATATCATATTATTTGCCCAATCCTCTTTTCTCTTAACATTTACTTGTTTCTAATATCTATGTGTTATAAATTACATGTATTTATCTTGTAGGTATTTAAAATTTAAATAGGCTAAATTGGACCCTTCTTTATGTAGTATGTAGATATTTCATAAAAGGTACATTTTGTTGGGAAAGATAACTCTAGCTTCAAATGCTTTTTGAAAGATGATTTTTCCCCTTAAAGAAAATTGAAAACAATTTCACTTTTTTTTTCCTTTTATGAAGCATGTGTGTGTCATTTGTTGTAAGAAGGATATGGCCCTGACATCTTCATACGCGATTGTTCTCTGTGAAGTTATTTTATTTATTCACTTATTGAACTCATTTATTGAACACCATTTGTATGCCAGGTGCTTTGTTCCAGATCTGAGGATATAGAGATGGAGACCTGGTTTCTGCTTTCACTGCCTGGCGACACAATGGATAGCAGGGTTTGGGATGTTGTCGGTCCATAGACTCTTGAGTTTATGGATCCAACTGTTTTTGCTTAGATTACTTTGCTGTGATTTTTATTATTAGACAGGTGATTTAGGAGCTTATGTGCCAGAGAAGCTGCTACTTTTCTTTCTCTCCCCAGTCCTTCCACCCCCAGACTGTATGTTCTTCTTTAAGGTTGAGTCTTGGAATTCAGAACTTGGTGAGCAAGACCTGAGTAGAACAGAAATGGAAATGACCTTTTCATGCACAGCGTGAGCATGACAGAGAATGGGCTGTGTGTTAACTCCTCTGTGATACTGCTGAGGTCCTTCCCAGCACTAAAATTCTGTGATTTTTCTGATAGTTGGGCCTCTGAAGATCCTAATACCGAATCGTTTCTCAAACATGAAATTTGTAGTAGAAGGGAAAAATTAAATTCCTCCTTTTTGGGACACCAGCTGAACTTTGGAGTATAAATAGACTCAGGAGTGAAAGAAAGGAGAAAAGTGTATTTGCCCATCCCAGGAAATCAGATGGTAATTAAGAGTGTGTCTGTTCTTCTTCTGTAAACAAAATCATTAGTAGCATGGTTGTTTTTACCTGATCCCTCAAAAAAAAAGAAAAAGCAGCTGGGTGCCGTGGCACATGCGTGTAATCCCAGCACTTTGAGAGGCTGAGGCTGGGAGGATGGCTTGAACCCAGGAGTTGGTGACCAATCTGGGTAACATAACCAGACCCTGTCTCTACAAAAAGATTAAAAAATTAGCCAGGTATGGCTTTCCAACTACTTGGGAAGCTGAAGTGGGAGGATCGCCTGAGCCCAGGAACTCAAGGCTGCAGTGAGCTATGATTGTACTACCACTATACTCCAGCCTGGGTGACTAAGCGAGACCCTGTCTCATAAAAAAGAAAAAGGGTAGTTTTAGGGTTTCTATTTGAATAGATATTTCTGTGGCTTGAGTTTCGAGTTAGGAATGTTTTGGCATAGAAAACCTGTTTGGCATAGAAAACATTTGGCATCATTCACGATCAGGCCAAAGTAAAGGAAAACTAGTTTTTAAGGTAGAATGTTAGCACCTGGAAGAAGGGAGACTGTAAGTTCTCTTGCTGGGAAAGTATAAAAAGAAATGTTTAGTGGACAGGTGTGTGAGTTAAACTCTAGAGTATAATTAAGCAGTGTGGCTGCCCATTTTTTATTTGATTTGCTTGTGCTTCTACCACCTTCTTAATGTGCCCTTGGAATGCCTACATGTAAAAGGATTCTGATGGAGAACAAATTTCTAGACCATAAGTGACTGTCTTGGTCCCAGCACTCATTTAGTTGCATAACCTTGGGCAAATCTGTTCCTTCTTCTGTAGAATGGCAAAATGCTTATTTTGGCGGCTGCTGCTGCTGGGGTGTGTGTGTGTTTGTGTGTGTTTTGTGTCTGTGTGCCTTTGTCTGTGTTTCTCTACCACCTTGGATTTGGCAGCCCTAGTATCTAAGTGTGAAAGTTTGGGATGGATCTCAGGGTTTTTTTTGGATTGGTGATGATGACTGGTATGGCTGTTGAATAAAGTATTGAAGATGCTTTAGTACAATTAGTTTTGTCTCTCTCCTTTAAGGTCATTTGGATGAAGCAACAGTTTGTGTAGAGAATACTAGTTTTTAAGATACTTTTGTCCTGTTTTATTTTATTTTATTTTCACTGTAAGTCCACAGAAATCTTTGAGCTGGCTTACAGAAATGTATACAAGCAACAGAATTAAAACAAGCAGAAAATTGGGGCATTGGGAAATGTGTAGGGAAAATACAATAAAGCCATGTTAAAGCTTCTGGGCAGAAACATGCAAGGCAGGGACTGAAGCAGTAGGTAGAGGGAGGTCCCATATTTAGCTTCCCAGAGAACAGAACAAAGAGGGGAACGTAACTTTTCTTTTTTCTTTTTTTGAAATGGAGTTTCACTCTTGTTGCCCAGGCTGAAGTGCAATGGCGCGATCTTGGCTCACCGTAACTCTGCCTCCCCGGTTCAAGCAATTCTCCTGCCTCAGCCTCCTGAGTAGCTGGGATTACAGGCATGTACCACCATCCTGGCTAATTTTGTATTTTTAGTAGAGATGGGGTTTCTCCATGTTGGTCAGGCTGATCTCAAACTGATCTCAAACTCCCGACCGCAGGTGATCCACCCACCTTGGCCTCCCAAAGTGTTGGGATTGCAGGTGTGAGCCACTGCGCCTGGCTGGATCGTAACTTTTCTTGAGAAACTTCGTTAATGGAGAAGATGTGTCCATGAACTCTATCTTGGATATACTTACCAATACACACAATGGTGATTTGTGAGACAGTTACTTTTATACTATCAATGCAAATTAATAACATTGAGACAAAGCATGATTTCAGGAAAGTGTAACTATAAGGGTTCAAGATTATGTGTCTTTCACCTAGATAGCTCAAAGGACTGGCTTGAGCCAAGGACAATTTTTAGAACATGTCGAGGAGAGGATAAGCTACCTGTCCTCAGGCAGTCTACCACAAATACTCTTTATCTCAGCTAGGAGCTGACATCTCTCCCTGAAAGGTTTCCATTGATGTTGTGGCACAGTTTGTTGGCCAGAATCCTAGAGACCCAAGGATGGAGATGCCAGTGCTGTCTTGAGAGTTCAGTGTCTTCCCTGTTGGCATCTTCTCTTTTTTGGTTCTGGCACATCTGGTTCAAGGATTAGATACGTGAATTGATTTAGTTCTTTGCTGGAGAGGGCAGCAAAATGCCGGTTGTGATTTTTGGGCTTGGCTATGTTGGAAACTACCAGGAATTTGTGAACTGCCAATTATTCATTTTGTACTAGCTTTTGGGTGACCATTCAGTGGCTGTTATTTCAATTCATAGCTCAGAGTGACTGTATTAACATCATGTTTCTAGAGTTTGTTCCTAGACTCAAATCATGGTAAATGCTTTCATTAGATAATTTAGCTTATGCCCTTTTTCCTACTTTATGTTTCCCTGTTACTAGCCCTGGATACTTAAAAAAAATCTTTGGAAAGGACTCTGTGTTTTTAGATATGGGGATTTTATTTTGTACTTTAGTGGGGCACAGAAGGAGACTGTCTGGTTAAGGCAAGAGATACTGGTGCTAAAAAAGGAAATTTGGCAGGCCTGTTCCTGGTACTTTTCGTAAGTATAGAAAGAGAATGACAGACTGGCTGGGGATTGTATTAAAGGGAGCCCTGATCCTCGTATGACCTTATTCCCTGAACCTAGAGAGATGGTCTGCCTATGTGGCAGTCATTCTATGGAGCTAAAGACAGTTTTGTTCTGCTTTCTGCCATGTATATTTAGGGGCCTAATGGAGAGATAGAAACCTTTAAGGAATAATCATGGCTGTTTGGGCCTGTTGCTTCCTTCACTTATCCAGAAGCCAGCCTCACCAATGTCCATGGGCAAGTTTGTGTCCACACAAGTTGCTTGTAACAAGAGGAAGGATTCTCATTAAGAATTTGGCTGTAAAATTAGGTCAGAATGAGGCTATATTTGTGTTTCTGTCAATAGTCTGAATTCCTTATTGGTAGAAAGGTCTTACAATTATGGGGTAACTTTGCCAACTAATAGTACTGGGGTTTGGTGTGGGTTAGTTACATCAGAAGTCACATCAACTTTTTGACATTAGTTTCTGTTCCAGCATGTGCTCCAGGGAAAAGGAGATTGATACGTACTATTATAAGCCAAAAATGAGAATCTGTTATTGAAACCCAGAAATTTGAAATAAGGGTTTAGTGATTGTTTTGTTTAGACACAAACTTTTCTTCATAGATGCTTTAACTTCCTAAGTGAGTTTATATATTTTTCTAAATATGTAATCTTTTAAAAATATTGCAAATATTTAATTTATATATTTGCCATTTAACAGGTAAAATAGGACCAGGAAGTCTTACTCCTGTTTTGTAAAGGCACACTTAGAGAGTGACAGGTTTCCCAGTATGTCTGGGACAAGCCTCCAAATGTGTCTGGGACAAGCCTGAAAAGAGTGCCATTTTGTCTCCCTGACCATTTCGCTGATTCTATACTTGTTGTTTATGAAACTTCATTATGTAACAGACGAAAAAGCAATTTCATGAGCAATTCCTGGAATAGGCAAGTGGAAAAAAATTGCTCAGGTACCTTCTCTGGAGGCTGTATGTCTTCCATTCTGGCTGCCTCTCTTGAGAAGTGGAGTGGCACAGCAGTTAAGACCATGGGCTCTGGAGACTGCCTGGCTCTGGGTGCTGGTCTGACCCTTGGGCTGTGGGACCTTAACTTCTCTGTGCTTACTGTCCTTACCTGTGAGATAGAGATGATTGGAGTCTCTACCATCTTCATGTATCAACACTTCTAAGTGATTGAGAGCAGTGCCTGAGACGTTGTAAACACTCAATATATGTTGGTTGTTACTGTAATTTTAATAGTAATACTTATGAAATTATTATTATATGGTTGTCATGCCTGGGAGTTCATCACAGGGGCATGGGTGGGTGGGTAGGGAATAAGGGCTGAGAATCGAATCAGTTATTTTTAATTTATTGGGCAAAAATCAATCAAATAACAGTGGCAGGCATAATGAAATGAGGTATTCAGTGTGTGGTAAGGATGAACTGTTTTATCACAGTTCCTCTAGTGAGGCCTATGTGCTTTGATTGCAGGTCAGATGGCTAGGGAAAAGAGTAGTTAGGCTGAATGCTCTGTGGTGAGGCTGTGAGAGGGACAAGAAATGTGGGTCAGGACAGAAGGTGTACTGCAGGAACAAATTCTGAAGAGTGTGCACAGCATCCTATAATTTGGGTTTCCGTGTATTTTCTTTAGTTGGTTGCATTTGTTAATATGTTAGACTGGTGTCTTTAACCCTGTGACTAACAGTTGACAATGGTATAGCTCTTTAAAAGAGGTGAAACTGGTCTGACCATAGTTTACCATTGATAGTGCTTTCACTTTTGCAACAAGACAGAGGGAGAAAGTCCCTGCTTCTCTGCTCTGGGAATCTTACCAAATCAATAAGGAGTCTCTGGTAGCACTAACCTCTTTTAAATAGCCTAAGTGTGAGATCCTGACCTTTTTTTCTGTATGTGGCCTGCTTCCTTGTTGAGAAGCTGGCTTTTATATTAGAACTTTTTTAGACTTTAGCTTGAATCTTGCTGTTTCCATTATTGCTTTTAAAAAATAATTTTACAAATTTATTCTAATAATGTACTAATGTATTTTGTCTCCAGGACTATTGAAACTTTTTAAGATTTTTAACAGATTCATCTGGACACCTAAATCTCTCTAGGACTTGATCCTTCTCCACCTAGCAGAATACTGTACTGTGATCATTTCTCAGGGTAGTTTTGACTGAGGGTTTTTTTTTTTTAAGATGGAGTCTTGCTCTGTCACCCAGGCTGGAGTGCAGTGGTGTGGTCTCGGCTCACTGCAACCTCTGCCTCCTGGTTTCAAGACATTTGCTTGCCTTAGCCTCCAAGTAACTGGGATTACAGGTGTGCGTCACCATGCCCAGCTAATTTTTATATTTTTAGTAGAGACGGGATTTCTCTATGCTGGCAAGATTGGTCTTGAACTCCTTACCTCAGATGATCCTCCCATCTCGGCCTCCCACAGTGCTGGCATTACAGGTGTGAGCCACTGCACCCGGCCTTGGCTGAGGTTTGACTCTTTGCACTCACAGCTCCATGATGTGTGTACTTGTATGCATATATATTCACATCTGAGGACTGATATCGTTTTGCAGACCAGGAAACTAAGTGTGAGGAGTGAATTTTAAAATAATTTTTACATTATATATTGGCAGATCATCCATGTGCTTATAGAAGGTATTATATTGGTAAGCTGGAGGTAGACAGGAAGACTGAAAGGGAGGGTAGAACCTGCTTGAATCCCAGTCTGCGCATACCTAAGGAGTTGGGTTGGCAACTCCTGAACCAAGGGTTCTGGTGTTCAGAATTATCTCCAGTTATTCTGAAGGATGGCATGATATTCTAAAAATAAGAAATTATTTGTAGTCACATCAGTGTGTAATATACCTTACAGAATATGAGAAGGGAGATGAAGCTTTTGGAAATTCAAAGGAACTAGTTGTACATCCTCAGTTATGGCCCTGAGAGTACCTAGGGTGGCTTTTATAACAATTTAAACCTGTATCCTGGTATGTTAGCATCTCTGAACAAACCCTTTCTCTCCCCTCCATTGAGATCACTTTCTTTAAATTCTTTGTGCATTTAGAGAGTTGCTGAGGCAAGGCCATGTTCTAGTTTGCTCTTTTAAAAATGCAGATGTTTCTAGAAATGACTATAAACTGAGTCCTGAGCCACCTCTTGTAATTTTGCAGGTCTTGGTCTGGGGAAGATAAAGAAATGGAGGTCTTATGCTTCACAATTTGGTTTAAGTCAACTAACTTGGCAAGGCATCTTGACTTAAATAAGCGCGACTTAAGTCTGACAATTTAAATATTAGAATGGTAAGACATTTTTGTGCCTCTATAGCCATATATCCATCTTGGGGAGGAAAAACTGAAAATAAAGGATGATTACTTTTCGGTATTCTGTGGAAATCTTACTTCTCTTTTACTTAATTTTCAGTGGATAGGCTCCCTCCCAGCTCTAAATTCTTATTTATTCCTGAAACTCTGTTTTTTTTTCTTTTTTCTTTTTTAAAAAAGTATTCTGAAACTGTTTTCTGACCATGCTTCATATATTGAAGTAGTTTTTTTTCACAGAAGGGTAAAGGAAGTGCATTGTGTTTCATGTGTAGATGCTTTTCAAGGACACACAGCTTTTCATCATTCATTTTAACAGTGAACAATTTTGGTGCCTGTTTATGGAGATTCCTTGGGAATTATCAGCTGATAGAAAATCTCTGAAGAGAGATAGAAAATCTAATCTATTTGGATGTCTTGTTAAATGGAGCTTTTTGAGTATAAGGGTTTCTGAAGAAATATAGGCTGTCAGAACTGATAGAGTTTAGAGAGTCTCTGTGTACCATTCTTTATAAATAAAGAGAACCGAAAGCCCAGAGAAGTGAGGTGCTTGATGTTGAGATTTAGTTAGTGGCCCCCTTCTGGTCTCTGAGCTGCCCATCACTCTACCTTGACTAATAGTGATAACTGATGTTTCTGGCAACAAATCCAAGGTACAAGTTTTCCAGGGTCTTCAAAGGAAAGCTACATTATATTAAAGTTCATGCTGAATATCTTTTATTGTGTTCTGATAGTTTGAAAATTGGTTATTTTTGTACTGTTGTAAAACTATAGTGCTTAACTGGAAACCCCAGCATTAACCCATCCTTTGCCAGCCTTTACTTCTATAGAAGTATAGAGCTAGGATGAGGAAGTTGTTGATTTGAAGAGTGAGGGAAAAAGATGGTATCTTGTCGTTAACAAAAGGTCTACATGGATGAAAGGAGAAACTGACACTTATAGTTAGGGAAATGGTAATGCTTACATGGTGATCTAATCTGGGTTTGAGTTTCATTTTGAAGTCACCAGTTTTATTTTGGTGTTTTTCAGATATTCTTATAGCCTTCCTGGGGAGATATATTTTTTGGAGACATTGCTCACATTGTTTACTCCTCTAGGTTAAATGTACTAGGCCATCTGTTGTTAATTTTGTAGTTGTATTAAATACCATTCTTTGGCTGGATTGTAAGCACCAAAAGCAAACTTAGACAGAAGCAGGAGCATTTGCAAATTACATAGCTTTGAGCCTAAATGGTGGTTTTTATAAATGCAGTTTTCAAATGGGCTGAGATTCTATTTTGAGTTTTGGGATCAGTAATTTAAACACAGGAAACTTTACGAGTTCTCTGGAAAAGCCCACTTTGAGACCCTGAACAGTTGTTATGCCAAACAGCAAGCTCTTGGGGTAAGGTTGGCAGTGATGCCGATAAATTACTTTTAAGATGCTTGGGGCTGAAGGACAATGATTTTGTAATGGTGTTTTAAGTTCTCAGGCTGACGTATGAAATCTGGAAATGCTCATCTGAAAGGCCAGTATTCTTTCTGACAGGTACAGGAAAAACTTGTCCCCTGCTTGATCCTCGCTTAAGCATTTCTTGGAGGAAGCCGGGCCTGTGGATCTTGGGGGCCAGAACAGAGACACTGAGAGCAGCACTACTGACATTTTCAATTTCTGCTGAGGCTGCAAAAACATTTCAAGGGAAATCTGAAGTTACCTCTTCACTGTCTACAGCCTCTTGAATTGACTTCTGGGTGTTACAGATGGGACCAGTGTGTGTAAAAGCAAAATTTATATTCTATTTGGGTGTCAGAATCAAGTTTCTCTTTTTAAAATAATTTTATGGTAAATCATGGTTTCTCTGATATGATTTCTGTTGTGAGTTGAACAAAAATGATGGCGAAATGGGGTTATTACTTAACCAAATTGCCTCGTGTACAGACAGGCTGCTTTGCCTAGAGTTGGCCTGGAGTTTTCAGAAACTCAATTGTGGCCTTTATAAGGCTGTGCCTGGGGTTGTATTTCCAATCTCTCTCAACTTTTGTTCCTGTGGAAGGGAGGAAGTAGAGCTGTGACAGATATATTGCCAGATAGCACACAATAGCACACAAAACGAGAAAGACACGACGTGAGCCATTCACGGAGACAGATTTACGCTCTGTGCTGCCCTCAAACCATAGATCCATCTATTTCAGAGAAACAACTTGCCCACTGTATTATATTTCAGACAGGGACATGGCTTAGAAGAGAGATGCTGACTCCTTCTGTTTAGCTTTTGCCAATAATGCTGCACGTTTTGCTGTAGTCAATTACTTTTGTGGGGATGGGAAAGGATGTTTGGCAAAGGAAAGCCTGGCTCTAGATTGGAAGTGGAAGAAGGGAGATATCAGGAGAGTAATTGGCCATGCTGTCACCATAGTGAAGTATATGTGTGTATTTTTGCTGGGTTTTGTTTCCAGCCAGCTATATTATCAGGCACTGGATTTTCTAAACTTACTTCAAAATAAGAAAAACAAAGCTAGAGAGATTGTGACTGGCCAAGGCCAGAATGTTTGGCATTCATAGTTTCTCTTTAGTTCGCTCTGTAGGACCATTTCCTGGAGTAATGGAAGAATTGACCAATGTGTCACTGTCTTTCATGTACATTAATGGGTGATAGTATTGGTAGTGGTTCATATAATAGCATGGGTTCTGGAACCAGTCTGCCAGGATTTACATTCAGGCTCAACAATGCCTTAGCTATGTGCCTCAGTTATTTTACCTATAAAATGGGGATTCCAGGTCTTACCTTATAAGGCAGCTCTGAGAACTGTTTACTTAATACTGAGGCACTTATAACTGAGTGTTCAGTAAACTTAGCTATTGCATTTTAAAATTTGTGTTGATTTTATGGAAATAAGTGATGATGTGTGATACCTGGTAGATTGTTCGGCAGATATTTCAAATGTAAAAAAATAACTCTGCCTGTATTGAAATCTTTCTAGATCGATAGTTTTAAATAATGAAAAATATACTTTTGGGAATGATCTACATTTGGAAGAAATCAGGAAAGAGAAGACAGTGTGTGCGTACTTTTGCATTTCTATGTTTTGGGCTTATAAGATACGTGATTGTATATTTCATGTCAGTAATAATTTATTTTGGGAGTAGAAGCAAATGTCAGTTACATACATCATCTATGGAATAGATTTTTAGTTTTATTTATTTGAACTGGATGAGATGGTTGAATGTTGCCTTGGTTGAATTTGGAGATTTGAGAAAATATTTCTTTTAATTTTTGTGACACACAAGGACCTTTGAATGAAATCAGTCCCCTTTTCTTTTTTTAAAAGGCTCTGTGATGAGAATTACCATTTCTTGACTAAACAGTTGTGTTTTCTTTTAACATTATATCCTTGTCTCTACATAGATACTACATTTTTTAGTTAGATACGTTTTGGAAGAGCATCGACTTTTTTTTCTGTTACATTGGAAAAATTTAATGGCATGTGTATGTTATCATGAAATGGGTTTAGGCATGCTGTCATAATAAGTAGAAATCCTATAGTAGTTGTTCTTCAGAAGTAATCCATTCATTCAAGTCATTCATTGATTCATTTCTGAATACTTAACTATGGTTGCATAGATGGGAATTGTCAGAATTGCCTTTGATCATATTGTTTAGCAGTTATAATCCAGGTGGCAGATATACTATCTGATTCAATTACTTGCATGAAATCACTTTAAACAGGTATTAAGATGAGTTGTCCCTAGGCCTGTCTTTATCTACTTATTGTGCATGCGTCCTGGCATACACGCATTACCATTATTGTTTTTTGTGTTAAAAAACGTATTACAAAATGTACCATCTTAACCGTTTTAAAGCGTAGGTACTTCAGTGGTGTTAAGTATAGTCATTCCGTTGTGAAACAGAGCTCCAGAACTTTTTCATCTTGTGAATATGAAACTCTGTACCCCTTAAACAACAACTCCCCTCCCTTGTTCCCTCCAGCCCCGGTAAGTACCATTCTCATTTCTCTTTCTATGAATTTGAGTATTTTATTTTATTTTTTATTTTTTGAGACAGGCTCGCTGTGTTGCCTAAGCTGGAGTGCAGTGGCGCAATCTCGGCTCACTGCAACATCCACCCCCCTAGGTTCAAGTGATTTTCCTGCCTCACCCTCCTGAGTAGCTAGGATTACAGGCACGCACCACCACACCCAGCTAATTTTTGTATTTTTAGTAGAAGCAGGGTTTCACCATATTGGCCAGGCTGGCCTTGAACTCCTGACCTCAAGTAGTCTGCCCGCCTCAGCCTCCCAAGGTGCTGGGGTTACAGGCATGAACCACTACACCCAGCCGAATCTGAGTATTTTAGATACCTCATCTAAGTGGAATTACATAGTATTGTCTTTTTTGTGACTGACTTATTTCACTTAGCACAATGTCTTCAAAGTTCACATAGCATATGACAGAATTTTCTTTCTTAAGACTGAATACTGTTCCATTGAAGGTATATACCACATTTGTTTATCTCCTTAATCTGTGATGGTCATTTGAGTTGTTTTCACCTCTTGGCTATTGTGAATTAGTGCTTCTGTGAACACGAGTGTGCAAATATCTCTTCAAGATCCTATCACTTCTTCTGGATATGTACCTGGAAGTGGGATTGCTGGATCATATGGCAGTTTTATTTTTAATTTTTGAGGAACTTCTGTACTGCTTTCTGTAGGAGTCATACCATTTTACAGTCTCACCAACAGTGTACGTGTTCCCCAGTCTTTTAAACAGCCCCTTCCAGACTGACAGAGTGGCTACATAGAGAACAGGGCAGCTTGAAGGTTAGGGTGACCTGTTCCAAGCTTCTTCAGACTCCTCGGGACTGGCTAATTATTTTCGTTAAGGTCATACTGCTGGACCAGGGCCTATAGGTTGACACTGACTTATGCATAGAATATTGGCCTGTTGTTGACAGACTTAGGCTGCAATTGCTGTAAGTGATCTTGGGCAAGTTACCTCAACACTCTGTTCCCTGCCATTGTCATCTGTAGATGAGGTGTTTGTGCTTCTCTCTATTTCTTAATTTGTTCCAAAATCTTATTGTTTGTTGTAGAATCCAGACATCTAAAAAACATACTGTGCGTAGCTTGGTGTAATTATTTGATAGACTGGATTATTTTTTGCACCAATTAGTTCTGTTTTCTGTTAAACATCTCCTTTTTTTTTTTCTTACTCTTTAACTGCCCCAAATACTAAGTGATGAGGATGGAGACCTTGACGATTGAGTGCTAGCAGTGAGTCTGAATGCTTGGGTTCAAATCCTCCATTTACTAGATGTGTGACCTTAGAGAATGTAGCAAACTGTTGTTTCACAGTTTCTCCATCTGTGAAATGGAAATAATAATACCTTTGTAAAATTTAGATGAGTTAATGCCTGTAAAGTGCTTTGCATGTGCCTAGCCCACAGTAAGCACTCAAGTATAAACTCTTAATTGTCATATAATATGCTAATTATGATGGTGGTAAATGAGTGAGGTCATCTTCCATTTGGTCATACTCCACATTTGGGTAGCTTTAGACTTTCTGAAGATACTATTTGCTTCAATGTTTCTCTGTAGGTGGGGAGGATATACCTGTTACACAGTTAGAAAAACTGAACAGTAGAGATTATGCTTTATATGGCTGGGATTAAAACTTCAGTCTCGTGTTTAGAGCTTAGTACTTTCTGGCCTGGCATGTTGTCCTACATTTAGTGACTGTAGGGACTGAGTGGATTTAAATGTTAGAATCTGGTAAGAACTCTTCCTGACCTCCTTGCCCATTTATAAACAGCCTTCCAGGGTGACCTGAGTGAGATCATTTTCTGGCTATATAATCCTGGTGGTATGAAAACATTAGATGTCTATAGTTTTTTAGAACTGTGACTTAGTACTAATACTAGCCTCTTCAGTACTCATACTCTTAAGGCTTAGTATTTGTCTCTTTAGTGATTTACATATTTGAAACCTAGCCATTCTTTTCAAAAGGTGAGTAGATATTTTATATGTCTGCCTTCTGATAGGTAGCAGCAGTTGTGCAGTTACTCAGCTATTGGCAGTTCTGTTACTTAATACAGAGGCAGAGAGGGAAAGACTTATTCAGAAACAAAACCTCTGCTTGAAAAGTTCTCAAGGGCAGCCATGGTGGTTCGGCCTGCAGTCCCAAGCTGGCGTGGCCTGCAGTCCCAGCACTTTGGGTGGCTGAGGTGGGAGGATCACTTGATCCCAAGGGTTTGAGGCTGCAGTGAGCTGTTGATATGGCTCTGTTGTCTGGATGAACACCCAGGGTCCCTGGTCTCGTGCTGAGAAACTCAGCGACATAGACACACATGGAGTGGTTTAAGAAGTGGAAAGTTTAATAGGCAAGAAAGAAGAAAACAGCTCCACCATACAGAGAGAAGGCGGCTCAGAACGGAAAACCCCCATTGCTGGGGGGGATGCTGTAGGTTATATTGGCTGGATGAGGCAGTATCTGATTTGTATAGGGCCCAGGGGATTGGTGTGACCAGACTTGTCATTCAAGTAGCCCATGAAAAACTGGTCCTCCCATCCTAGTCTTTTAATATGCAAATACGGCTACCTGGCTGGTTGCCATGATGTCCTGCACACATAGCCTCTACCTGGCTGGTCGCCGTGATGTCCTGCACACGTGGCAACAAAAAGTGGCAGGAACCGCCATACTGGGTGGACCTGGCTTTTAGCCTTCTGCATTTGCATATCAGTGCTTGCAGGTCTGGTTTTTCAGTTTGCTTTCTGTTAGAAAAGAAATGTTTTGGGGGTTGCTTTTTTAGTAAAAGAAAAAGCCTTACCAAGGACTCTTTTACCCTCTCAATCTGCTTAAAATAATTTCTTAATAACTCCTGTAGTATCATGAGTGTGCCACTGCACTCCAGCCTGTGTGACAGAGCAAGAACTAAGACCCTGTGTCTGAAAAAAACCCCAAAACCCAAAACCAAAAACGAGACTGGGCACAATGGCTCACACCTGTAATCCCAGCACTTTGGGAAGCTGAGGCAGGTGGATCACTTGAGGCCAGGAGTTCAAGATCAGCCTGGCCTGTTACATAGTGAAACCCTGTCTTTACTAAAAAAAAAGAAACCAAAAATTAGTCTGGCATGGTAGCGCATGCCTGTAGTCCCAGCTGCTCGGGAGGCTGAGGCAGGAGAATCACTTGAACCTGGGAGGTGGAGGTTGCAGTGAGCCGAGATTGTGCCACTGCACTTCAGCCTGGGCAATAGAGTGAATGAGACTCCATGTCAGAAAACAAAAAACAAAACAAATGTTCTCAAGTCATGTTCAAGAGATAATGGCGGACATAGTGGAACCTCCCTAAATCTGATTTTCCCAAACTATAAAATGAAGGGCCCAGATCAGGGGACGTTTAAGGGCCTTGCAAGTTGTAAGACTCAGCCATCTTGAGATTGGAAACAGCCCTGTAGGTTCTTAGGTTATGATGAAGACCTTTGAGAAGTATTTTAACAGCTTTGTGTCTTGGGGAGGAAGAGGCATGGGGAGGTGATTAGGTGGGCATTAAAGGAACAACTGGAGAAAGGAGAGACTAGGAGTCGGTTTTAATAATCCACATGTGAGGCAGGCTGCCCCTTCCTGAGTGCCTGAGGGGCACCTGCACCTTGGGACAGGGTCAAGGTTTTCTCTGAGATAGCAGCTCCCAGAGGCCTAGGAGCCTTCTTTCATGAGCTTGCTGCCCTGGTTCATGAGGGAGGGATTGATGGATCCATGCCCCCTTCTGTTTTTTTTGCTAGCACTGTCTTCACACCCTGTTGCCGTTTATGTTTTTTGATGAATGATTAATTAGAAAAATAATCATTTGTAAATTGTGAGTGAACCAGACATTTGGCCCTGACTGTAGGGAAATGGCGCCTCTGAGCCGGGTGTAGCTTGCAGCCAGTACATCAGAGCTGCAGTATTCCCAGACCAGTGATGAATTTACATGAAGTTCTTTTTCAGCATGTTAATGACTGTTACAGCTGAGTAACTAGTGAAAAATAATAGCAAATGGGAAGAGTAAATATTTAATGCTTTTATATCATTTTTAGCTTACCGTGGAATATGTATTTTGATTTAGGAAGGACATGAGAGACTTAGACGTTAGAGACAATGTTAGTTTGTCTGAGCCTCATTCCTTGTTTCCTTTTCTTTCTTTGTACTTAGTTAAATTAAAAGGATAAAGTGAGTTGCTGTGAGATGGATTTTACTAGGGGAGTGGTTTTTCTGTAAGTTTTAGGTCACAAGATGCGTCTTTCCTGGCAGTTAGAATCTATATGTTCAGTCTACCTCATTGATTAAGTGCCTGGTGTGTACAGAGACTCATATTGTTTCTAAAATTCAGCTTTCATCGTTTTACTCTCCTGCTTAAAAACTTTAGTGACTCCATACTTCTTCTGGGCTGAAAGATATACTCAGTAGCCTGACTTTTTAGGGAGGGCCTCTGTGCTGAGGCCCAGCCTCTTTGCAGGCTCTCTCCCTAAGGCAACTCCATGTGGCTACATTGCTCAAGCCACAGTGGTTGACTCCCTGTTCCTCTAACTTGCTGGGGGCTTCCTCACCTTTGCACCTCTGCTCAGATCATTTTGGGGCATGAAATGACCTTGTCTTCTCCATGTATCTAAAGCCTGCCTTTCCTCCAAGGCTCAGTTCTAGAAGTGTCTGTGACTACTCTGACTGGATAGGAGCCTGTTCATTTTGGAATATAAAGAAAATTGAAAGTAGGTCACAGTTCTCTATTCCTTCTCGTTTGCCACTTCTCTACCACAGAGAATTCATAATGAACCCTACTTTTCCCCACTTCCTGTTTGGCCACCATCTACTCTTAGACAAACTAAGCTGTTTGTCCAGGTAAACAAGTAGTTGTTGACTACAGAAATTTCTGATGATTAGAATTGAAGTTAGTAGGGAAACAGGCCTCAAGGATACTGCTGTATTTTCTGAGAGCAAATGATTTTCAGACAGAAGGTTTTACCAACAGCATTCTATAAAGTACTGCTTTAGTCTGAGTCTGCAGTGGTAGAAATAGAGTATCTAAAGAAAGGATCCATGCCTTTTTTTTTTTTTTTAAATAGAGACAGTATCTCATTATGTTGCCCAGGCTGGTCTGGAATTCATGAGCTCAGGTGATCCTCCTAAAGTGCTAGAATTACAGGCATGAGCCACCACACATGGCCAATCCATGCCTTTTTATTCTGTTGTAGAGATTGTCTTGGAGTGTTCAGTTCAGACCCAGATAAAACAATAACCTTTAGAGGAAATGACCAAGATGACCAGAGGTGGATCTGAAAACATGAAGGCTGTGTGGGTAAGAGAGAACAAGGGAGTCCATGCCTTCTGTTTTCAAATATTTAGGATTCTATTTTCAGGAAGGAGGTATATTAGATTTCATGTATGGAACCATGGAGTGAGAACAAAGATTGCTGGGTATAGATTATAGGAAGATAAATTTTAGGCCAATATAAGAAATAATTTTCTCATGGTGCTGTGAAAAAATGAATTTCCCCAGGAGATAGTTTCCCAAGTAGGAAGGGATTTGAACAACAGTTGATGTTTGAATCGTGAATATACGTGGCCTTATAGTAAAAGGACCACAGATACTCGAATGTCAGACCTTTAGGAACAAGTCATTTTCTACTCTAAGGTTTTGGAGGATTCATAAAAGAAAGTAACACATCTCATTGTGTCTAAAAATAGGAATAAATCCCAATATTAACCAAAAAATATATTAGGTACAGTTTTCTGAGTTGATATTGAAATAATGATGAAAAGTCAAGTGATCTGGAACTGGGGGTTCTTAACACACTGGATTTAGGGACCTCGAGAATAGTGTTTAAGAATGATGAGAGATTTGCAGAATTTCCAAGAACTCATAAGCAGTTTCAAAAAGTATATTTAATATTACCCTTTATGTTTTTGAGGAACTTAAAAAAAATCTGTTGTTTTCAAAATACTGTGGAAAAGTAATATTACAAAATGGTCTTGACATAAGTAATTTGGGTATGCTGTATAAAGGCTTCTAAGAATTAAGAAACATGGCCCAGGTTGCAAATTTTAATGCATGAGTACCTTTTTTTTCTGTAGAACATAGCTTTTGTCACTGGGTTTAGATTCTCAGCAGTGGCCCTGATCCAGAAAACATTAAGAACCACTCATCTTGAGTGGTTGTTCTCAACTATTTTGGTCTTAACCCACTTAGGTGGGACAGAAGCTCCTTATCTCACCTATACCATCCAGCATCAAAAGAAGCGCATGTTAATATGAACCATATACATATTTTGTTTTATAAAAGTATCCCATAAGCTTTAAAAATGTGATTTTGTCATACTTATCTTGGTATAGTAGATTGCAAGTTATTTGGAGACTGTAAAATCACAGATGAGTGTTTACTATACAAGTAATCTTTTTGGAGGTGGGCTTATTCTGTCTATGTCTTCTTTAGCAGTGGGGATTTGGATTGTTCTTATTTTAACCATACCATATACGAGTCTCATTATTGGAAAATTACAGGACAAAAACAAGTGCTGTAAATATGCACCACTGCGCATCATGAGATTAAACAAATAATCTTCAAAAGTCAAATTTCTAATGGTAAAAGTAAGTTATTTATATTTCAAAAGCAGGAATAGCAGCATTGCAAACCGTGATTGACTTAAGACCACAATGAGGTTACAGTGATAATAAATCATTCTTCTGGAGAATTGTGAGAATTTTGAAAGTTCTAACTGTTGGTGTGTGTAAGTGCATAGTAGGCACTTTGCGTAATTGTATAGTAGCTGACGTTCTTGGTATGCCAGTTTCAAGTCCTTTGTATACTTTGCTAACTTGCTGAGATTAATTTATTAATACAGAGTTTTAGGACTCCCCTCACTTATCTAAGGTAACTAGCTTTTTAAAGCTCATATTAAAGAAAACAAATATCTTTGGAAACGTACTTGTGGGTACCAGTGATTCTAGAGCCTTACGTTAAGAAACGGTAGTCTAATGGATCAATTTATAGGTAAATGATATTAGACATTTTGAGTAGAATTAAGATCCAGGAGACTACCTGAATAATGACCTTTCTCTCTCTTTTTAAAATATGGTTGTCCTAATGCATATGATAACCCAGATACTCTTTCTCTTTAAATACCCTTTTATTTACCAACCCTCTTAAACCTGGCCCTGAAGTAAAGATCAACAGCTATGTGTGAATAATTTTTTTCCTTCTCCTTTGCTTTGCTTTTCCTATCAAATTGAAATACCCTGGCACTTTCTTCCCTCTTTGAAAACACAAAAGAGGATTAGGCCATATAATGGACTATTTATGTGTCAAATTAAACGTTTTACTCTGAGGCTGTTTCTGAGTTATGCGAGCAGTAAAAATATGTATTAAGCTGCCAAGCCTTTTAAAAAATGCATGTTATTTAGCTGATAGCCTGTAACAGTCTGATGGACCCATAATGGTGTTTTGAGTAAATATGCATTTGAACAATTTATGAAACTTATGTTTACATGTATATTAAACAGCCTGGGTAGGGAGTGACCAAAAGTTATTACCAGTTGACAGCTGTTGTCTGGTGACCAATTTGAAATGAATTGGTGGATTCCCTTCAATGTGGAGTAAACAGGATTCCCAGTCAGGGGAGCATGCTGAATAATTATCAGTGTATGCGGTCTCAGCCCTGGGGGCCTGTGTATTGGTTGAATGAGGTGCTGGAATAAAATGTCTCAACTCTACAGTGAAGTTGCACCTTAGATTCGCATTTATGATCTAGTTTATTTTGTACTTGGAAATTTATAATTATGTTCACAGAGTACAGGCTGTACATAACAATATATTCTGCCCTCGGGAAGAGGGTTCATGTTTGTTTTATTTCCTTTTTTCTTTTATAACTGACATATAATCATACATAGTGATGTTCAATACATACAATGTATAGTGATCAGATTGGGGTAATTAGCATTCCATCATCTCAAACATTTATCATTTCTTTGTGTTGGGTGCATTTAGTATTTTCGTTCTAGCTATTTGACAATATGTAATATATTATTGTTAACTATAGTCATCTTCCAGTGCTATAGAACACTATAATAGAACTTATTCCTCCTATTTAGCTGTAATTTTGTATCCTTTAACAGAGATCTCCCTATCTTCCCCACACCCTCTTGTTTATTTCTTTGGCATCTATCCATCTGGGGCAATGATCTTGAAATTTTTATGATGTGTCCCTATCAATAATACATATTTTATATTTGTTCACTTCAAAATTTTATGCATATTTACATATATAAATTTTATTCCAAAATTAGGAGTTTAAAGTATTGAGATAAAACATTAATTATATATAGATAATTTGATTTTCTTTTTGTACCTGAATGAATCCTCTTTGGCACTGCCTGAGATGTGCAGATTTTGCCTTAGAGATCAAGGTGAGTGTCTTGAAACCTTTGTGTAATGAAAAGGGCATTGTGGATTATAGTCATTCATAAACCTAGGCAAATCATTCAACTATCTTGAGGTCTAGTTTCCTCATTTGTAGAATATGGATCCCTGCCTAGGGGGTTTCATAAAGACTACTGATAGTAAATGTCAGGTGTCTACCTTGACCACAGAATCACTTCCTCAGAGAGGCTTTCCCTGACCTCTTTTCTCCCTGATAGCTCCTCTTCCTGATCACTCTCTTAACCCCTTACTTTTTAATTAATTTTTATTTGTTTATTTATTTATTTATTTATTTTTGAGATGGAGTCTGTCTCTGTCACCTAGGCTGGAGTGCAGTGGTACGATCTTGGCTTACTGCAACTTCTGCCTCCTGGGTTCAAGTGATTCTTCTGCCTCAGCTTTCTGAGTAGCTGGGACTACAGGCACATGCCACCACGTCCAGCTAATTTTTGTATTTTTAATAGAGACAAGGTTTCACCATATTGGCCAGGCTGGTCTTGAACTCCTGACCTTGTGATGTGCCCGCCTTGGCCTCCTGAAGTGCTCACGCCTCCAGGCGTGAGCCACCGCACCCAGCCATTCATTTTATTTATGTATTTATGTATTTATGTATTTATTTATTTATTTGAGACAAAGTCTCTTTCTGTCGGTCAGGCTGGAGTGTAGTGGCGTGATCTCAGCTCACTGCAGCCTCCATCTCCCAGGCTCAAGCAGTTCTCCTGCCTCAGCTTCCCAAGTAGCTAGGATTACAGGCGGGGGCCACCACGCCTGGCTTAATTTTGTATTTATTTTATTTTTTTTAGTAGAGATGGAGTTTCACCATGTCGGCCAGGCTGGTCTTGAACTCCTGACCTCAGATAATCTGCCCGCCTCGGCGTGGCAGGCATGAGCCACTGCGCCTGGCCAACTTCTTAGTTCTATTAAAACAACTTTTTACCATCTGAATTAATATTGTTTAAGTTTCTACTGGATTGTAAGCTTTGTGAGGGGAGATATTTTTAAATGTTTACTTTTTTGTTCTGTTTACTGTTGTATCCATAGCTCCTAAAATAGCACATGCATGGCACATAGTAGGTACTCAGTAAATATTAGTCATGATTTGAATATTTCATTACTTAGTAGTTGATTAAGAAATAGAGGCTGTTAATGTTTTCATGGAGTATCCTACATATAATGTAGTTGATGTTCTAGGATAGAAGAAATAATTCTCCATGTATGAATTGCTCTCACTGTCACAGGTTCCTTAGGGTGTCACTTTTCCAGCTGGAAACCTCTGTGGCCTGTGGTGTCTTTGCCCAAGTTTTGCTCCAGCCTGATGGGCTTGTTCCACCCATTCAGCTGAGCAGGTTGTGCTCAGCTTTTGCTGCCAGCCTGGATCCCATGCCTGCCAAGCGTGAGTAGGCGCAGAGTGGCAAGGGGTGTGTGAGCAAGCGCAGGGTCCGGCCACTGCCACAGCCAGGCATGCTGGCTGTGGTGGGGTGGGCAGCTCCATGTGAGGCTGTGGCTGGACCAGGTGCACTGCAGGCAGCTTCCACTGTGGGCACTGGACAATGCAGTGGCACCTGGAAGCTTGTAGACGCCGGGAACCACAGAACCCCAAAGAGGGTGTCACAGTCCTGGCTTGTAGAGCCGCTAGGTTTGGGTTCCCTGAAGGGCTGCAACTCTTCTCTCCTTGTCGCCTGCAGTGTGGCTCCTGGGGGTTGTGTTTCAGCCCTCTTTGTGTTACACCCCTTTCAGTCCCCACCATTCAATGGGTCCCGAGTTTTGTCCTGCATCCAAGAAGAATGAGATATGTGGACAACCAGAGGGTGAGCAAGGCAGAGAGGAGCTTCATTTGAGTGACAGAACAACTCTTAGGAGATCTGAAGTGGGTAGCTCCCTTCCATAGCAGGTCATCCTGACGAGTTTCCAGCTCTGGGTGGAAAGGAGACCCATAGTGCATAGGTGCTTTCCATAGGCAGGTTGTCCTGACAAGTTGAGAAGACCCAAAGTCGGTAGCTCCTTCCTGCAGCTGGTAGTCCCAACATCTGCCTGAGTCCAAGGGTTTTTATGGGCTCAGAAGGGAGGAAGTATGTGCTGATTGGTCCATGGGTGGCCATGAGTGGACCTGGAAAAAGCACCATAAGTTCTCATTTCAGCCGCCCATCCAGCTGGAACTGGCAGCGTGGCCCCTAGGCTTCAGGCCATCCCTGGCTTGAAGTTGGGTTTCACAGGAGAGCCACCCCTTTCCGCCCAGGAACCTGTCTGCCTCCTACCATCAACATGCTGTCCATGGTGTCCAGGCTGTTTGTGCAGAGGGGTGCTTGCAGGCCTGTGTCAAGCTTGCCTCAGCACCCACCCCCATCCCCTGCTTCCTTCGTGCGCCTGTTTGCACCCAAAGTCCAGAAGGGGCAGAGGTGGCAGAGGTCTGGTGTGTCAGTACCACCCTGAGCTAGTGTACACTTGGCTGGGTCGCGACAGTGCCTGGTCTCAGCCACAACTTTGCTTCGCACCAGAGCAGGTGCCGGGAGTGGGGAGAGGCCAGGGAGTGGGAACAGGTACTTGTGAGCCTGCGGGAGTTGGGCCCCCGAGAACACAGAGATGTGGTCCAGAGCCACAGCTGGGCAGCTGCAGCTGTGCCCAGGAGTGCAGGGCTCCCACCCTGCCAACTGAGTATGGGATGGGGCTCCTGTCTGTTCCTGGCTGTGCCTCCCCTGCTGCAGCGTGGGCCGCTGCTGCCATCATCAGTGGGACCCAAGGCAGGAAGTGTTTTTTCCCGTAGGGAGGATAGGATTTTTTTTCTTTGTTACAGGTAGCGTCTGGCAGGCATGTAGAAGTTAGACATGAAGCCTCCAGCCATGGATCTGAGCCAAGTAGACTGACCTGTGTAAGCTTCAGATGCCTCAGTCTTGGTTCCCTTAGCTCCCTGTTTTTATCAACTATGCCATCTAGCTGAGCACCTGAGAGCTTGAAGCTGAGAGCTTCAGCGGGGCCAGTGCCTACAAGGGCCATGTGTATATACTTTGGAGGTGGGAGAATTGGTGCTGCCAGTGGTCCTTTGGCCCACTAAGGAGAACACCTGTGACCTCTACAATCTTCGCTATCCCCCACCCTAAGGGCAGACTACCTTGGCCTTCCAAGTGCCATTCTAAGTCTGTAGAGATAAAAGAACAAACAATTTTTTGCATGATTGGCGGTGAGGACTGAAGGATAAATAATCACACCTTTGGAAGACTTTAGTGGTCCTTTGAAATGAGTTTTTATAGAAACACTTATCATTTTAAAGACCTACCATTTTTAAGGTCACTCTTCTGCTAGGGCTGTGAAATAAAGACCTATGAAATGTTTTCCAGTGTTGCTCTGGGACTTATTTGTGTGATGATTTTATTGGAGAAATGGATAAATATGAGGTTGGAGAGTCTTTACATGTATGAACCATCACATATACAGTTCAGTAGCCTGAAAACATTAACAAATAGCATTCATTTATTGTATCCTTATGTCTTTCAATTTGGTTCTTATCTGTTGTCTTTTCAGTTGATGCAAATTTGTGCTCAACTTTTCCTGAGGGGAAATGGAGAGATATTTTCTGGGATTAGCTGATGATCTTGAGCTTGACTATTTTAAAGAGTCATGGTAGATACCAATCTGGATTGTGTTTAGGATGGGGCTTGGTGGATGGTTTCTTTGTTCTCTTTTGGCCCACATCTAACAACCCATTTGTTTAGGGGGTTTTATGCTGCTTAGAGTGAGCTGAGAATGTGCTCAAGCACATAATTTTAGACTATTTTTCAGGTTTACATGAAAACCTGAAACAGTCTTCTGAAACCCCTCTGGGTTCCAGCTTTCAAGAGGCTGGTCAGGAATGCACTGACCCAGAGACCTCCCTCAAAATTAATTTACAAACACGCTAGAACTTTTCCTTACCTTAATTTTGAGAGAAAGATCTCTCTCATGGCATTTTCAAGTGTTACGGTAGATGGAAATAATGAGGAAACAGTGGCACCTTAAACAGAATGAGAGATTTAGAGTTGTATAGACCTTAGTAGAAATTTTGACTGTCATTAATTACCTGTTCTGTCATGAGTGAGTTATTAACGTTTCCTGAGCCTCAGTTTCAGCATCTGTACAATGAGGATTCTATTTATTTCATAGTGTTGTGGTGACTTGAGCAACAGAATGTGAAAACATCTGTCAGTGCCTGGTGTATTTTGGACATTCTGTAAATCTTAGCGGCCCATTTCTCCCTCCTAGGGGTAAAGCCACAGGACTTTTTTGGCAAATAGTTGAGATACTTGGTGCCAAAAGGAAATTCAACTCATGCCATGACAAGATTTTTGGTGTAAGGATGGGATTCTGGAAACATGATAATTTTTTCTCTTGGCCATATGGATTAGCAAAGCTTTTTGAAAACTACAAAAAAGACTAATTTGTTGCCTCTGGATGTGTGTGTTATTTGGGGCTGTTAATATACTTGATTGCTTGTTTCAAGGACTGGAACCTTTTCTTTTACCTTTAAGATTACTGCGTTTTCATGTGCGCATTCAGCTGGGATTTGAATTTCGTAGAACCGGTAGTATTGGAGGTAGAGGAGATATTCTGTTATCATATCTCTCTTTCTCTCTCTCTCTCTCTCCACCCCCCGCCCCCCAGAGAAGAAAAGACAAAATTTAGAGAATTTGAGACTTGCTCAAAGTTGTGTAGCTAGTTAGCGGTTAAGCTGGCATTGCACCAGATTTGATTTCCGTGACATTGCTTTAGCCTGGTGGTTCTCAAAGGGTGGTTATTGGACCAGCAGCATCCCTTGGGAATTTGTTAGGTATGCAAATTTATGGGATCCCCATTCCCTTATCAGAAATTTTAATAAGCTGTGTAGGGTGATTCTGATGCCTGCTAAAACTTGGGAACCACTACTGTGGTCTTTACACTATTGGGCAGGGAGATGGGAGACTGCAGGTA
The DNA here is from genome assembly GCF_001698545.2 of Rhinopithecus bieti. Lineage (NCBI taxonomy): Eukaryota > Metazoa > Chordata > Mammalia > Primates > Cercopithecidae > Rhinopithecus > Rhinopithecus bieti. The sequence continues at coordinate 2,103,021 of NW_016811820.1, forward strand.
GATTTGCTGAATTCCATGGGCTAGGTTTTCATTTTACCTATTGTTCTGCCATTTAGATGTCTCCTCTTAAAACATTTTAACTTGCAGTGGTGGCTTCCTTAGACTTGTGCATGATTGTTGCTGGGGCAGTTAGGTGGAACTAATACTTGTTCCTTGTTTATTCCCTGCTACCAAGTACTAGTTCTGAAATTTGAGTATTCATTAAAAACAAATAGGGATTTCTGGGTCTCACTCCTGGAAATTCTGACTCAGTGGGGTAAGAATTAGGAATGTTCAATTTTTGGAAGCCCTGCAGGTGAGTTTTTTCTACTTTTTAAAAATTATAATTTTCATTTTCTTTACTGTTCTTTTAAGACATCCTGTTATAGCATCTGCAGGTGATTTTGGTGCCCAGCCATGTTTGGGGAAAAAAGTTTGGATTCTGAGTAAAAAAGGAAAATGTAATGACATGGACAGGAAGTCAGGGGATAAGAAAAGCTCTATGGCCAGCCATGGTAGCTCACGCCTGTAATCCCAGCACTTTGGGAGGCTGGGGTGAGCAGACAAGATGGCTTGGGCTCACGAGTTTGAGACCAGCCTAGGCAACATGACAAAACCCTATCTCGAGAACAAAGAATAGATCACAAATGAAACTCTGTGGGTTTTCATAAGTGGTATAGTTGGCCTTCGTTTTTCTGTATTTGGGTGCTTATGGACAGGAGTTATCTAAAGAAGGAATTATAGTTTTAATGCCAACCCTCAAAGTTGAAAGTAGATTGAAATCCATTATTTTACAAGATGGCCTTACTATTTATAGTTTCACTATAGGTATGGCAGTGAGAGATAAAATTACTTTTTCTTGCTTTGCAAAACGCCAAACGTCTTTGAAATTAAGAGTAAAGGGTTTAAAATACGTACTGCTTTATAAAGCAGGGAAGCCCTGCTGGAACATTTTGGGTGTTTACAGAAATGGGTATTCCATGGGAGAGAAAGTGGTAACCTATGTTTTGTCATGTGCTAATATCATTTGTTTAATCACTGAAAATATATTAACAGGCCAGGCACAGTAGCTCATGCCTGTAATCCCAGTGCTTTGGGAGGCTGAGTTGGGAGGATCGCTTGAGCCCAGGAGTTTGAGATCAGCCTGGGAAACACAGTGAGACTACATTTCTACATTTTTCTGCAAAAAAAGAAAAAAGAAAAAAAAGTCACGTGTGGTGACACAACCCTGTGGTCCCAGCTACTTGGGAGGCTTAGGTGGGAGGATAGCTCGAGCCCCAGAGATCAAGGCCGCAGTGAGCTGTGATCGCACCACTGCACTCCAGGCTGAGCAACAGAGCAAGACTCTTGTATCAAAAAGAAAAATATTAAAATATATATATATAGATTAACAAAGTAACAGGGGATATGATATTTTCAGGTTGGCTATATAGAGGAAATACTAGCTTGTGTTATTCAGGTTAATAAAATACAAAACAAAAAATATTAACTGTTTGAAAAATTGTAGTCAGATATTTGATTAGGGGTAGGTCCAGATTTGGATGAATTTGAATCACATCCAACTAAATATTGTGCTTTTTAATACTCACTTTAAAAACAAATATTTAACTGGGCAAATGTTCATATCCATTTTAAAAAACTATCCTCTTAAAACTACATTGATAGTAGACATTAATAGCCTTGATGTTGTTTATAATATTTTGTTGTATTTTAAGAACCTGCTTTTGTACATTTTGTTTCAGTGAAGCATTTTAAAAACGCCCCCCTCCCACAACTGCAGGAATAAACCTAACAGGTTTTGACCAAAATTACTCTAATTTTGAATTTCTTGAAACTGGGTATGGAAATTAGACATTAAAAAAAAAATTTATTTTTAAGCATGGTTTCTTGGTCAGCAGCATCTGTATTATGGGAGAACACAAGAAGGGGCCTTCTTGACACTCAAGAAATGCTCTTTTTCCATCTACAAATAGGAAGACACCCTTCCTGGTATTTTTGTTTTGTGGGCCCTGAATGAAAACATATTATTGCCAAACCAATATCAGTTTTAAACATTGCTGCCCCTTTACTATCTGAATATATTCTTGGCTAGTGAAGCACATGCATCTGTCAGATCATGGGTGAGAATTCAGTTTTCTTTTTGCGATTTCTCCAGCCCTAAGGACAAATTTAGTTTTGCAGAGCAGTTTGACACCTCTAGAAGCCTGAGGTGGGCCTTCGGGCATCTCTGGCAGCTGCATAGGCTTAAGAGGACCTCTGTTCTTCCCTTTTTGGTTTGATTACCCCTCCTTAGGGAAAGGCCAAGAGACTCAGCACTTCCTCCCCAAGTGAGTTTCCTTAGTAACATCATCCTTCTGTAATGTCGGCCAAGGGTATCTGTGCTGGGCTGTTTTCCCTCCAAAATAGACTCACTGGGGTATAGAATTTTTTTTTATATGCAGGGCATAGAATTATTTTCAGAATAGCAGCAGGGTAATTAGGCTCATTGTTGACATGTCATTGAAGTCTCCATGTGAAAAAATTGCTCCTCCCTCTTTGAACACTCTGAATACCCTTACCCTGTTATCTTGATGTGCTCTTTAGAAATACCAGCAGATAATCTGGGAGAAGGCCGCCATAGCCGTGTACAGAGTGGGGAGAATGAGGAGATCTTTGCTGAATGTCCTTTAGTTGTTTGAGTTGGAGATAAATGCAAATTAACCTCCATTTTGTCCTAAGAACCTGACCTTCTTGCCACTTTGTGTAACATTAATTTTCTAATGTGTTCTGTTCAGTTTGTAAAAATATTTTTTTTCTAGTGTCTCAGCTGTTGGTTTGACTTTTGTATTTTCATTGGTAAAATATGTATGTCTTTGCTGTGAGCAGAGAGAAACAGATTAATAAAAACCACTGAACCAGCATTGCATATGTAATTAATTAACACCACCAGAAAAGCTGATTCATGGTTGTGTGTAAACTTATTAAACATCTAAAAAATGTTTAGTTATCTTATTCAGTTGTCTCACTTCTAAGGGGTCGGTTAGGAAGCTGTAACATATATGTATGCACAGAAACTGTTGGACAATGATTCTCAAACTTTACTTTTCATTAAAATCATCTGGAGGGCTTATTAAAATGTAGGTTGGTAGACCTCATCCTTAGTTTCTGATTCAGTATGCCAGGGTGGGGTCTTAAAATTTGCATTTCTTATGTGGCCCCAGGCATTGCTGATGCTGCTAGTCCAAGGACCTTACTCTGAGAATCAGTTTTAGGATGTAGATCTTATGTTCCTCTTTGCCAAGGGCAAATGAACTGAATTGTACAGACTGCCTCTTCTAAGTAGACATCCACCAAATATTTATGTACTGTATCCATGGTGCCATGCACTGAGCTAGGTGCACTAGGGATAAATGAAATGGTCTCTGCCTTGGGGAACTCACAGTTGAGAGAGGATTAAAATAAGAAACCCACCAATCGTGATCCGATATGAGAAGTGCTGTGGTGATGTCAAGGGTAGGCTTTCTAGATATGCTATGAGGTGTGCAGTCTGAGCTTTTTCTCAGACTATCTTAGCTTTATACCTACAGAAATAAGTGAAAGAAAATAAATGTTCTGCAGCTTAGGATTTTGTTAATGCTCAGATCAGTTTCCTCTCGTCCTTGACTTTGGGCATCCCAAACTCTGTATTCAGACATTCCTGAACTGGCATTGCCAGCTCTCCACCCCAGCTTTTGTGGAAGAGTCCTTCCTCCATTTTTATATTACAATTTCAGATACTGTCCACTGTGGCAGCAGGATTTGTAAGAAGACCAAGTTAAGTGATCTTGGCTGAACTGATTTATGAGACAGCTTCAGAAATTTATGAGGTACCACGGGAACTTTCTGTAGTGGATCAGCATGCCGCTTTTCCTTCACTGCTTCAAGTATATCAGACATTTTGTGATAACACAGCAGTTTTTAGTGGAGCCTTCTAGATTATGGCCCTGCTGATTAAGACACGAAGACAGACCTGAAGAGAAAGAGAAGGGAGAACAGGATGTTACTTTTAGAAGCGCCTGTTATCCTAAGCTTGAGCAGGGATTTTGGGTAAAATACACTTATGTATAACTCTATTTATACATAGAACTCTGAAGGGCAAGTTTTTCTCCGGGGGTGATCTGATACGGAGTGTCTTGGGCCGTTAATAATGGTCCCATAATTTTAAGCACAATAAAATGTTAGGTGTGTATATGTGAAAAATTGAGTGACATAGTAGTTGTCTCTCCTCTCTTTATGAAAACCTGTAGACAGGAACAAAGGATGTGGCCAAAACCAGTGACAGGTTACAGTGCTTTCCCTATTTTATTGATTGCTCATTTCTAGTCTCTGACCTTATTTGCTACTTATTGATCTAGTAGAAAAGCAAATAATTTTCCCTAGATAGCACTTTGTTGAGCTGGGCTTTGATGACTTGTCTAGCAAAGGGTTTTTAAAAAGTACTTACCTGCTGAGTGGCAGCCTGTCTACCATTTAATGTTATTATCTGTGAGCCTGGGGGCTCCTTCTTGGTAGGATCGCTGATGTCATAGGCTGCCTCTTCATTCTGCCTGCTTTCCTGCAAGATACCACACATGCCCATGGTCTGTTTTAATGGCCTCACAGTGCACACAGCCTTAGAGTTAACACAAGAAACATATGAGTGATCCCATTGGAGACAATGTGTTGCCAAGTCAATTCGGGTCAGCATCTGCCAGCATGTCAAATTTTCACACTAGGTTGTATTTTGAGATTTTTATTCATGCTTTTGGGCTCAGATTTACTCACAAATAAGTTCTGAACTTCTAAGTGCTAAAACTGCTGAGTTCTTGACTGTCTGTGCTTGGGGAGGGGAAGGTTAAGGATATGGGGTAGGTATGTATGGGAAGGAAACAGATCATCTAACATAGGAGGTAAGATAGATTTCCCAATGTCATGTATAACTTTGACTATATATTTTTCCTTATGTTTACATTTTCCTGTTTATTATTATACTCTTTTGGTTCATATTAAATTGGTGTTTATCTCCTAGGATGATATATGGCAAGGTGTGTCATAGGAAGCAATAGAAAAAGAATTTGGAGACTAGTCACTTATAATTCTTGAATAATATAACTGTAGAGGTAAAAGCAAAGATTGATCCTGTCCTTTGTGGGATTGATGGGCGTTTTTGCTACTATCTTATTATTGTTCATTTCTGAGTAGATAATATATTCATATGATCCCAACAGCAAAATTGTATTAAGAAGTATATAGAGGAATGTCTCACTCTCATCCCTGGACCTGTGTACCCCATTCTTCAGCCTTTTTTAACTACTTTATTAGTCTCTATTACATCTTTTGTAATTTCTCAAATAAATTATGTGTATACTCTCCTATTTGTGTACACTCTCACTTTTTCTGCCTTTTGTTATACAATATTTAGCATACTGTAAGCACTGTTCTGCATCTTGCTGTTTTGTAGTTACCAATATATCTTGGAGATCATTCCATCTCACTACAGAGAGAGCTTCCTTATTCCTTTTTACAACTGCTGAATATTTCATTGTATAGCTGTACCATAATTTACTTAACCAGTCTGACACGGGCTATTTAAAGTCTTTTGCTCTTACAAGTGATGCTGCAGTGATAATTTTTTGTTTGTTTGTTTGTTTTTGTTTTGTTTTTTTTTTGAGACGAAATCTCGCTCTGTTGCCCAGGCTGGAATTCAGTCCATGATCTCAGCTCACTGCAACCTCTGCCTCTCAGGTTCAAGCGATTCTCCTGCTTCAGCCTCTTGAGTAGCTGGGATTATAGGTGCCTGCTGCCACACCTGGCTAATTTTTGTATTTTTAGTAGAGACGGGGTTTCGCCATGTTGGCCAGGCTGGTCTCAGACTCCTGACCTCAAGTGATCTGCCCGCTTCGGCCTCCCAAAGTGCTGGGATTACAGGCATACAGTGAATAATCTTGATCATATGGCATTTCATCCTGGGTGTGTGTTCAATTCAGTTGTAGGATAAATTCCCAGAAGTAAAATTGTTGCAGTGAATGTGCATTTGTAATTTTGATAGTCACTGCTAAATCCCTCTATAGTGGTTGTACAAATTTATATTCCCATCTGTTTAAGACTAGAGATTTCCCCACAGTCTTGTCAACAGGGTGGTGGTGTTAAACTTTTGAATTTTTGCCAATCTGATAGGAGGAAGTTGGTATCTCAAAGTGGTTTCAATTTGTATTTCTTATTATGAGTAATGTTGAGGATTATTTAGTATGTCCAAGATCTGATAGTATTTCCTTTTGTGTCATCAACAGTCTGGTCATATTCCTGTCTTGTTTTTTCTATTTGATTATTGCTATTTTTTTAATTTTAAAATAAACTATTTTGGAATACTTATAGACTTACAGAAAAGTTGCAAAGATTATGGGGATTTTTTTTTTTTTTTTTTTCTTATGCTCTCATTAGCTCTGTTAATTAGGTTAGATGGTTTGAGGAAGGATAGTTCTCCTGGAATTCTGGGGCTTGTCATAGGTATATCAGCCCAAAGAAGGATGCACATCCAATTCATGACTCCTGGCTGCCTCTGGGGATTTTCCATATGGAGTGACAGACTTGGGAAATTCTGCTGAGCTTCTGACTAGCCTCCATTATGAGGCATATAATTCAGAGCCCACCTTCCATTATTCTTCTTTTACTAGTATCAGTTATTAGCTAGAAAGGTCATTGAAGTGAAAACCTTGCCTCGAGTTTGTATTTCTTCAGATTTACTTCTAATAATAAATGTGGTTTTCAAGTGACTGAATCTTTCATAGACCAAGTTTTGAGCACATTAAATATTTGGTGGTTTTGCATCCTCTCTGCATCACATGCTCATTGAGAGGATGGGTAGCTATAATTTTTCTGGAGCTTCAGGCTGTCATTCTGTCCCGTTAATTGGTTCTTGGAGTAAGGAGCTAAAATGTGGAGGCAGAAATGCTTTCCCAGATAGAGACATGCCTTGAAGCTTTGTGTCCTGTAAGTGTCCACCTAGCCTGGAAGTTAAGAATGCTGGCTCTGGAATAAAACCTTGTGGATTCAGATTCCTACTTTGCCACTGCCAGATGTGTCACCTAGGACAAGTTATCTAACCTCTGTGTGCCTCACTCTCCCTGTTTATAAAATAGGGATTATAACAGTACCTGCCTCATCTAGTTGTTGTGAAGATTAAATGTGATGAGACATGTAAAGCACTTGGTACAGCCTTAGAACATTGTAAGTGCTCAATAAATATTGGCCTAAAAGTAGTAAAGGGCAGTGATTGCAGAGGCCATGCAATAAAATAGTGGGTTATGTTGCATTTGACTTTTGTCGGTTTACCTTTCTTCTTCCTCTATTCTTTACCTTGTGAGGCACTTAACCTACTAACTGAAATGCCATTCATTCAGCCAGTATTTGAGTACTCAGCAAGTGCCAGACTCTAAACAAGATGATGTGTAAGATGCTGCAAGGAGCCCTCATCCCTTGCAGCCTGAGCACAGGTGTCTATAAACGCAAGGCTGATTGTCATCATTGCCATCCCCAGTATATTTTGTGAATACAAAAGAATGTAAGGTCACTCTCCTTTGACTGGGGTGATGAGGACATGCATTGTGAAAGGGGGAACTGTTAGAACTGGGAGCCATTCGTAAGTGAAATAAGGATAAGAGGGATATTATAAGCATTGATGCTAATTAGCATTTCTGTAGCATTTTGCAGTTTGGGAAATATTTTATGTATTTTATTTTATCTCAGTCTCATAAAATAGCTTTGAGGTATTATTATCTTCAGTTTACAACTGAAGAGATGGGGAGTCAAATAGGTTATCTGACTCTCCCAATGCCATACAGCTCCTTGGTGGTGGAGTTGGTGTTTGAGTCCAGGTCTCGTAACTCTGAATCTCCAGGTGCTTCTCTCTGGTCTTTTGAGTGAAACAACTGGTACTAGCAGGAAAGAGAAGAGTATGTTGGCAAAAGAGAAACCTGGAATAGTTGCCAATTGTCCCTAGGTTTAGATCACATACTTCTAGGGCATCAGAGCTAGAAGGAAGATGAGATCAGTGCATCCTCTTTATTTGACTGATGAAAATATTGATGTGCTTGTGAGGGACTTCGAGGGGTCAGTGTGGTGCTGGAAGCAGCTCAATGGAGAGGGTGGACAGTTCTCCTTGGATGCTCATGAGTGGTCTTCTGGGGATTGATTAGTTGCTGGTAAGGAAGGAGCTCATTTTGGGGAAAGTAGGTACATAGATTCATAGAGGGAAAACGTATTCAGAAGCAGGCAGGTTTTCTGCAATATTTTTCTGGGAAACACAAATAAAATGGCTGTAGTTTAGTATTCAGATGTGGTTCTGGCTGTGCAAGGATAAGGAGAAAAGGCAGAGTCAGGGTGAGAAGGAAGGAAAATGAATGATTTGAAAGTCAGTGAGAAGTCTGTGAAAGGTACATACTTAGTATCTGTAGGGCAGTCATTTGAAATCCAGGGTACTTAGTATATATACATAGGAGGACCTTTGTCGTAGTTCTCTGACTGGAAGTGGACTGAGCTGCCTTTGGTGTGTGTGAACTTCCATCATGGGGGCAGTGGTTGCTACATGCTCTTTCTAAGAGTTACACTTGTGGGGTGATTTCTCCTTTGGGTAGGAGGTTATTCTAGGTAGAGCTAGTGTGGATCAGCAACATCAGCATCACCTGGGATCTTGTTAGAAATGCAGATTTGGGGACTCCTACCCTAGACTTACTGAATCAGAATCTCCAGTGGGTGCAGTTCAAGAATGTTTATTTTAACAAGATCTCCAGGTTATTGGTCTGCATGTTCAATGTTTGGAAGCATTGCTCTAGTGCAGAGGCTCTCCAGGATCCTCCTTTGGGTTTTCTGCTAATGTGATTAACGTGCCATTCACCAAACATTGATTGAATTTCACTTATGTAGGCACAGCGCAAAGCCAACCCTAGCATGGATCCTACCTCTTCAGGAACTTGCATTCCAGTTGAGGAGACAGGATTGTTTACAAGTAACTATTAGGTTGGTGCAAAAGTAATTGAAGTTTTTGCCATTACTTTCAATGGCAATTCCAATGGCAAAAACCATGATTACTTTTGCACCAACAGTATAAAGACAGTGTTAAACACTAGTACAGGAGACACAGAGAATGCCTGTGAAAGTGGAGGGTGGACATTTTCATAGGTGTGTGCAGGGGCAGGTGGTCTTCACAGTAGGGGGAATCATTACTTCTCTACAGGACTCCTGAGTAATTTTAATCTGTGGTTTGCTGCTGCTGTGCAAGCCCAGAGGCCTGTCTACAACTTCTTTAGCCTCCCCCAGCCCTTGACTGGGTCTACTTTATTGGCCTGATAAATAGTTTAAAAATTGGCAGAGTTATGAAGATGACTCGTGGAAGGATATCCTCAGCATCTTCTTTTGACTCTCCTCACACCTGCACTGCTTCTTCTTTAATGTCTGCATATCCACCACTTTGTAAAAGAAAAAAATTGATTTGTCACTGAATTTCCATGCCTCGGCCTGAGAGAAATGTAAATGTTGTACTGGCCTTTAGTACTCTGCCTTCAAGCCTAGATTTAGAGCTGATCATTATACTTTTAGAGTAGGCTAGGTATGAAAATAGCAGCAGGTTGAAGAGTCAGAGGAAGCTGTTTGCTCTCATCTGCTGGTTTGGTCAGAGTGGAAGTAAGAATATTAATACAGTCCACTTAAACAATAAAATAGCTCCCAGGGAAGAGGAACTATAAACTTTAGTAAATATCAGAGATGTTAAGTGCTAAAAATAAAAGCTCTCTGCAGTTGTTTGGCTCTTTAAAGAGATTGTTTATTGGTCAAGAGTGCTAGTCTGTTTGGTCATGTTTTGCTAGCTTTTTAAAATGCATGTATATAAATTAATGAGAATATAAGTTAATTAAGCAGGGCAGTGTTTCTAGAATGTGAAAATAGTAACCTGGCTAGTTAATTTAATTCAGTCCTTGGTCATTTTCTTTTTGAAACAAGTTTCATCTTGGGAGGTCACAGCGTCCTGGCTGTTGTGCTTCTGAGCTATACCTTGACTCCATGCTCTCCTCTCTGTCATCCTTTTCTCTGGCTCAGTCACTTGCATTTGCCCCCTGACTTGTCACCCTAACTTCATTTCCTCTCTCCCAGCTGTTTACTCTGCTATGACAGTGGTCTTTCAGAAGTCCCAAACTCTGCTGTTGAACTGGGTTCTAAAAAATCTTCAGAGGCTTCATGTTGTCCATAGGATGTACTGTTTTCTAAACTCCTTAGTGTGCCGTATTAGGCTGTCTGCAGTCTGGCTCTAAAATACTATTACAGCCTAATTTTCAGGCTTACTTTTTCTTGTGGTCCAGGCCACAGGACTATCTGCTATTTCCAATACAAACAAAATATAACCAATAGCCACCCTGGAGTGGTGGGGACAATACAAATGCCTCGACAAGCATTGTCTGATTATTCAATACAGGATCAAAGAGTTTTGTCATTTGCCCAAGGTCATGTACTTTGTGTTAGAACTGAGATTCATATTCAATATTTTGATATTCTGACTCGGTTTCCTGCTTTCATGTCTCTGTGCTTTCCTTGTATGTTTTCTTTCTTTTTTTTCTTTTTGAGGCAGGGTCTTGCTCTGTCACCCAGGCTGGAGTGCAGTGTCTCAGTCACAACTCACTGCAACCTCAACCTCCCAGACTCCAGTGATCCTCTCACCTCAGCCTCCCCAGTAGCTGGGACTACAGGTGCATGCCCGGTTACTTTTTGTAGAGATGGGGTTTCACCATGTTGCCCACGCTAGTCTCAAACTCCTTAGCCCGAGCTCTCTGCCTGCCTCAGCCACCCATAGTGTTGGGATTACAGGCATGAGCCATTGTGCCTGGCCTCCTTATGGTTTCTGTGCCTAGAATGTCTCCTACCCTTTTTCTTCACAGACTTACAGATGTATAGGTGTTAGGTGTTCCTAACAATGTGCGTCCATAGGTCATCGGGCCTATCTCAATTTAGCCTGATAGTGTAAATACTAGTACTATTACTACCTAGTGCTAATACTAAGAGCTGATCCCAGATCTTAATTTTTCTTCATTTCCCCTCCAAATAATAGGTGGTTTATAAGTATTATGGAATGAATGCATGGATGAATGAAAGGATGACTGGATATATGGATGGTCAGTCCCAGTGGTTGGGTCTGTTGGTGATTTGACCAAGTTCAAGGCTGCAGAATTGATATGTGGAAAGAATGCATATTATTTCAGCTATATTATATTATTTCAGCTATATCAAATAGCATCTAGGGACGGGCTGACAGGGAACAAATTGTCAGCCCCTTATTTCCAACTGGAAATTCATCTGAAGAATTTCAAATGGGCCTATTCATGGGAAATTGCTTATTTTATAAGAGTTCATTTTCTAATTGGTGGCTATATTAGTTGGCTAGGGCCACTGTAACCAAGACCAGGTGACTTAAACAATAGAAATTTATTTTCTCGCAGCTCTGGAGCCTAGAACACTGAGATCAAGGTGTTGGGAGGTTTGGTTTCTTCTGAGGCCAGTCTCTTTGGCTTGCAGATGGCTACCTTGCTGTTGTCCTTACATGGTCTTCCCTCTGGTTGCATATATCCTTGTTCAGATTTCCTCTTCCTTTGAAGACAGCTGCTATACTGGATTAGAGCCCACCCTAAAGACTTCATTTTAACTTAATTACCTCTTTAAACACCTTCTCTCCAAATATGGTTTCATTCTGAGGTACTGGGGATTAGGACTTCAGCCTACAGATTTGGAGGATCCCCCATTCACTTCTACGCAACCCATCCCCTCTGCCTTTTCCTCTTGTTTTCTTTCTTCTGGCAATTTTGTTTCACCCAAGGGCAGTCAGGAAGAGAAGTAAAGATAGAGGAAAAGGAAATTTATTTTGGGTGCAGTTCAGGAGGTGTAGTTGGGGTTGGGGATGGGCAGTGGCTGAAGCTATTGGTGGAAATGAGATTTTGATAATGCCTATAGATTAGTATTGCCCTGGCACATTCTGTGCTGGTTTCCTGGACAGCCGAAAGCTGGCTGTGTGTGTTGGAGGGCCCAGGAGGTATCTGTTCTGTTAGTAAGTGAGGGGGAAATTGATAATCCTGCAGCTGGCCTGGAAAAGTAAGGACTCTATCCTTGTCTGTTAGCTCTTCCTCCCAGAAGTAGCTCAGAGACTTGTTGAGCACACCTAGGGTAGAGGCCAGGATAATTCAGTTTTGGATGCTCTGCCATGGCTAACACCCTGCCTGGCATCTAGCAGATGCTTATGAAATGTTTGTTAAATTGAATTACTTAATTTACTTGACTCAAATATTTTGTTCTTCTCCAAACCTTTTGTGAGGAGTTTTTTCTCCACCTTTGTTTGTTAATTCCCACCCTTCTCTCCAGTTCTCAGTTGTGGCTTATGTCTTTTCTTTCCATTCTCTTTGTAATTATCAGGTAATTTATTAAATGGAGACAAGCTTAACTAGACATTAAATAATTGCAGGTGTGCAGCTAACTGAGCCGCTGTCCTTTAACTAGGAAATCACAGCTGCTTGTGTTGTATTGTGGGATGAGATTACACTTCACCTCATTTGGTTACACGATATCTTGCTTATTGTAAGGTAAAAGAATGTTGAAGCTTCTGCTCTAAGCAGCACACAAAGGCTGGTATGTTCCCAGGAAACCAACATAACAAAAAGTACTTGGAGGTTAGGTCTGGAGCCTTTGCAGCCTCTGGTGTTTCTCTTTTCCTGGAACTTTTCATTTCCTTTGCCTTTTTCTGTATAGAGAACACCTGAATTACTCCTTAACTTGATACCTGTTTCACATTTTAAAATTTTCTTTTGGTCACCTTAACTGTAAAAGCAAGATTTTTCTGTTTCCTTCTAAGAGATTAGCAGTGGGTCCATTGGTTAGCTCTTTCTTTGCTTTTATTATCAGACCTTATCTGCATACTTTTTATACACATTTTCCCCACTGGTAAGAATTGTAGCTTTTATGAATATAAATTTTAGTCATAGGTTAAATTGTGATGTCACGGTTAAATTGTGATGTCACCAGTCTGTTTTCTTTGGCTAGTTTCATAATCAGTGACTATTGCTAGAGGTAGACACTAGCTATATAGCAAGTACTTAGCTCATTGCAGAACTCAGAGTATGCTGCTAATAAAGGATTGCTTGATTGCTTGAAGGGTATGCAGGTATAAGAAACAGTCATCTTTCAATTGGTGTCAAAATTTTTATTTAAAAAAAAAGTCATGCTGCCACTTGCCAGTTATGCAACCTTGGGCATGCCACTTAAATATCTTAATCATTAGATTCATCATCTAGGTAGTTGTGAGGGTTAAAGAAATTCAACAAATATTTGAATCAACAATCTTTTGTGCCTTTCTGGATGCTAGGGATATATTTGTGAACAAAACAGTAAATTCCTATCCTTGTGGGATTAACATATATGAATCTGGTTTTGACTGTCAACTGGACAGAGTCCAATTGGTGGGCAACATGATAGCTACCATTTATGAAAAACTTTTTAACTGAAATACGTGCCTAATAACACTAACTTTCTTTATTAGGGACATTTTAACCCCTTTTGGGCTTTGCAGAGTAGGTCTTAGAGAAAGCCCTTCTCCATACTTGTTCATTCAGTCATGTATCACGTACAGCCATCCATTTCATGGTTTTGGCTGTTGTAAAGAAATGGCTAGAGCCTGTGCATCTGGGGTTTTGGTGACTCTTAGTCTTGGGATGCTTGCCTCTTCCTCTGGGTCATTACTTTATAGTCTGTCTCTGAGGTTCCAGAAGGGGCTCAGAGAATGAGCTCCAACTGACATGTTTGGGCCTTTGAATCTCTTCATGAAAGCTCAGTTTGTTCAAGTAAAATCTGAATGGCTCAGAGAGGACACTGTGGTGTTTAGCTTACCAAGCCCAGTTTGATATCACTGGTTTGTTGATATCTACAGAAACACACACAGGAAAAATATCCTAGAGCATCATATTGCTCAGCTCCCCTAAATTCTTTTTTCATGGATGATTGAAAGAAAAACCTTTTTGAGTCTCTTCTTTTGTGGATGACTAATAGAAAAAGACATTGGCAACTTTCAGAAGCATTGTGATAGCATTCTGATGGCATTCTGGTGTTCAGACATGGGAGGGTATTACCAACCAAACATCATTTCCTTTAGGGGACAGGAGGCAGTGGTCATCTGTGAGTCTAGAGCTATCTTCGAGGGAAATGGCCGTGGCTCTTGCAAGGAGACAGAGATGTCACGCACCTCTCTCAGGCATGCAGGTGCTACATGTTATGTCCACAGTATTTGGAGTATTTAAACCAGGAATAACACGTAGTCTTCATTATTGGAAGAAATAAATTAGGTCAGAGTTGGCATCCTATCATGTGATGCCAGTTTGTATTCTTTAGTTTCTGTACTTGCTTCTAGAGAGGGAGTAAATACTGTGTGATAATGAAGAAAGATATGTTTTTGTGACTTTTCTGATTTAGGACACTTTATGTTGTGGATGTTTTTTGAAGGATGTGGAATTTGGTTGCTTATTGAGAACGCTTTGAGAAAATCAGATTATCTCTGATACACAACCAGTCCTACATTGAGTTTTTTCCATTTATTGCTGTAGAGACATGAACATTTATTTTTATTGAAGCTGAGAGAGGCATGTTATGTGGTTGTTTATCAGCTCTGCCAAAAGTAGCTCAGACATCCCTGATGACTCAGCTGATGCCCTTGCTGCCTGATTTGGTGCTTGTGTACTAAGTACTTGTTTCCTTGTTGAGGGCTAGGAATATGTCACAAAGCCCCATTGCTGTGAGGATTGTTGCAATGAGCAGACTTAGCAGAACTGCACAAGGCTGGCTATAGGCCAGGTTTAGACTACCTTGGAAGAGTTGGCTTAAGGGCAGAGAAGAGGTTTAGAAAACTCCTTTCTTCCTCTTTGGTGGCATTAATCTTTGTGAAACCAGACTCAGATTCTTTTTGCACCTTTCCCAGGAATGGGGTAACATAGCTCTTCTTCCTGTGTGAATCACAGGAAGGGACTTTGTGTAGGTGCTGTGTGTTAATTGTAAACCACTGATGCTGCTGTCTAAGTGGAGTTAAAGTTGATACCAGCAGAGTAAGTTAGCCTGAGCAGGAGGGTTGAGTTCTGCAGTACGGCCAGAAATTTTCACTTCATAGTGTTTCTACTGTAACTTCTCAACCTCAGTGTCAAAAAAAGGCACACCTGGCCATTTGCATTGTTTGGATATGTTTTAACCAATAAGAGTACTGTCCTCAAAGATGATGAATAGAGACATTTATAGCTCCTTGGAAATAAGCACATTCCTGAAACCACCCATCTGAGTACATACTTGTGCAGATAAACAGGTACTTTTGTTTATGCTCTGACTCAAGTGGAAAGGGCAAAATAAGAGATTTTCCTTCTCTTGAGTCTTTTCACTCTGAGGATTTTGGTCTTTAAATAAAATAAACCGGAACTGTAAACTTTATTATGGGAGGAGT
This sequence comes from Rhinopithecus bieti, assembly GCF_001698545.2. Lineage (NCBI taxonomy): Eukaryota > Metazoa > Chordata > Mammalia > Primates > Cercopithecidae > Rhinopithecus > Rhinopithecus bieti. The sequence goes on from NW_016811820.1 coordinate 2,118,499, forward strand.
GTGGGGGAGTTAGAAATAAGGCAAAATGCTCTCCCTCTTTCTCATATAACTCTTGCTACCTTCTGAGCAGTGTCTCTTTAACAGATTTAATGCATTGCCACAATAGCATCACACAAAACATATCACTCCCCTTTTTAGTTTCTTCCCTTTAAAAATTTTCTTAAAAATGCCAGAACCTTACCAAGTCACTTAAATCAATCAATCCAAGTATGAAATGATCTCTGAAGTAACTTAACGCAAATGATTCTGACTTTACTACTTGGGAGACATTTTTTTGAAGGCCAGCCCTCTAAATTGTGGGAAGATCATTTTCTAGCTCCCTATTGTCAAAAAACAAAGCAAAATCAAATTAAATAAGTCCCTTAATTCCCATAAGTAATTTCTAAATTATCTCTTTATATACTTGTGTGCAGCTTGCAACTGAATATCACTGTGAGAGCTACAGTTTGTGAGGGTTTAGATCTTAATTAGCTCATGAGAGTGCATCCTTTTGAAGCTCTATACCACAGGTTGTTGGCTAGTTTTCCAAAAGCAATTAAAAAGTCCACTGTTATAATTAAGCTTGTTACTGGTTGTATGTTCTTGTTATAAAATATATTTGGCAATTAAGGAAACTGAGATTGAGGCTTTTGGCTTGGCTCTTTGAGATGCAGTAGAGTGGCTCCCACCTTGATCTGTTAGGATGACTGGTGTGGATGCCTGGATGGTGGGACATGTCTTAGTCCTTGAGTACCTATCTTTATGAGTAAGAGCAACCACAGGTTTTTACAAGAAAGCTAAAGTTAAAAGAATGTGACTTATGTCCTCACATATGCCGATTATGTCCTACTTCAGGAATCAAAACCTAAACTTCTAAGTTGCAGTCTCTTAGTTGAGAAGTCCTTTTTACATTCTCTTATCTTTAAGAAGATGGCTCGACTCTAACTGTGAACATTTAATCTGTTAAACTAACACCTCCATGGCGTGGTTTAAATTTCTGTCTGGTTGTTGAAAGGAAGGTGTGGGAGAAATGTTGCAGGTACAGGTGGTTAATGTCTGTTTCTGAACTGTACTGCGTTTAGGAGTTGTTAAGCTGTGTGCCCACCATCTCAGAGACAGATTTGTCTGAACTGGCCTGTGGAGGAAGATCTCATTGTCAGGGCTGGTCTTGATGGCAGATACAGTTCTTAGTGGTGTGCTTTGTGTATTGTGTCTTTTATTCTTCCTTTCCTCCTGCTCACCCTTAGGAATGTTTCCTTTTTGTGCCTTAACACCAGAACGGCATGGTGGCTGAGACCATGGGACAAATGAGTCACTTAGTGGGCAGATAGAAATCAGTATTTAAAGTATGATTGAGGTTTTTGTATTTATTTTGAAGTTCATTTAGTACACATGGAAGAAAACAGCACTTGGCTTATGTGGTTCTATCCCATTGCTTTGCCTGTTTGTGCCCCTATGCAATTAACATGAAAATGATGGTTTAAGAATGAGCTCATTTACATATAGAACTGGGTAGGAACAGGGCTTCACAGGATGTTAAAATCAGAGAAAAAGAGAAAAGAGCAGGTGTTTTGTAAATACTATGTGGTTTTGAGAAATAGTGGAAAGGTTGGGTCTTATTTTAAATTTCCTTTTTCCAGAGTCCCTTTAAAGTTGTGATGAATGATATACATTATTTTCTTTATTGGGCAAAATATTAGAATTATTAGAAGTACATTTTTCTTGGAAAAAACCACTGTGGTTCTTTGGACATTTCTATGTTAACTGTATAATATATTAGTATAGAATAAATTCAGAGGCTTGTGGGTCTGAGGACATTTGCTTGTTTCCTTTAAATCCATTTATACAAACATTTCCTAATCTTCCTTCATAACAAATTTTCCATAATTTATTTCCGGCCTTGTAAAAATAGAGGGAAAATAACCAATTAAATTAGTAGCTCGATTCCTTATATGAGTTCTTCAATTTTTCCTACGTACTAAACAAAATAAAACCAGTCTTTGTAACAGAGATTATCGGTTCTGAGGAAATGACTGTCCACAAAGTATACATTTGTGTGTAATATGTGGTATGCATTCTGTGTGGTATTTTACAGTTAAAATATAATATAATTACCATAAAATAATGCATATTTCAATGAGATGTAACAGTAAGATAAGATTGACTTTTAAAAATAAACAACCGAGAATAAACACAGCAGAATTCCTAATCAGCCTTACTCATAGGTAAAATTTAGCTTTGATGTCCTTTCTCCATAAGCCATATTTAGGCATCAATTCAGGATAATACCCCTTCTTTGTGCTCCTATAGCGCACTTCATCCTTCCCTCATCATGGCACTTACTGTGCTGTATTGCTTATTTGGCTGATTCCTTCATTTGGCTATAAACTATTAGGATGTGAGCAGGTGTGATGTCTTTTTTCCCTTTGTCCTCTGAATTCTTTTTTTAAAAATTGAAGTAAAATTGACCTGCAATAAACCTATATTTAGTATACAATGTGTTAAGTTTTAACTTAGTGTTATCCATGAAACCATCTCACAGTGAGGATCATAAACACATTCCCCAAAGTTTCCTCATGCTCCTTTGGAATACGTACCTCTGCTTCTCTCTTTCCCTGTCTTGAGACAGCCATTGATCTGGTTTCTATCATTATAGATTGATTGACACTTCCAACAATTACATGTATATGAATCTCATATAATATGTACTGTTTTGTTTTCCTTGGCTTCTTTCACTCAGTGTAATTAAGATTCATCCATGTTGTAGTGTATATCGATAATTTCCTTTTTATTGCTGAGTAGTAGTATTCCATTGTATGGATACACTGAAGTTTGTTTATCCATTTTTCTATTGCTGAGTATTTGAGTAATTCCAGTTTTTTGCTGTTATAAATAAAGCTGCTATGAATACTAGAATACAAGTCTTCATATGGATATCTACTTTTGTTTCTCTTGGGTGAATATGTAGGGTGGAATGGCTGGGTAAATGGGTATGTTTAACATTATATGAAACTGCCACAGTTTTCTCAAGTGTTAGTACCATTTTACTTTCCCACTAGCAGTATATGAGAGTTATAGTTCCTTCACATTCGTGCCAACACTTGGTATGGTCGATATTGGTAAGATTTTAGCCATTCTAATAGGCATGTAGTAAAATCTCATTGTGGCTTAAATTTCCCTTTCCCTAATGACTAGATGTTGAGCATCTTTTCATGCTTGCTGTCCATATATCTTCTTTTGAAAACCATCTGTCCAAATATTTTGCCCATTAAAAAAACCTTAGTTGTTTGTTTTCTTATTGAGTTTCAAGAGGTTTTGTTTGTTTTTATTGACACATGATTATGTGCATTTACAGGGGACAATGTGATGTTCCAATATATGTGTATATTGTGTAAAAATTAAATCAGGGTATTTAGCACATCTGTCACTTCATACATTTATCGTTTCTTTGTGACAACATTGAAAATTTCTGATTTTGAATACTACAATATACAACCCATCATTAGTATCAAATTTTGAAATATACAATCCAATATCATTAACTGTAGTTACCCTACAGTGCAAGAGAACACCAGAAATTATTCCTCCTATCTCTCTGTAACCTTGTACCTGTTGACCAATCTCTCTGTGTTCCCCTGCTTTCCCTCCCCAGCGTCGGTAATGACTATTCTGTTTTTAAGATTTTATTTTATTTTTTTTTAAGAGGCAGAGTCTCACTCTGTTGCCCAGGCTGGAGTGCAGTGGGGTGATCTCGGCTCACTGCAAGCTCTGCCTTCCAGGTTCACGCCGTTCTCCCACCTCAGCCTCCCAAGTAGCTGGGACTACAGGCGCCCGCCATAACACCCGGCTAATTTTTTGTGTTTTTAGTAGAGATGGGGTTTCACCATGTTAACCAGGATGGTCTCGATCTCCTGACCTCGTGATCCACCCACCTCGGCCTCCCAGAGTTTTTTATTTTTTTCTTTCTTTCTTTTTTTTTTTTGAGATGGACTGTTGCTTTTGTTGCCCAGGCTGGAGTGCAGTGGTGCAATCTTGGTTCACTGAAACCTCCGCCTCCCAGGTTCAAGCGATTCTCCTGTCTCAGCCTCCTGAGTAGCTGGGATTACAGGCGTGCACCACCATGCCTGGCTCATTTTATATTTTAGTAGAGATGGGGGTTTCACCATGTTGTCCAGGTTGGTCTCGAACTCCTGACCTCAGGTGATCCACGCACCTTGCCCTCCCAAAGTGTTGGGACTACAGGCGTGAGCCACTGCACCTGGCCTCAAGAGTTCTTTATGTGTTCTTAACTAAAGTGTTTTATTAAATGTATGATTTGCAGATAATATTCTTCCAGCCTGTGGTTTGTATTTTCATTGACTTAACAGTGTCTTTTGAAGAACAGAAGTTTTAAATTTTGATGAAGTCCTAATAATCAGTTTGTTCTTTTATGGACTATGCTTTTGGTCTCATAACTAAGAAATCTTTGCCAATTTAGGGTTACAAAGGTTCTTCTAGAAGTTTTGTCATGTTAGGTTTTACATTTAGGTCTATGATTCATTTTAAATTAATTTTTGTATATGGATTGAAATTTTTTTTTTAGATAGGGTTTTGGTCTGTTACCAAGTCTGGAGTGTGCAGCCTTGACCTCCTGGGTTCAAGTGATCCTCCCACATCATCCCCTCAAGCTGTAGCTGGGACTACAGGCATGCACCAACACACCCAGCTAATTGTGTGTGCGTGTGTGTGTGTGTGTAGAGACCAAGTCTCCCTATGTTGCCTGGGCTGGTCTCGAACTCACAAGCCATCTTCCTGCCTCAGCCTCCCAAAGTATTGGGATTACAGATATAAGCCACCACACCCAGTCTAAAATTTTTTTTCATATAGATACCTAATTATGTCAGCATCATTTGTTGAAAATACCATCCTTTTCCATTGAATTGCTTTTGTGCCTTTGTCAAAAATTAGTTGTGTATGTATATGTGATCTATGTAAAAATTCCTTATTCTGTTCCATTGGTCAGTGTATCTGTCCCTTTCCACATACCCCACAGTTTTGATTACTGAAGCTTTATATTAAATCCTAAAACTGAACAGTGTGAGACTTTCAACTTTGCTGTTTTTCATCCTTCTTTTAACTCTTCTACTGGTTTCTTTACCTTTCCGTAGAAATTTTAGAATCAGCGTTTCTATATCCACAAAAATGTCCTTCTGGGATACTGACTAAAATTAAATTAAATATATATACCAGTTTGGGGAGAATTGTTTATTATGTTGAGTCTTCTAATCCACAGTCATTCTCTATTTATTTTGGTCTTTCTGTAAATTTTTTTAGCAGTATTCTTGTAGTCAGTATTCAGCATACTTATATATATATATACACATATATATGTATATATGTATTTTACATTTACTCTTTTTATGTAACTTTAATTCAAAAGGAACAGAGACTCTCCCTTAGTGCTGTTCTTAAGACATGTTTATATGACATCTTTCCATTGATATCTTTGGTCGTGTTCCTGCAGTATCCTCAGTTGTGCTCACCATTGCTTAACTCACCTTTGCAGCCAAGTTTCATTTTGAGTCAAATCTACCATAGGAGGTCATTTACTAGCTGAGAAATCCCCCACTTAGGTTTAACAGAAATGAATCACTTTAAAACAATTGATACAGCTCCTCCTTTGGCTTGTATAATTTTCTTCAGGCATAAGCAAAAAAGAAGAAAAAAGAAAAAGTGATTTCAAACATCTTCAGAGTAATTGTAATACAGCTATGATTGAAAGAAGATTTGTAAGTGGTTAAAGAGCTGACTGACCATGTTGGTGGCTCTTGAAACACTATCGGCTTTTCTTAACCAGAAGGCAATCAAGGACATATTTGAGGTTGGGAACAGATATTTCATAGGCCGCTGGAGTGCTGCAGTGGAAGGATTCCCTCTGAATCCTTGGTTCACAGACAGGGAAGGTGAAGCCTGAAGAGACTTGGTTACTTGGTTTCCTTGGAACATCATATGCTCAGTGAAGTCTTCCTGAAAACCAGCCTTTTCCCATCAGAAACTGCAGAGACATAGTACTTCCCATTCAGCAGGTTACATGGAGTCAGGGTAGGCAGTTAAAATGGAGAGATGAGGGATTGGTGTTCGGTAATGAGAGCAAGCGTGGCCATAGAACTAAGAGATGATGTGACCAGCACGATCATTATGCAGATTTCCCAAGAGGGACAAATGTGGATGATGATTGCTTACATAAGCTAGTAGAGTTAATTTCTGTCAGACACTATTCTCAGTGATTTTGTATATGAACTCATTTAATTTTCTCAACAACCTTGTACAGTATAGGTACTGTAATTATTTCATTTTGTGAATGAGCAGAAATTAAGCACAGAGGTGCCAGAGAACCTTTCTAGTGGTAATGAAGGTATGAGAGGAACCCAGGCTCTAGAGCACAGGCTCTTAGCCACTGCACCGTCTGACTGATGGCAAAGAGCATGTCTATTCAGAAATCCTATGGGGAAATGGTCACCAAATCCCTCTCTAATTCTTGGGGACCTTGAGTTTCAGGGTTTTTTGGTTTTAGAAATAAGGGAAACTCCTGTCAATGATAAGATTGACATTTGTCATTTTTGGAGTTCTAAATGTAAAGGTCTTTGGAATGTATAGGTTTTCAGATACTCTGTGTGTGTGTGTGTGTGTGTGTGTGTGTGTGTGTGTATAAGTTCAACTCCTTTAAAAGCCCCATCTCTCTCACAATTCCATTTTTTTTCACACTGCATTTCACCCTACTAATACTCAGAGCTTAGGTTTTAGGGAGGTGACTAGGATACTGTTAATTAAAACTATATGACCTGATTAGACAAATTAAGAGAAATTTTAGATAGGGAAAGAAACAGGACAAGGAGTGAACTTCTAAGAGATAGTAAAAAAAACCAAGGTGTTTTTCTTATTCTCAGTCACTTCACCTTTTACTTCTGACACTAGATGTGTGGTGGGTTTTCCCCACACACCAAGCAGTTCTCCAGAAGACATCAATTAATTAGTTGAGCTCATTCAATTTAATTTTGACACTATGTACCAGGCATTCTGACACTGCCTACCTGGAGATAGTGTCAGATCCCACAATCTCAGGGCTCTGTCCCACGCAACTGCCCCTGACTTCAAACACCAATTGCAAGTTCCAAGTTGTGATGTGTACTTCTGACCAACCAGCTATAAATAGGGGTTCTCATGAATCCCTCCTCAGGTTTGATTAATTTGCTGGAGTGACTCAGAGAACCCGGGGCAGGGGAAAACTTTGCTATGTGTGCCCACTTATTGTAAAGAATATTACAAAGGATACAGATATGAACAGCCAGATAAAAGACATGCATAGGGCGAGACAGGAGAGAAGGGGAGTGAGTGGACTTCTATGCCTTCTGTTGACTTGTCACCCTTCTGGAAACTCCACGTGTTTAGCTCTTGTGAAGCTCATTTAAACCCTGTCCTTTGGGGTTTTTGTGGAGAATTTATTACATAGGCAGGATTGATTACATCGTTGGCCATTAGTGACTGATTCAACCTTTAGCCTCCTCTCCTATTTGTTTTAAACGGTTGTTTCCAGAGTTTTTTTTCTCCCCTTTGAGGAGGACAGATTCAGGCTTACATCAAAATGGAATTAAATGTGCCATTGATTTGGAATGGGACAACCAGAGCTGACTGCATGGCTGTGTATATTTATTTATATGGGGTCAGGTAAAAGCGCTTTTAAAATAAGCAAGTATTAGAGATCAGAGGTTATGGAGCAGCTGCTGGCTCTGGCTGACAAAGCATTCCTGGTGGCATTTGCCACCATCTCTCTGGGTGTGGGCGTTAGAGAGTGTGAGAGTTGGCCTGATGGCCTTTGTGTTTGTGGCCCTGTGTGGAAACTTTATAGCATTTCAGCTGTTCTAATCTGTGCAGGCACAGAGCCATGGCTGACCATAACTCTTAGGGGAAATGAGGACAGAAAAGTCGAACAGCATTCTGTACTGTGTAGAGTATGGAGACCAGAATGAAGGGAACAGAATGAAAGGAAAAAAAATTTTTTTTGATGTATCTTGCTTCAGTGTTTCCATTGTTTGGGAAACAATTCCTATAGAAATGACATTTGTGCTTTGTGAAGGGGGTGGAGGTAGATTTTCTGGAGTGTAATTTTCTGGAGTGATTCCTTATTGAAGGGGGAAAACAAATGATTGGAAAGGCTCTCACTCTGTCTCTCTCATGCATCCCCACACCCCCAAAATATGCGCTGTCCTTGTTTTTCTTAAATATAGAAGGTATGCAGAGGTCAGTTAGAGTTCATCCACTCTTTTACTCATTGGATGAGATTATTAAGTGATAAGGCCATTTACTGCTTAGCATGAGAATCTTATTGTCCCGGCCAGCAAAGGAGGCCAAAGATTTCATCTGAACTTTACCTCTTCAGTTCAAGCCACCAAAGATCTATTGGAGCCTGCTATGTACCAGCTATAACATATGTCATATAAAGGCTAATTTTAACAATTATGTTGCCGTTTATGTTGTTGGTCTGGATAGAAACCCTGTCTTCCACTAATCCTTCCTTTTCCTATAACACAACGATTATCATTGATGAAACTTATATTACAGATTATTATTTTAAGCTATTCAACAAATATTAGACATTTTCTTAGAGAATGGGCATATCAGAAATTTTGGTGGATATGTTGGTTTCCTATTTGCTGCAATAATAACTTACCACAAACCTAGTGACTTAAAAACAACACAAACTTTTACATTTTTGTAGGCTAGATGTCCAACATCGATCTCACTGGGCTAAAATCGATGTCAGCGGGGCTGTGTTCCTTGTAGAGGCTCTAGGACAGATTCTATGACCTCCTCTTTTCCAACATCTAGAGGCTTCCCTGCACTCCTAGGTGTGTGTGGCTCTTCCCTTCGTCTTCAAAGCCAGCGACAGCAGATTGAGTCCTTCTTAAAATGCCATCTCTTTGTTTCTCTTTTCCATAGTTACATCTTCCTCTTCTACTTTTAAGAACGCTTGATTACATTGGGCCCACCCTGACAATCCAGGGTAATCCCCTTATTTTAAGATCTGCTGGTTAGCATCCTTAATTCCATCTCCAACCTTGATTCCCCTTTGCTATGTATAGTAACATCTTCGTAGGTTCCAGGAATTAAATGGACATAGACATCTTTGGAGAGCCATTATTTCTACCTATTACAGTAGGGTGGACTTTCCCCAAACTTTGCTCTTTCCCCACTCAAGTGAAATTGTATAGTGCCCTCTATTAATTCTTTGCAAAATAAATTGTTACCTATGAATGTGTCTTGTGTGAGTGGTGGGAGGTTTATCACTGCTGAAAGCCTCACTCTTCTTCATTGTGACAAAACCCCAGCCACTGAAGCACTTAATGATTAGTTTTGTACAATCCCAGTGTTCAGGGAAGCTAGAGATCCTCTTAGCTGGCCCTGCAGGGGTTTTGCAGACACGTTGTTACATCTCTTCAAAATGGCTATCCCACCTTTGCTTACATGGAATGGCCTGCCTTGGCAGATAAACCTTCTTTGAACAGTTCTGTTTTTGTTAGATAGTTCCTGCTTTATATTGGGGGAAAATATTTCTCTTTGTGGATTTGTAGAACCTGCTGGTTCTTGTTTTATTCTCTGGGGTCATATTGAAGAAATGTAATTTCCTCTTTCACACTTGAAGCCCTTGAGATTTTTTTTTTAAAGACAGTTCTCATATCCCCCAAGTATCAGACTTAAAAATCTCAATTTCTTCAACTGAGTCTCACATAAAACTGTCTTGAGACTTCTTTCCATCCTGTTCCTTCTCCTGAGTATGATACAACATGAAGAAGGGGAGACTGAAGGAAGATTTAATAGGAGGCTTTAAATGCTGGGGGAATTGTCATACAGAAAAAACTGGTAAGGTCTTTACCTTTACCATGGAAACAAGAAATCACAGGCTCATATCATGGCTAAAGAGATTTAATTATCAGGAAACCTGTCTTAACCTTATGGATTTGGTGTCAGGAAACCTGTCTTAACCTTGTGGATCATGCAGTGGACTGCCTGCTGTGGGAAGTTGAAGGATCTTTTGCCTTAGTGTAAGACAGGTCTTCAAGCTCAGAATTCGTATATTTTGTATAAGAGATGTTGCTTTTAGTTAAATGTTTTGCTTAAAGTATTCTTGTCATTGCTTGTCATCTATGCGTGATGCCTGAATTTCCCTCTTGCGTTGGTTCATTGGATGTAAGGCATCATCATGACTGCTGTTAATCATAGGGGGAAGGAATATGGTTCAGGGCTTTATGAAGGAAGGGAAACAGTGGCATAGCACAGGATAATTAATAGCAAGTGGAGTGACAGTTTGATTCCCTGGTAGGGACCCTGGCATTGTTGAAGGAAAAAAATCACTTTATTCTTTCATAGAGAGAGGCAGCTGTAATTCTGGTTGGATGGAATCCAATTAAAAGGAACTGACATGCAAATTGATGATGAGACAGTGTGAGCATAGAAGTAGTCCAAGAAGAGTTCTGTAAGAAATGGCAGAGAAGAGTGTAAGTAATTTGGCATGGTAATGTATGTAAGAAAATGGAAAGCTGGTGGGTTGGCTACCTGAACAATTATGTCTGGAATCTCAGCCAGCAGAGAACAGGAGACTGGTTGGTTTGGTAGAGTTGTTAACAAAACTTTCTGGTGTTTTGAGTTGAGGTCTACAATTTTAGGAATTATAGCCTTTCATAATAGAATGAATACAAATCAACCCTTGAAGGTTATAGGCTTTCAAATTGGTGGTGGTTAAATATAATATTCTCAAGACTCTTATGATGGGAGTCCCAGACTGGCTCTTGGAAAGAGGATCTCATTGTACAGGTGTACTTCACCTGACCTAATGATGTATTCTCAAAGATTTGTGTGAGAATTGGCTCCTAAATTTAGGATGAAATAGGAGAGCTTGCCATTTATAGTAATGCTATTATGAATCGTTTTCTAAAGTAAAAAATCCTTTTATAACCAAAGTCATGCCCAATTTATCTTTTAAGTAAATTCATAAGTCCACATATTAGATTTGCTTAAACCAAAGGTATTTTTCTTTGAAATGAAATAATTGTAGGGGCATGTAACAGTTAAGCTTTAGAGTAACAGAGGAAAAACTGGGTAAGCTTTTACAAGTCAGTATATTGCTTTTTAGGTAGGAAATTCTGCTTAAGAAGTCAGACAGCTTCTGCTGTTATTATGGGAAAAGGAGAAGGCTGCCCAGCGTATTTCAGGGAGATTTACTAGGATCTCTTGGGAACTGCAGCAGAAATCACTACGAAATATTTTGAGGATAGAGGAAATAGGACAACAGCATTTACTAGGTTTTACTCTGAAGAAAGCTAAAGAAGGTGAAATGGAGTTCATCTTGAAAAAGCGGTAAAAGATTGAGAAGCTAAGAAAAGACTTACACAGCAGCAACAACAAGAAGAGACTGGAGTAGTGGGCAGAGTCTCCGGTCAGCAAGAGAGCACCATCCAGTTGTTATGCTGATCAGCAGCAAGGAACATTAACAAAGGAGATTAGGAATGACCAGGGTCAGTTTTCGTTCATCCAGGTTTGAGCAGGGTATTGCTTATGATTCTCCATGCAGTTTTGCCTCCCACAATCTGTCTCTGATCTTTCCCTCCTGATCTGTTTGAGTACTGTAGCAGCCATGCACTCTCTGCTGAAGGCTATCATGTTTACCTTTCACTGTGCCTAGAATGCTCTTCGCCTCCTTTTCTTGATTCAAGTTTCTGCTAGAAGCTCCCTTATCAGAGAGACCTTTAGTGACCACTCTGTCTGAAGGAGGCAGACACTCTTCCCTTATTCCGCTTTTCTTCATAGCACTCATTACCACCTCAAAATGGTGGTTTAATGTTTCCCCAGTTTTCTCTGCTAGAAGTAAATTCTTTGAGAGTTCAGCTTCAGTTTCTTTTGCCCATCACTGTATTCCCAGTACCTAATTCATATAAAAATTTGTGGAATGGATTTTTAGGGTATCTCCTGCTATCACTGTGAGAAGAGCTGAGAATGAGGAATACAGGACTCAGTCCTTGTTCTATGTTATGCAATATATTACATAGTTATAATAAGTATAACAGCCTGAGCACAGAGTGCTGTGAGCTTAGAGAAATAAGCTAGAGATGGTCATCACAGAACTGGATCTTGAATGATAAAGAGGAGTTTTGTTCTGTGGTGGAGACAAGGAATGATCTTCTAGGCTATCAAAGCAGAGTGAGTGAAGTTGGAGAGATGTAGAAATGAGTTTTGTGTTTGTATGTCATTGAGTGATTTTGATGTGGCTGCTAGAACACAGGTGCATGGGAAAGCATGACAAAGGGGCCTGAGTGGTAGGGTTGGGGAGGACATGTAAAACATGTTGAGATCTGATTGGTAAAGTTATTGATAGGAGTTTGGACCTTATCTTTTGGGAAGCAAGGAAGTAGCAATATCCAAAAGAGGGTGCTTATGGATGGATTGGAAGAGGGAAGGTTATAGAGGGGATAGAGAACAAAGCGGGATGTGACTTTCCCAAGCCATAAATGCATGAGAAGGTTGGGGATCTTCACAATGAAGGACAAAAAAAAAAAAAAAAAAAAAAAAAAAAAAAAAGAAAAGCAATTCTGTTTATGGATATATAGCAATATACTGTATATAGGTGGTGGTGGTGACTATTGGAAGACTAGTAGTTCTTGGAACTGTTCCTTTTTTTTCCCCTCACATAGTAGTAAAGCTGTGTCATTGGGATGAGCAAGAGGGGGAGGAGAAGGTATTTCCACTTCTTACGAATAGAAAAATTGGAAAATGCTGTGGCAAATGGAGGCTAAAATGCGTTCTATTCTACTTTTCTTTTTTTTTTTTTTTTGGTTTGAGGTGGAGTCTCGCTTGTCACCCAGGCTGGCAGTGTAGTGGAGCAATGTCAGCTCACTGCAGCCTCTTCCTTCTGGGCTCAAGTGCTACCATACCTGGCTAATTTTTTTATTTTTATTTTTATTTTTTAAGAGATAGAAATTTGCCGTGTTGCCCAGGCTGGTCTTGAACTCCTGGGCTCAAGTGATCTGCCCACCTCGGCCCCCCAAAGTGCTGGGATTACAGGTGTGCACTACTGTGCCCGGCCATACCTTATATGTTAAGCAGCTATGTGACCTTGTGCATTTCATTTACCTGTGTTTCATTTGTCCTTTCATTGCTGATGTGCAGAACAGAGTATGCTGCTTGGGAAATTATAAACATACTTTCATTTGAAGTATTGGGTAATATCAGGAGTCCTTTGCTTTAATAGAAGTAGATCTGGAATTGCTTTTTTTTTTTTCATGGAATATGGTAACACCAAACCATCTGAGCTACTCACACCGATTTCCAGAGGAAAATATGATCATTTCCAGGAGGTGGCCTGCACGGTTTTTAAAGCAGACAGTGGCTTTTTGCTGCTTGTTTTCTACAGGTCAAAACACATCCCATTTCAGCAATTGGTGAGCGCTACCATAGAGCTGTTCAGAAGCAAGAGGGAGGATTGAATCATGTTGTACGTGCGGCTGCGTATTAACCTGCAGGTCATAGCAGTCCCTGTTCCAAAGGGCTGTCTGACACTTTATCCTCATTCTTACTGCCTGCATCATTCACAGCAGCCAGTGTAGGACTCTCCCACTTTAGCCTTGATCATTTGGAGTAGCAGAATTGTGGTCTCGTGTATATGGAGAATGTTATATAGGCTACATGGTTCTCAGACACCTTTTTAGGAAGTTTGGGCAACCTTACATATTGGAATTCTTTCCTCTTCTTCAGAAAGAGGAAAGAAATGTATAAGGATAGCTTTGAAATAGATCCATTTTGCAGGGTTTAAGTCAGGCAAACCACAGACCAGCTTAATAGTTAATATTAAGTTACTGGAGTTTGAATGCCTAGGTCCCAATCTGAGCTTCACCATTATTAGCTATATGACCATTAGCCAGTTTCCTCAGTTTCCTTATTTGTTAAATGGTGATAATTATAGTATCTTCCCACAGAGTGGTCCTGAGGAATCAATGAGTAAATACATGTAAATCACTTAGACCAAGTACTGGCATTATGGATTCTCTGACTGTTAGCTGTTTTATTCCTGATTTTCTCATAGCCACTGGCATTTCTAAGACTTTTCTGCCTGCTATCTTTAACTAGTAGAAGTCAGAAAGTGACTTGGTGGCAGAGTGCTAGAAATGATTCAGTGGGTAAGTAATGGACTAATGAGCTTCACACCCCAGTCCACTGGCATCATATAAGAAACGACTCATTATACTCTAATGGTAGTTTAGTAAAATGGATGAGTAGTTTCAGTCTGCCTCCTCAGGCTGCAACAGAAAGTCAAGCCAAGCAGCCAGGAATGTCTGGGAATCACCTGGAGAGAGGACAGACATCTGCAGCACAGTGGAAGGTGATAGATGAGTGGGACCCAGGAATAAACTACAGAAGCAGTGTGGATTGTGTTGATTCTAGCAAGCAGGAGGGGTCCTCGTGGCATTTCTGAGTATAAGCCAAGGGATTATGTTAATGTGGGGGGAAAAATCACCGACTGGGAGAGAGTCAGGCTTCCTTGGGTGTGACCTTTGCCCTGTCACCAACATCGTATGTCACATCCCCATGGATGAGTCGCATTTTCTTTCTAACTTTGTTTCTTTGTCTGTAAAATGATTAAATGATTTCTTGACTCTTTCTTTCCTAGATTCTTTTTAACGATTTCATTAGCTTTTAATAACTATGTGGGGAAAGGAGAGCAACCTGCTGTAGACCTTGGCCTGTGTGAGTCTTTAATTTTGTTTTTTGTTATTTCAAAGAAGTTCTTGTTCAAAAGACCATGAGACATTTCATCATTGGACTTGTGAGGGAGTTGTCTCTTTAATCTCTCATGTTTCCTTTTTTCCCTACAAATGATACCCACAATACTGCTGTTGTCTTGTGCTCTCTGGATCAGCACTTTTCTGGAGAAATGAAAACATTGCACTTTTAAAGGCACAGAAAGCAAAATTACTGTAGCATCAGGATTCAAGGTTACAGAATTGGTTAACTTTCTGGTTTGTTTTGCTGAGCTGAATGAAAAAGATTTGATCGAATGTTACTGCTTAGGGATAAATATTAATCACCACAAACTCTCTCAGTGGTCATTGTCCCCCCTTTTGCAAAAACTTTCTAATTATGGTCTAGGACTTAGATTATGATTGTCAGCTGAATATGGGCATGAAATATGTGGAATAACCAGATAAAGGACCCTTAATTGGTTGTAGAGGAACAACTCTTTGGGGGTCCATGTCCAGAGAGAGAATTGGTTCTGGATTATTGATTTGTATCATTATTTTGATTAAGTGTCTAGCAGTTGCTGTAGACTTTTATAACATTATATAATAGAATTAGTATTAGAAAAAAGTAATCAAAGGTAGGTTTTTTTAAAGATACAAGAACTGAAGTTTTAATCTTCAGTCCTTCATAGAGAAGAATTTATTAGATTTGAGAGTTCTCAGTACCAAGTAAATTTTAACTGCAGACTTAGAACATGAGTACACTCACATATAGTAACCCCTCCTCTGGCCTGGTTTTGTTCTCTATTCCAGTTGACTTTGCTTTAGGGGAAAGGAGGGAGAGTATTGGTATTAATTTATTTGAAAATCTGTAGAAATGTATCAAACACTTACTATATGCCAGGACTTACATTGATACATAAGAGGTGGACCCCTGTCCTTATGGAGCCCGCTTGAATCAAAAGCAAACATATGATTAGCATGCAAATAGATGGCTATAAGAATGTAATGGGCATGCTGTTGTTTCTAGCAGGTTGCCTACCACATGGTCTATATGTGTTAGAGATATGCATTAGGTACACAGAAGAGGGTGCATTTGTGGCATAGAGAGAGATTACAGGAATCTTCATGAGGAAAGTGACATGATGATGATGATGTTTTGAATGACAGGAAGGAGTATGCAAAAAAGAAAAAAGGCAGGGTTGACATTCCAGGCAGAAAGACTAGTATGGACCGAGACATGCGGACATGGAAATGGCTCCTTTTGGGGTACTGAAAGTAATAAGTGCAATGAGGCTGGAGAACTGAGTTTGTCTTAAGGGGCTGTGAGAAATGAGGGTCAGAGTGTAGGCTCTTATGAAGGCTGTCTGGTCAGAAGGTATGCTGGTAAATTGCACTGAGAATAGTTGCTAGCTGTCCCATATTTCAGCATCTCTTGAAATAGATGTATACTGTGATGTGCAAGTTCCAGGATCCAGTCAGTTCATGAGCATCCAGTTAATGTACCTGCAGGATTTGGGCAACAATATATATAGGGTGTTGTGTGAAAATATTGGATATGCATAATTACAATCTCAGCTTGCACAAGAAATCATTGTGATGCAGGAGGGAAGGGTAGAAAAGTTACATTAACTTGTTTTTTTCCCTCCAATGCAGTACTTCTCAACTTTGCTACAAATTAGAATTACCTGGGGAATCTTATTTTATTTAGGATATTGTTTACATGCAGTGAAATGCACAGATCTTAAGTGTACACATCAATGAGTTTTGGCAAATATACCCTTGTAGCACACATACCCATCAAGTTATAGACCATAGTCAGAACCTGAAAAGGTTTTTTGTTTCCAGTTTGAATCAATTCCTACCCACCCCTCCCATATGTAACCACTGTTCTGATACGTATTAACATAGTTTAGTTTTGCCTGTTCTTGAATTTCATGTGAATGGAATTATACAAGTATGTGCTCTATTGTGTTTGCCTTCTTCTGTTAACATAATGCTTTTGAGATTGTTCTATATTGTTGCATGTCAGTTTTTTTTTTTTAATTGCTGAATAAGTACTCTGTTGTATAGTATACCACAATTTGTTTAATCATTTTCCTGTTGGTGAACATTTAAACTGTTTCAGATTTTTGGCTATTATGAATAAAGCTGTAATGATCAGTCTTGTACAAGTTTTTTTTCTTTTTTTTGGTAGACATAGGTCATGATTTTTTTTTAATGTAAGTGCCTAATTGTGGAATTGTGTTATAGGTATGTCAGTATATATTTAACTTTATAAGAAACTGCCAAACAGTTTTCTAGAGTGGTTGTACCATTTTACATTCCCTCCTGCGTTGTATGAGAGTTCTTGTTGTTCGATACTGTCAAACATTTGGTGTGATAAGCCTTTTTAATTCTAGCCATTCTAATGGGCATAATACAGTATTTCAGTATGGTTTTAATTTACATTTCTCTGATGACTAATGATGTTGAGCACTGCTTTTTTTTTGTGAAGTGCATGGTCAAATTTTTTTTGACCATTTTTAAGTTGTTTATCTTTATGTTATTCATTTATAGGGCTCTTTATATACTTTGGATACAAGTCCCTTGCCAGATATACATAATATGAGTACTTCTTTCAGTCTGTTACTTGCCTTTTTAGTTCCTAATGGTGTCTTTGGATCATCAGAAGTTTTTAATGTTGATGAAGTATAGTTTATCTTATTTTTCCCTTATGTATTTCATGTCTTTTGTATCCTCACTAAGAAATCTTTTCTTACCCTAGGTTATAGAAATATTCATCTTTGTTTTCTTCTAGAAGCTTTATTTACCTTTTTGTTTATGTTCCATCACAGATTTTTGTGTGTGATGTGAGGTAAGGGTAGAGGTTCATTTTCTCCATATGTTTATCTAGTTGTTCCAGCACTATTTGTTGAAAGACCTTCCTTTCTCCATTGAATATCCCCAGCACCTCCATTGAAAATCAGTTGCTTGAGGGCTGGGCGAAGTGGCTCACGCCTGTAATCTCAGCACTTTGGGAGGCTGAGGCGTGTGGATCACAAGGTCAGGAGTTCAAGACCAGCCTGGCCAACACGGTGAAACCCCGTCTCTACTAAAAATACAAAAATTAGCTGGGTGTGGTGACGGGCACCTGTAATCTCAGCTACACGGGAGGCTGAGGCAGGAGAATAGCTTGAACCTGGGAGGCAGAGGTTGCAGTGAGCTGAGATTGCACCACTGCACTCCAGTCTGGGTGACAGAGCGAGACTCCATCTCAAAAATAAAAATAAAAAATCAGTTACTTGTTTATGTCTATTTCTGTTTAGGTCTATTTCTGGACTCTCTGTTCTGCTTCACTGATTTATTTGTCTGTCATGCCAATATCACACTGTCTTGTTTATCTAGCTTTATAGTAAGTCTTGAAATGCAGTAGTGTGAATCCTCCCACTTTGTTTTCTTTTCAAGGTTGTTTTTACTATTCTAGGCCCTTTCTTTTTTATATAATTTTTAGAATCAAATTGTCCAATTCTTAAAAAGAAAGGTAGCTAGGGTACTTTATATTACAAAATCTCTTGATACCCAGACCATACTTCATCCCAATTAAATCAGAACCATTTAGAAATGAGCATAATCTGGTTCATTCCCTAGATTCTTCTGCGTGTAGCCAAAATTGAGAACCTGTGTACTAATGGGATTTTAGTGTGTACACTAAAAAAGATATTGTCATGGATTGCTGGGATGGAAGCCATTCCAGTGGAATATATGCGTAGGAGCTGACGTGGGCCCCTATGTGAAAGAAATTGTTGATGCTTATGGAACCAAGAGAGCTAAATGAGGAAGAGAAGGAGCAGGGGTGAGAAGCCAGGTAGTAGAGTTCCCTTTCCTGGGGCACATGGAGCCCCATTGCTGAGGCGCTGCCTTGAGTGGCTCCTATTCCTGATTATTCAGGGTATTCCCACCCTAAACTTACTGCTGCAGCGCAGCCAACAAACCACCAACTTGAAATCTAGGGAATACTCTTAGTAGAGTGTGTGCATGTACTATTTTAAAGAATTGCTTTCCTCTGGATTAGGGAAATGCTTGTGAAATCTGCATAGTAATGAACAGGGTAGGCACATTCTAGAAGTGCCTGTGTGGGTTTTTTGCTTTTTGAGTTTTTTCTGTCTTTTTAATTTAATGTCTTTNGTTCTGGATTATTGATTTGTATCATTATTTTGATTAAGTGTCTAGCAGTTGCTGTAGACTTTTATAACATTATATAATAGAATTAGTATTAGAAAAAAGTAATCAAAGGTAGGTTTTTTTAAAGATACAAGAACTGAAGTTTTTAATCTTCAGTCCTTCATAGAGAAGAATTTATTAGATTTGAGAGTTCTCAGTACCAAGTAAATTTTAACTGCAGACTTAGAACATGAGTACACTCACATATAGTAACCCCCTCCTCTGGCCTGGTTTTGTTCTCTATTCCAGTTGACTTTGCTTTAGGGGAAAGGAGGGAGAGTATTGGTATTAATTTATTTGAAAAATCTGTAGAAATGTATCAAACACTTACTATATGCCAGGACTTACATTGATACATAAGAGGTGGACCCCTGTCCTTATGGAGCCCGCTTGAATCAAAAAGCAAACATATGATTAGCATGCAAATAGATGGCTATAAGAATGTAATGGGCATGCTGTTGTTTCTAGCAGGTTGCCTACCACATGGTCTATATGTGTTAGAGATATGCATTAGGTACACAGAAGAGGGTGCATTTGTGGCATAGAGAGAGATTACAGGAATCTTCATGAGGAAAGTGACATGATGATGATGATGTTTTGAATGACAGGAAGGAGTATGCAAAAAAGAAAAAAGGCAGGGTTGACATTCCAGGCAGAAAGACTAGTATGGACCGAGACATGCGGACATGGAAATGGCTCCTTTTGGGGTACTGAAAGTAATAAGTGCAATGAGGCTGGAGAACTGAGTTTGTCTTAAGGGGCTGTGAGAAATGAGGGTCAGAGTGTAGGCTCTTATGAAGGCTGTCTGGTCAGAAGGTATGCTGGTAAATTGCACTGAGAATAGTTGCTAGCTGTCCCATATTTCAGCATCTCTTGAAATAGATGTATACTGTGATGTGCAAGTTCCAGGATCCAGTCAGTTCATGAGCATCCAGTTAATGTACCTGCAGGATTTGGGCAACAATATATATAGGGTGTTGTGTGAAAATATTGGATATGCATAATTACAATCTCAGCTTGCACAAGAAATCATTGTGATGCAGGAGGGAAGGGTAGAAAAGTTACATTAACTTGTTTTTTTCCCTCCAATGCAGTACTTCTCAACTTTGCTACAAATTAGAATTACCTGGGGAATCTTATTTTATTTAGGATATTGTTTACATGCAGTGAAATGCACAGATCTTAAGTGTACACATCAATGAGTTTTGGCAAATATACCCTTGTAGCACACATACCCATCAAGTTATAGACCATAGTCAGAACCTGAAAAAGGTTTTTTGTTTCCAGTTTGAATCAATTCCTACCCACCCCTCCCATATGTAACCACTGTTCTGATACGTATTAACATAGTTTAGTTTTGCCTGTTCTTGAATTTCATGTGAATGGAATTATACAAGTATGTGCTCTATTGTGTTTGCCTTCTTCTGTTAACATAATGCTTTTGAGATTGTTCTATATTGTTGCATGTCAGTTTTTTTTTTTTAATTGCTGAATAAGTACTCTGTTGTATAGTATACCACAATTTGTTTAATCATTTTCCTGTTGGTGAACATTTAAACTGTTTCAGATTTTGGCTATTATGAATAAAGCTGTAATGATCAGTCTTGTACAAGTTTTTTTTTCTTTTTTTTGGTAGACATAGGTCATGATTTTTTTTTTGATGTAAGTGCCTAATTGTGGAATTGTGTTATAGGTATGTCAGTATATATTTAACTTTATAAGAAACTGCCAAACAGTTTTCTAGAGTGGTTGTACCATTTTACATTCCCTCCTGCGTTGTATGAGAGTTCTTGTTGTTCGATACTGTCAAACATTTGGTGTGATAAGCCTTTTAATTCTAGCCATTCTAATGGGCATAATATAGTATTTCAGTATGGTTTTAATTTACATTTCTCTGATGACTAATGATGTTGAGCACTGCTTTTTTTTGTGAAGTGCATGGTCAAATTTTTTTTGACCATTTTTAAGTTGTTTATGTTATTCATTTATAGGGCTCTTTATATACTTTGGATACAAGTCCCTTGCCAGATATACGTAATATGAGTACTTCTTTCAGTCTGTTACTTGCCTTTTAGTTCCTAATGGTGTCTTTGGATCATCAGAAGTTTTAATGTTGATGAAGTATAGTTTATCTTATTTTCCCTTATGTATTTCGTGTCTTTTGTATCCTCACTAAGAAATCTTTTCTTACCCTAGGTTATAGAAATATTCATCTTTGTTTTCTTCTAGAAGCTTTATTTACCTTTTGTTTATGTTCCATCACAGATTTTGTGTGTGATGTGAGGTAAGGGTAGAGGTTCATTTTCTCCATACGTTTATCTAGTTGTTCCAGCACTATTTGTTGAAAGACCTTCCTTTCTCCATTGAATATCCCCAGCACCTCCATTGAAAATCAGTTGCTTGAGGGCTGGGCGAAGTGGCTCACGCCTGTAATCTCAGCACTTTGGGAGGCTGAGGCGTGTGGATCACAAGGTCAGGAGTTCAAGACCAGCCTGGCCAACACGGTGAAACCCCGTCTCTACTAAAATACAAAATTAACTGGGTGTGGTGACGGGCACCTGTAATCCCAGCTACATGGGAGGCTGAGGCAGGAGAATAGCTTGAACCTGGGAGGCAGAGGTTGCAGTGAGCTGAGATTGCACCACTGCACTCCAGTCTGGGCGACAGAGCGAGACTCCATCTCAAAATAAAATAAAAAATCAGTTACTTGTTTATGTCTATTTCTGTTTAGGTCTATTTCCGGACTCTCTGTTCTGCTTCACTGATTTATTTGTCTGTCATGCCAATATTACACTGTCTTGTTTATCTAGCTTTATAGTAAGTCTTGAAATGCAGTAGTGTGAATCCTCCCACTTTGTTTTCTTTTCAAGGTTGTTTTACTATTCTAGGCCCTTTCTTTTTTATATAATTTTAGAATCAAATTGTCCAATTCTTAAAAGAAAGGTAGCTAGGGTACTTTATATTACAAAATCTCTTGATACCCAGACCATACTTCATCCCAATTAAATCAGAACCATTTAGAAATGAGCATAATCTGGTTCATTCCCTAGATTCTTCTGCGTGTAGCCAAAATTGAGAACCTGTGTACTAATGGGATTTTAGTGTGTACACTAAAAAAGATATTGTCATGGATTGCTGGGATGGAAGCCATTCCAGTGGAATATATGTGTAGGAGCTGACGTGGGCCCCTATGTGAAAGAAATTGTTGATGCTTATGGAACCAGGAGAGCTAAATGAGGAAGAGAAGGAGCAGGGGTGAGAAGCCCTGTGGTCCAGGTAGTAGAGTTCCCTTTCCTGGGGCACATGGAGCCCCATTGCTGAGGCGCTGCCTTGAGTGGCTCCTATTCCTGATTATTCAGGGTATTCCCACTCTAAACTTACTGCTGCAGCGCAGCCAACAAACCACCAACTTGAAATCTAGGGAATACTCTTAGTAGAGTGTGTGCATGTACTATTTTAAAGAATTGCTTTCCTCTGGATTAGGGAAATGCTTGTGAAATCTGCATAGTAATGAACAGGGTAGGCACATTCTAGAAGTGCCTGTGTGGGTTTTTTGCTTTTTGAGTTTTTTCTGTCTTTTTAATTTAATGTCTTTAGACAAACATTGATTCATCCGTTCTTCCCAAGTGTAGGTAGTTCAGTCAGAAGTGATGTTTTCCTAAAAGACTTTAAAGAAAAAAGGGACAAAAAGTTACACTCAAGTAATACGTTCTTTGGGAGCACACAAAGTACGTAGGCTGGTAGGTGCTTGCTTGTGGCTTTTCTTCTTCTTTTTTTTTTTTTAAACACACATTTTCTCTTTGAAAAGAGAGGTTGCAACTAGTCAGCTGAGTCCCTCTTTCTGAAATACAAATTCCCTAAACAGCTGTAGAGAATTAATTTCAGTCAAAGATAGCAGAGCTTTAGTCTCAACTTTCTGCTCAGTGTTATGGAAAATCCTTTCTAGAAAATAGCTAGTGTCTACCTGCTATGGGATGTTAAAAAATTCAAATGAACATTGGATTTTTTAGTGTTTTCCTAGTAGAAACAGCATGGAAAATCCTTTAGTGAGCTAGATTTTACAGTGTATACAGAAAGCAAGTATCTATGATACATTTATTATTTTGTGTATGTCACATGTTTGTTGTACTATTTTCTTATTCCTAATAGAATTGAAATATACCATGTCCAACTCCAAACCTTATTTTTTTTGTGTGTGAAGGGTGAAGCATTTTGGATAAGAAAGAGCTTTGATATTAGCAACTGTAAACTCATTTATAGGATATATATATATACATATATAATACATATATATGTATGCTCTTTCAAGGCAGAGGAAGAAGGTAGGCAGAGTGTGAGAGGAGAGTTGCTTTCCTTTTTCTACTTACGATTGTATTTAACACATACTCGCATGCGCACACATGTTCTTTTAATAGCTTGCTTTTTTTTTTTGAGATGGAGTTTCACTCTCGTTGCCCAGGCTAGAGTATGCAATGGCATGATCTCGGCTCACCGCAACCTCTGCCTCCCAGGTTCAAGCAATTCTCCTGCCTCAACCTCCCTAGTAGCTGGGATTATAGGCATGTGTCACCATGCCCGGCCAATTTTGTATTTTTAGTAAAGACGGGGTTTCTCCGTGTTGGTCAGGCAGGCCTTGAACTCCCTACCTCAGGTGATGCACCCACCTCGGCCTCCCAAAGTGCTGGGATTACAGGCGTGAGCCACTGCGCCCGGCCTTAATAGCATTTTTTTGTAGTGAGAGAAAACTTACCTTTAAGAAGTCTCTAATCTGTTATGGGATTAAGAGTTTTAAAAATGTCCCCAACCACTCCCCCCATTTTTATACTTTTATTTCTAGGATTTATATGTCATGTGAATATCACTTTTCGGTGGTGTGATTATATCGGAATACTTTTGTATTTTGCTTAACATTAAAAAAGCCATTTCTTACATTGCTATATATCATGGTAGTAATTTAATGGCAGCATAATAGTACATCAAATTGTGCCGTACTTCATATTCTTCTGTTGTAAGTTTTCTATTTTGTGCTGTTAAACCGCAGATAACTTATCTGTGCATAGAATCCCTCTTAATTTCTTCAGTACATCCTCTGTGTAGAACAGTAACAAGGCGCATTTTGTTTTATCCTCGTCTGTGTACAGTTTACACTGTATACGATCCTCAGCGATATAGCTTGTGCTTACCTTAAGAATGATCATTATTTACATTTCTAGGGATAAAAAGCTACTGTATTTCTTTCATAATTGTTTTATTTAAAAAGTTGTTCTTCCCCTTTATTTTTGTGCACAAATTTGAGCCCCATTTATGTTTGTCTTTTAATGGTTTATGGGTTCAAATTTTTTTTTCTTAACCGATGTGTGTTTTTTTGTTTGTTTTAATTTTTTTGTTTTAGAAACGAGGTCTTCCTAAGTTGTCTGGTTTGGCCTCGAACTCCTGGGCTCAAAGTGATACTCCCACCTCAGCCTCCTGTGTAGCTGGGAGTCCAGATGTGTGCCACTGCACCTGACAATATGTAACCCTTTGTAATATTTGTCATGAATATTTTCTCCAAGTTTGTTCTTGTTTTATTTTAGTGCCATTGTGCCTGGCAATATGTAACCCTTTGTAATATTTGTCATACCTTTTCCAAGTTTGTTCTTTTTTATTTCAGTTTTTCATTACAAAGGAGTTTATGAAGTTGAGTTTTTTATATTTTCTTCTGTTGCCTTAAGATGAACAAACTTGTCATCTCTTCTGAGATCTAACATCAGTTCTATCCCTGCCTGCCCCCCAGTATTTCCTGTGGTTTAATTAAAAGCGGTTTTAAAAATCCATCTTGAGTTTCTGTCGATATATATACCCTCCCCTTATCTGCTGTGCTATGAGGAAAGGTGGGCTAAATCAGGAGCTTGTGTTATTCATGTCTTGTCTTGGGAGAGGAATAGAAACAGCCAGAACTCCAATCTCAGCTTCATGTAATGTCTACAAGTCAGTGTTTACTCATTTATAAAGGTGGGATGAGAATAACAAATGTACAGAGAATTTTTTTTAATGCACTTAAGCCTTCTCTTAAGCACTGTTAAGAACTTCAGTTGAAAGTGTTTAAAATATGAAATAGCTGTAACCTTTGATTGTTAATATGTGTGCACCATCATTTCTCGGATTTTTCTCAATAGCTGGAGACCACATGGGGTCTTTGGTGTTTTCCTAAACGAACCACCATGCTATTACCTGCAGACATTAAGTATCTGATTATACAAAGAAACTACGAGTTGAGGATGTCCATCAGAAATATACTGTTTCAGAGCCAGATCTGAGTACTTGGTGAAGACTGGGGACTCCATAATAGTAATGATTACTAGAAAAATAAACACTGGCAATACAGATAGTGGTTTAAAAACATGGCCTTTGGGCTGGGCATAGTTGCTAATGCCTGTAATCCTGGCACTTTGGGAGGCCAAGGTGGGAGGATCACTTGAACCCGTTTGAGACCAGCCTGGGCAACATGCTGAAACCGTGTCTCTACAAAAAATACAAAAATTAGCCAGGTGTGGTGGTATGCATCTAAAGTTCCAGCTATTTGGGGAACTGAGGTGGAAGGATCGCTTGAGCCTGGGAGGTCGAGGCTGCATTGAGCCATGATCATGCCAGTGCACTCTAGCCTGGAAGACATAGACCAATCTTGTCTCAAAAACAAAACAAAACAAGACAAATAAAAAATGTGGGCTTTAACAGAGAGACTTAATTAACATAGTTTTGCCATTTAAATGATTTGGGGTGAGTAATTTTAGCTCTCTAAACTCAGTTTCCTCCACTGTAAAATGGGGATAATATTGATGAGTGGTTTTATTAAGAAAATGTATGTGAAATGTTGAGCATGGTGCCTGACCCATAGCAAATCCTAAATAAGTAGTAGCTGTTATTAACAAGTAACATTTGTATAACATTTATGAACCACAGAGTCCTTTTACATGCTGTTTCTTCTTTGTGAATCTGAGTGTTTTCTACAGAATGGGTTTTTAAATGTTCCATAGGCTTTTTATTCATGGCTTCAAGAGGTTGTTCCCTTTTAGGGGCCTGTACAGCTTGTGTGTACTCAGTTGGCGTTTGTCATGTATCTTCATGCCAGTGTCTTTGTATCAAAATTCTAAAACTGTGTGAACACAAAGGTTATGTCTTATTCATCTGGGTTGTCACTGGAACAGAGTCAGGAGACATTCCTATTTATTACTTGTGTAATCGTAGGCAAGTCAATCTCCGGCTTGTCAAAGCCGTCCTTTCTTCATCTGTAAAATGGGTAACAAGTTTCTTTTGAAGATTACATTAAATGGTGCATTAGGAAGTGCTTTGTATAGAAAATTACAAATAGTTTTCTTTCTTTTTTTTTTTTTTTGCCATGCCTCGCTAGTCTAGCGTCACAGTAGATGCTGTAAGGTTGGAGGCTGTTAGGAAGGTTATGGAGCCAAGTCTTAACTTTAGTGTCATAATACCTTTGTTAAACAATGAAATTAAGTCTTTGGGGGCTAGTTGTCATGCCGGATGCTGTGCCAGGCTAATTAATACTTTGGTTCCTTGCCTTTAAAGTACTTGCTGCTGCTGTCTCCCCCCCTCCTCTTTGGTATTCATTATTTATAGGATAAAACATTTGCTGCTTGCTGTTTTAAAGGTGGGGGATGGGGTGTAGTTACACATAGGTGCTCAGAGCAGGTTCAGTGATTTAACCCTACATGAAGAAGTAAACTTAATCTACATAAAATATGGATTTGGGGGTGTGTGGTCTCTGTGGTCAGTCTGGAGGAGTGTGCATGAGGTGCGTCAGCCACTAAGCAAACAATGGAGTGCTGACTCTGTGGACTCTTTTCTGAGTTATCATTCTTTCCCATGGAGTTTCTTTTTCTCATAGCCCACAGGTGTATTTCTGTGTCCTGGTATTTCTTCGTTTTTATTTTCCCCCAATTCGATTTCATAAATGATAGTGCAAAGTGCTGGTTATGGTTAATTTCAGTAAATAAGGCCCAAATACGAGGTATCTGTTTTTCTCTTGTGTAAAAAATAAAGTCATGTTATGGGGAATAAAAGCAAAAGCATTTAATAAAAAATCCCTTTGTTCATTTTAGAAAATGGTACCTTTGTTAATTCCCTAAGAGACAATTTATTATATTCTGACAGTATCTTTGAATAGTCAAAGAAAGCATGATGTCTCAATTTAAATTTCTTCTTCCTGGCACGGCTTTTCTTCTGCAAGGTTTGTGCTTTTAGGAAGAGGGTATTGTTTCTCATAGGAGAGTAGAGTGCCTAGTGGACAGAGAAAGGTAAAGACTGGTATTTCCTTGAGCATAGATTGGTGTTTAATTTCTACTTAAGGGTATCTTTTGAGAAGAACGGAGCCCACTCTGTTTAGCAGCTTGCTTTTTGCTAATCATGTGGTACATGGTGTGTTTTCATCTAGTCCATTCCATTAAGTCTTATTTATGCTTTGGGGATATGGATAATTGGCTACGGCTCAGGTGAGGTGCATAGGTGATGTGTCATTTCTCTCCTGAGGGGGCAGAGATGACAGAATTCTTTTAGATAATCACTGTCGGTGGCTGGGACCCAGGAACCTTTGGTATTCCCCTGTTTAGTCAGTGGGTGGCAAATTTGATGCAAGAGCAGAGAAGGAACTGTTTTTAAACTATATATATAGTCACTATGTGATTAACTCTTTGGTGGCCCTTTAAATACAGGATAAATTTGCATTAGGAACCTAGTGTCTCAGAGTCTTCGATTATATGCAGTCTGAAAAAATGATGACCAGTTGTCAATATTTTGGTCATATTCCATAAGTGCCCCCTCAGACCATTGGTAGAGATAGGTTTGCAGGTGGTGACCCTGGTGAAATCCTCCTCTGAGAAGGGAGTGGTCAGAGGCACATGTTGGTATCATTTAAGTAGCAGAAGAGATCACCCCATTGAGGTGGTTTAAAAATGAGTTGTTAACTTTCAAAGTTTTTTAAGTTTTATTTTTTACAATGCCTGTGACGCTACTATATTGTATGAACAGTATGTAGTGTTAAGGATGTGCCTCACATATAAGCCACCACTAGCATCCTTAGTGTGGGTGTACTGTCCCTTTTCTACCCAAATCCCTGCAAGGTGTTCTGAAACTTTGGTACCAAGGAGTCTCCCAACATTCAACATTGTTAAAACACACTTCCTTATCTTCTTTGAGGTTTTTTAATAGCAAATCCCAAGCCACTCACCTTTTTCTCATAGCGTTAATGTTCTAAGAGGGGCTATACATTATGTTAAAGTCAGTGTGGTTCTCCACGGGAAGGCTGTTTTTTAAATGAGACTTATTCAACCTCTTTTTAGCTGGTGTTTCATTACCACTGAGGATTTATAATGCAATAGCTCTGAGGCAAAGCTGGTAAGAATGCCAGCTTCGCTAATATTTAGAGTCATAAAATTCTGGATATTGGACAAGCTCTTAATTACTCTGAATCCGTCTTTGTCTTAATAAAAGTTGGATTGTACCCACTAAAACAAGATGGCAGTGTTTGCATTAATCTCCAAATGTAGGTTAATACCTTTTTAAAAGCTGTCTCCTAGACAAGAGACTTGAAAATTAATTTCCCATTTTCAGCTTAAAATGAAGAGCTCTTCCACGTGTGGAGTTTGAAGGGCTGCCATTTTTCTGATGCTGTAGATTCAAGTGCCAGTAATAACTCTCTGTTCCTCTTTAGTTTTTTTTTTTTTTTTTTTTTTTTAATGTCTTGGGAAAAGAAGTTTTTTTTTTTTGTCGTTTGGGGACTTGTATTTTTAAAAAATCTGCTTCAAAGTAAATGGATGAAATTTTATTTTCTCAATGGAGTTTGGATCACTGGGATTGAGGGGCATGAGGAAGGGCTGGATAGATAGTATGAAACCTACTGGATTCATACTATGGCTGGAGAAATCTGGTCTTTACACATTAGGTTGCTACCAGCTAGGTATTTTGAAATCTATATATATATATATGTATATCCCTGTAATGTTTTAGCATTTGTGTGTTGGGTTTTTTTTTTTTTTTTTTTCTTCCCATAATGGTAGGTTCTTAACTTTTTCAAATGCACGGTAAAACTTTCTTTTCCTTTTCTTGTCTCCAGGGTACTGCTATGTAACCACTTAGTACCACTAATACCAGGATTCATTTCTGTGCTACAGATGGTCAGTGAGATTATAAAAGCTCTGGAAAGATTTTTATATAATTTGAGGTCTTCTCAGTTGAGAGTTTGTGTCTGACACACTAATTCCTTCCTGTCCGCCCCTGCCCCATTCTAAATGTAAACCATATGGGACATGTGTTAAAAAACAAATTTCAGGCATCTTCTGGAGATTTTAATTCAGTAGTTCTGGGATAGGTTGCAGGAATCTGACTCTTACGATCAAGCACATTCGACATTCAGACAGCTCTATTGCATCCTCCAGAAGCTTCAGGATTCTGTATATAATTTGTAGGATATACTTGCCTCTTCTGTGTCAAGTCTCTTACCCAGTTTGATTATGTGAGTTGTCTTAAACAGAATGTTTTTCATAAACCTTTATGTAGGATACCACTACTCCTAAAACACTTTATTACATAGTTTTTGGATTGGTAATGGCCAAAGAATGAGAAGGCACCTGAGGAGGCAACATTGTGAGTGATGAAACTGAGGTGTCAGACCTGGTTATGAAAGGAGATGGTAACCCTTGTAGTCTTTTCAGACGCTTGCACAGTTATCCTATGGAGGAGGAATCATACTTTTGGTGGCCCTGCAGAGCAGACTGGGGACTGATGAATAGATGCTGTGGGGGCTGAACATAGAGAGAATAGGTTTAACAGAAGGGACCAGCATCCTTTGAGAAATACTACTTTTTACCTTCTAATTATTTTAACCCGTGGAACTATTATTTTCTTGCAAAGACACCTGTTTTTAGACTATCAGTTAATAAAAAGAATGGGGCTACTTAGGTGGAAGCTGGCTGAGGGGCATAAGCAGATTAAGCCCCTTTTCTCCCCAAAGCTAGCAGTACCCTTAGCCAGAAGCCTTGGGCTGCACAAAAGTGGCCACAAACACAACTAGAATGTGGTGACTTCTGTTCAGTGGAGGTGGCTGCACAGACACCTGACAAGGAGTCTTGTGAGCTCCATAAGGGCTGGCCCTTATCTGATTTGCTGCTGTAGACAGCCAGTGCAGGGGGCCAGAACAGAGGGCAGAGCTTAGTGAAATGTCTGTCAAATGAAAGCTATGGCGGACATTTGTATCTCACATTCGGTGCAGAGTGAGATTTAAAAGTCCTTTCTAACATAAAAAGTCTGTGATCTCTGCTTCCAAGATTAATTCTTAGGTCTCAGTATGGATGGCCTAAGGATATAAGCTATGTGTCTGCAGGGACTTTGTTTCTTGTAGTGCTGGATTTCCAGCTTGTAGACTAGCACCTGACATTAATGGGCACTCAGTGAATATTTGTTGAATGCATGCATTTGTTGAAAAAAGTGAAAATTGTTTAAAGTGGTGCTGAGACCAGCTTGGTCGGGGAGACCCTAACCCAGCGGTGCTAAAGGAATCAGAGACACACACACAGAAATATAGAGGTGTGAAGTGGGAAATCAGGGGTCTCACAGCCTTCAGAGCTGAGGGCCCCAAACAGAGATTTACCCACATATTTATTAACAGTGAGTCAGTCATTAGCGTTGTTTCTATAGATATTAAATTAACTAAAAGTATCCCTTATGAGAAACGAAGGGATGGGCTGAATTAAAGGAATAGGTTGGGCTAGTTAACTGCAGCAGGAGCATGTCCTTAAGGCACAGATCGCTCATGCTATTGTCTGTGGCTTAAGAATGCCTTTAAGGGGCGGAGCAAGATGGCCGAATAGGAACAGCTCCAGTCTCCAACTCCTAGCGCGAGCGACACAGAAGACCGGTGATTTCTGCATTTTCAAGTGAGGTACTGGGGTCATCTCACTAGGGAGTGCCGGACAATCGGTGCTGGTCAGCTGCTGCAGCCTGACCAGTGAGAGCTGAAGCAGGGCGAGGCATCGCCTCACCTGGGAAGCGCAAGGGGGAAGGGAATCCCTTTTCCTAGCCAGGGGAACTGAGACACACAACACCTGGAAAATCGGGTAACTCCCACCCCAATACCGCGCTTTAAGCAAACGGGCACACCAGAAGAATATATCCCTCACCTGGCCGGGAGGGTCCCACGCCCACGGAGCCTCCCTCATTG
>NW_016811820.1:2152140-2158555 GCF_001698545.2 Rhinopithecus bieti
GGGAGGGATTGCATTGGGGAGTTATACATGATATAAATGATGAATTAATGGGTGCTGACGAGTTGATGGGTGCAGCACACCAACATGGCACAAGTATACATATGTAACAAACCTGCACGTTATGCACATGTACCCTAGAACTTAAAGTATAATTAAAAAAGAAAAAAAAAAAAAAAGAATGCCTTTAAGCAGTTTTCTGCCCTGTGTAGACCAGGTGTTGCTTCCCCTCATTTCGGTAAACCCACAACCTTGCAGCTTACCACAACCTTCCAGTGTGGGCATTATGGCCATCATGAACATGTCACAGTGATGCAGAGATTTTGTTTATGGCCAGTTTATGGCCAGATTTTGGGGGGCCTGCTCCCAACAAAGTGGTGCTTTGTGAACCTTTTTTTCTCTTTTTTCTGTCATCCTGGAGAATTCTCATTTAACCCCCGGTCTGTCTCGTGATCCATGCTCCGTCCTTCCTTCATGGCTCACACCACCTCCTTCCCAATCCGTATTTGGCAAAGAGGAATAAAGACACTAAGGTTGTTGTGGTAAACAAAAGTCATCTCAGAAACACAGTGAAATTCCCTAGCCACATGAATTAGGAAACCTATTGGCTGATTTGCTTTGACTTGGATATTTCCTGTGATTTTCAGTTGGGGTATGCTCCTGTGCTCAGAAGTGAGGATCTGTTGTAGGTTTATGGCCTAGATTAATTGGGATATTTTGTGAAGTCTCTGAAGTGTTATCACTTCATCTTTATCCTTGCCTGCTATTCAGCATGAAAAGCATTTGAATTATTTTAGAGAAGATATAAATTTGCTTGTGTTATCCAGTGTCAGCTTAAAGCTGATTAGCATTTTGCATCACTTTTGCAACTCATAAATCATCCACTTCCCCTCTCAGTGAGCAGGCTGTAAGTCAGCATGGAAGCACCTGCCGCAGCTTCTTGCCCTGTGATTTAGAGAACACTCCAGACTCTCTGCAGACCCTTCTGTGGTGTTATTCTCTGGTAAGCCTTCACCTGTATGGGAAATGAGTAAAGACTTTTGGTGATTTTTTTCCCCTAGGGAGTTCTTAGGTGTTAACCAGGACAAGAGAGTTCTCAGAAATATAGTCTTTAATAAACCTGGTCCAGGCACAGGTTTGGTTCATTTGGCATATTTGTTGTTTTAAAAATTTTGGAGGCAGTTTCCAACATTTAAAGTCCAGTACATTTCACATTTTAAAAAAATCCAGATTTAGGGTTATTCCGGGAAAATCAGAACACCTGACAGTGCCAGGCCATGCTCCATGCCTGGCTTCATTTGGTATTGAGAGCAGGAGTGCTCTAGGAAAGGGGTACAGATTTTCCATTTTGCTGTAGACTCTACCCCTCTCAGTTTTTCCATGGGGTGAGTCAGCTTTACTCAAAGTCCTGCACTGTAGGTGCTTGAATTGGTGACATCCTGCTATGTTGTGCGAGTGTATAGATTTTGTTTGTTTGTTTTTTTTTGTAATAACCATTTAACTCAAGTGAATAATAACAAGAGGCTAGCATTTATCAAATGCTATTAATGTACCAAGTACTGTGCTAAGTGCTTGTAATATGTTTGCTTATATATTCTTTACAATTATCCTAATTGTATAGATGAGGAAGAAATTGAGGCAAAGAGAGGTTAGGTAACTTGCTCAAGGCCACCTAGCTAGTAAAAGTCAGGCAGAGTCACTGTGGTGTCCTCAGAACCAAGTCCCTGCTTGGGCTAGCATTTTTGCCTAGTCCTGGTTATCTTCAGAACCTGGCCTGCTCCTCATACCCATATCCTATTAGGAACAGTGGGCATCAGTTGTGAAAGTGGATGACAGTAACACACTCCCTAAGTCCCCAACCTGCTCCTGGGAGGAGCAGCCTACCTTGTTCATGGCAGTCATAGCCACAGAGGGATGTTTGAAAGACAGTCCCTTATACAGTGTCTATTGATTTTCTTCACCCTCTTGTTTTGCTCATCCATCCTGTTGTTCTAGGATGCTTATTTGTCATGCATAAAAGCCTTGTTACAGTGAACCCAAACAAGTCATTGACATTTAAAATTAAATTGCAACAGGTATTGTCATAGCTAAACTGCTCATTGACAGTGCATTGCTAATTGCATTGAGAGATTGTCCTAACTGGGTATATTCTGCCAAATCAAATTGGAAACATTGGCTGTCTACCAGCAAATTCATTTTGACTTGCACAGAGTTTGGGGATCCACAGATCCCTCACCAATCTCAAAATACTGTGTTTATGGGAAACGCTAACGATTTTTTTTTTTTTTTTTTGCTGAGGTTCTTTGCAGAAAAGGGGAATTTTGATCATCTTCACGGACTACTAAGCCAGGAGTTAGAAGCTGTGCCTTTGGAAGGGAGAGACCTACAGATTTGGGGTGGAGTAAAGTTCAGTGCAGGGGGGTCGTGGGAGGAGGTGGGCCATTAGGTTCTTTATCTGTAAATCTAAGCCATATCCTTGGATCCATTTTCCCCTTCTCTCCTTTTCACCCCTTCTGTGTTCTCTATAGGTACATGGGAGGGGGACGAAGGTGGAGACATTTAACGTATTAGACACTGTTCCTGGTATTTTATGTGAATTAATTTCTTTACTTCCCACAATGACCCCAGGGAACAGATATGCTATTAGGTAAAGAAACTAAGGCACAGAGAGGGTAAAACTCTTAGAAAGAGTCTTGTGGTTAGTCAATTTCTGTGAGAGTGAGAGCGGGCTGCCCTGAGGCCATCTGTTCCTTCTCCCCAGCTGATACTTTTGTGCTCTCAGGGTAAACATTTAAGCCCGTGAGTTAAACTCGGCCTTGGACTAGCTGAGTTCCTCTGGAGGCCTTGCAAGTAGCAGTTTGGTTGGCAGGGCAATTAAGTATGCTAGGCGCACTGTGCTGAGCCCCAGGAGGGAGGGAAGGAATGGAATCTAGTCTTTGCTTGCGTTATACGTGCTTATTGGTTTGTGGCAGGCGTGATTGACGCCAGAATCAAAATGACTTAAAGCAGCTTCCCTTGAGAAGCACTACTCTAACGGTTTTTTTTCCTCATTGTTGCCCTAGGTCCCTTGTGAATAGGATTTAGCTCTGATTCAGCTGCTGCTGTTCTTTTGGTAATCAGTGTGGAGGAAGGAGATGAGGGCTGCTATTAATGGCTTCTTATTTTGCATTCTCCTAATCAGATATCCTGCAGTTATTAATGTGCATGCAAGATGTTCGGTGGTATCCCTGGGTGGTTTTCTTAGGTGTACTGGACTGTTAGCTTTCTAAGATGGAATGTTTTATTAGGTTCTGGCCTGGGGGGTTGGTTAGATGGGTGGAGGTTGTTAAAATGCACTAAAGGAAAGGAATAGGATTTAAAACCAATCTTCAGGGGGTGGGAATAACAACCCACCACCTTCACTTCCCTCCCCTCCTGCCCTGAAAACCTTATCTTGCTAATACCCTTCAGATATTAAAAGTGAAATAACAGAGCTATTTACTAGGCAGCTAAATGCAAATTCTCTCCCCCATTAGTTTTAATTAGGATGAAATCATACATTTAAATAACCACGTCTGTTACTAATAACTGAACTTCTGATTCACTCTGAACCCAGGCAAATGCCTCTTCTGGTATGAATGGCCCACCTCTGAGTCATTCCGCACCTGCATATTGACACAGCCAGGCTCCTGATGTGGGTACACACATCTGGGATTTAAGGGCATGACTGGCATGTTGAATCTTGGGTATAAAGCTTTCTGCACTATACCCTGGGGACAACAGGATAGCCCAATCGGAGATTAAAGAGCATGCAAGCTCAAAAGAAAACAACAACAACCAAAAATACTTGTACCAAATTCTGCTCTTGCTTCTATCCTACTGTTTCTTTAGGTGTTTAAAGGGCTGTAGTTTTAAAAAATCTCCCACCCATCTTATCTTTTTAAGTAAATGTCACAACAGTACAGTGTCAATACAGTTGAAAATCAGTATTTGAGTTGAAAGAATTGGCTCTTTGAGGCTTTAACTATCAGATTTGTGCTAATTATTTACTATTTCCTTGACATAGTATATGCAGTCTGTGTTGAGAGAGTATGGATGTTGTTGGTGGTGTGTAGAATGGTGACTATTATAAACTTCTGTATGTTGGGAAGGGATTGAACCTGCTATCTGGAGAATCAGAAACCAGCAGCTTGACTTCAGTCCCTCAGTGGCACAACCAGCTAATGAAGGAGAGGACTGCTAAACTCCCAGTTGTCTTTGTGGCTACAAGGACTTACTAAAGTTTGAGATTATCTTTAGTGGGCCAGTGAGTAGGAACACAATCAGCAGAGGATATGTAGTTTACAGCAGCCTGAAATATGCCAGAGACATGACTAGCTGCCTCTTTGGCCCTGGGGAAGTGTTACTGGCCCTTCTGTGAATGGGAATTGTGCCAAATGCCAGCTAGACATGACCAGCTGCTTCTTCGATGTTCTGTGGACATGATTGGCTGTAGCTTTTGATCAGGACAGTGTTCCTAATGAAGTCTGACCAGCGTCATTTTGACAGGAAAGAATGACAGCTGATGTGCAAGAATTTTTCTTGATTGGCAGCATTTGGAACTAGTTACCAAAGAAGGTAGGTGGGGGGAGGAGAAGCCAGCTCTGATTGACAAGAGCTTATCTTTATTTAATCTACTTCTGAGGCACTGCAGTTGAAATTTTAGGCAAGTGAAAGAAAGGAAGACACAATTGTGAAACATAATTAAAGATTCGTGACAAAAACATACTTAAATCAGAAATGTCTTTTTTTTTTTTTCCTTTTTTGAGATGGAGCTTTGCTCTTGTTGCCCAGGCTGGATGGAGTGCAGTGGTGCGATCTTGGCTCACTGCAACCTCCACCTCCCGGGTTCAAGGGATTCTCCTGTCTCAGCCTCCCAAGTAGCTGGGATTACCGGTGCCTGTCACCATGCCTGGCTAATTTTTTTTTGTATTTTTAATAGAGGCAGAGTTTCACCATGTTAGTAAGGCTGGTCTCGAACTCCCGACCTCAGGTGATCCGCCCGCCTCGGCCTCCCAACGTGCTGGGATTACAGGCATGAGCCATCGCGCCCGGCCAGAAATGTCTTTCAATAGGAGAACAATGCAGAGTTTAGGTATGAGGTTATCACTGCTCCTTTGGCTATGAGAAAGAGCTTTTTGCCCAGGGATTGTTAATTTTTAGGCAAAATTTAAAGTGGTGATGGACTTGGATGGTTCTAGCTATAAAAAAAGTTCTGCTTCTAGTTACCATCTTGCTGACTTTCCAACCTACTTGGAAAGATTTCCTTTGCAGAGGCCAAGAACAAGTGCTGTGTATGGAGTGTGGCTTGTGGTGGTAATTTCTCATTAACTCTTGATCCATTGAGGATTTAGATCTTAAGTCCTCATGTGCCTTGAGAAAAGATGGCAAGCGGAAATAGTATGTTTGTTTCCTAAGGACACACATGTGATTTCTGAGAGCTGATTGTATGCAATATGGTGGTATTGTTTTGCGAATAGGCTTGGGGACTTGGCATCCTGGATTTGAATCTGTGCACCACCATTTTCCAGTTCATTCCTTCTTATTCAACTCTATCCCACCCCCAACCGTGATTTGGTTTTAAAGATTCAAATGGTATTGTTTTAGTAATTACCCTTGAAATAAAGTCACATATACTTTTGAGTCTAAAGTTAATCCAGGCCAGGTGTGGTGTCTCACGCCCAGAATCCCAGTACGTTGGGAGGCCAAGTTGGGCAGATTGCTTGAGCCCAGGAGTTGGAGATCAGCCTGGGCAATGTGGCGAAACCCTGCCTCTACTAAAAATAAAAAAAATTAGGTGGATGCGGTGGCATGCACCTGTGTAGTCCCAGCTGCTTGGGAGGCCGAGGCAGGAGGATGGATTGAGCCTGGAAGGCAGAGGTTGCAGTGAGCTGTGATGGCACCACTGTATTCCAGCCTAAGCAGCAGAGCAAAACCCTGTCTTAAAAAAAAAAAAAAATTCCATAGCCTAGCCATCTTGAATAATACAAGTGACCACCCTATATCTGATCATACTCCCACCCCAACCTAAATCCAGTATTTGTTTTGCCTTTTTTCTTTTCTTTTCTTTTTTTTTTTAGACAGGGCCTCCATCACTCAGGTTGAAGTTTAGTGGTACAGTCTTGGCTCGCTGCAGCCTCAGCCTCATGGGCTTAAGCGATCCTCCCCCTTTAGTACTCCCAAGTAGCTACGACTACAGGCATGAACC
Source organism: Rhinopithecus bieti (assembly GCF_001698545.2). NCBI lineage: Eukaryota > Metazoa > Chordata > Mammalia > Primates > Cercopithecidae > Rhinopithecus > Rhinopithecus bieti. The sequence continues at coordinate 2,158,364 of NW_016811820.1, forward strand.
ATCACGCTTGGCTAATTTAAAAATTTTCTATTTTGTAGAGACAGGATCTCCCTATGTTGCCCAGGCTGGTATTGAATTCCTGGGCTAAAGTGATCCCTTCCACCTCAGCCTCCTAAAGTGCTGGGATTATAGACATGAGCCACAGTGCCCAGCCTGTTTTACCTTTTTTTTTGTGGGGGGGGGGGGGGGGGG
>NW_016811820.1:2158799-2176642 GCF_001698545.2 Rhinopithecus bieti
CTCTTTTTTTTTGGGGGGGGGGGGGGTGGCGGGGAGGAGGAGGGACAGATGGTCTTTCAGATTTACCGATATATTTGACAGTTTATTTGTTCAGAATTCTTTCTTGCATCTCAGACCTTCCTTCAGGCTTGACTTTTCTTTAGAATTTCCTTTAGCGAGTGCCTATTGGTAGTAAATGCTCTTTTTTGTTTATCATAGATGTCTTTCTTTTGCCCTTCATCTCAAAAGGTAGTTGGCTGGATACACAGTTCTAGGGGGAAAGATTTTCTTCTCTTTGAATCTTGTAGGTTTGTTGTGAAGATTACCTGAGTTCATATCTAAAGCCCTTAGCACTATGCCTGGCATGTTTGCTCTGTAAATAACAGTGACTGTTACATTCTCAGAAAAATACTGGAACAGTTGGAGACAACGCAGGCTTGGTTGGGATGTCCATAGTTTTATTAACTTTTTATGTTATTTTCTTAAGACTTTGATTTTATTGAGATTGGGTTGGGAATACATTTAAGCATCAAAACTAACTTTGAAGATAGATTTGATTCAAGTGTGAGTTCTGTCACTAGCTAGTTGTATATACCTTTGGTAGATTATCTTACTTGTCCTAAGAATCAATTTCTTCATCTATACAGTGGTCATTATAATACTTCCTATTTCTCTAAGTTTCTGGGAAGGTTGCATGAGAACACATTTAAAGCTCTTAGCCAAACCTCACATAGTAGGCAGCTAGTTATGGTAATTATTTGTTGCCTGTAAACCACTTTTATGACTTTTATGTAGAGATGTTACCAACTTTTTTTTGTTGTTGTTCTAGGTATTCTGTTTTTATTTGCTCTTCTGCAGATCCACAGAAAAGATGAGGTATCTCCTCCTCAATTAACTTTCTACTCTACTGAAGGGGAAGGCCTTCTGCAGAGTTGGTGGCTCTGGCTTGGAGGCACCACTTTGATGCTTGTCTTTAGGTGGGAAAGTAGCTTTCCAGGCCCAGTACTTTGCTACTTGTAAGACTCTCACTTACCTGAAAATTGTTTGCTCTGGTTTTTCTTGTGACTTTGGGCAAGTTACCTAACCTCTCAGTGCCTCAGTTTCCTCATCTGTAATATGGGAATAATAATAGTTCCTTCCTCACAGTGTTGTTGTAAAGACTAGATGGGTTGACGCACATGAAGACCTTAGAGTATGTATGACACAGAGGATGTGCTTAGTACTTTAGCTTTCATCAATGTTGTCAGTAGCCAGGGCTTCCTTCTGTACCATGTTGTTGACTTTCAGAATAAAAAATACATTTTTTGCTATGACTTTGTCCCAGGGCGTGTGTATTAAGCTTCCACATATAATTTATATCCTTTATTCCTTAATAACATTGTCATGGGTTAGATGGGACATGTATTTTTTTCAACTTTATTTTTTACGTACAATAAAGTGCATCGATTTTTAAGTGTACAGTTTTATGACTTTAAGCTACAGTCACCACTGCTATCAAGATATAAGGATATTTCTGTCACCCTAAAAATTCCCTTATCTCTTTCCCAGTCAGTCTGTCATTCTTACATTTGGCCCTAGGCAACCACTCATCTGCTTCCTGTCATTATAGAGTTTTCTTATTTAGAGTTTTATATAAATGGAATTACATTTTACACACTGTCTTATGTCTGGCTTGTTCACTCAGCATAATTATTTTAAATTTTATCTACCTACCTGCATACCTACCTATCTACCTACCTATTTTTTGAGATAGGATCTTGCTTGTCACCCAAGCTGGAGTGCAGTGGCATGATCATAGCTCACTCTAACTTGGAACTCCTGGGCTCAAGCACATTCTCCCACCTCAGCCTCCTGAGTAGCTGGGACTGTAGGCATGTGCCACCTTGCTAGGCTAATTAAATTTTTTTTTTTCCTTTTTTTGGTAGAGACTGGGTCTTGCTGTATTTCTCAGGCTGGTTTTGAACTCCTAGTGTTAATTGAGGCCTCAGCCTCTCAAAGTACTAGGATTATAGGCATGAGCCAGCACGGCTGGCCAGCGTAATTATTCTGAGGTACATTCATGTTGTTGGCATGTATCAGGAGGCTGGTCCTTTTTCTTGCTCTGTGGTGCTCCAGTGTTGAATGTACTACAGTGTGTTTAGCCATTCTGCCATTCTGCCAGTGATGGGCTTTTGGGTTGTTTCCAATTTGGGGCTGCTATAAGTAGAGCTGCTATGAACATTTATGTACAAATCTTTGTGCAGCTATGTTTTCATCTCTTCTGAGTAAATGTCTAGGAGTAGAGTTTCTGCATCTTAAAGAATATGTATTTTTAACCCCCTTTTACTGATCAGGTGGAGCTTAGAGTATTGGAGTTGACCAAGGTCTCACAGCCAGAAAGGTATCAAGCATGGATCAACATTTGATATTCCTTTTCTGTTTCCTCTTCAAGATTCATTCTATTAGACCAGTGATTTCACACTTTTAGAGCACCAAGACTCTTTTCAAAATAAGATGTTGTTGGTCCAAGTGTGATGGCTCATGCCTGTAATCTTAGCACTTTGGGAGACTGAGGTAGGAGTATTGGTTGAGCTCAGGACTTGGATACCAGTCTGGATTACAAATCAAGACCCCCACACTACCAAAAAAAAAAAAAAAAAAATTAGCCAATGTCGTGGTGTATGCCTATAGTCCCAGTTATCCAGGGAGGCTGAGGATCACATGAGCCCAGGAGGTGAAGACTGCAGTGAGCTGTAATCACACCGCTGCACTCCAGCCTAGGTGACAGAGTGAGATATTATCTCTAAAAAATAAAAAAGAAAATATTGCTTACAATTTCTGTAAACAAGCTACACAAATCACTGTAAACAGGCTCCTCAGAAAGCTCAGTCACTTTTTTGCTGTTATCCTGTTGTGCACCCAAGTGCTTCTCAAGGAATGTCTTTTTTGCAAAGTGCTGCAATCCATTTGGCTGCTTCTGGAGAGGAGCGTCCTGAACCCCCTGAGGCCTAGTTCTTAAACATCTCTTCTTAGTCCACATTGCATTAGTGTTTCAGAACAGGTCATTGAGCATTTCGCCTTTGCATTTTGGTGGTTCAGAGAGTAAGAAACTCTTTTTCTGTCTGACCAAAAAACCACCTCTCCCTGCGCCTCATGCATAGGTTGGACTGTACAACTGGTGAGAATAGTAACATTACCATCCCTGTTGCTATAAATCACTGCTGGTAATGTAGCTCCTTGATCCAAAGGGTACTTCAGAGAATGCAGGCCAGATAGGTACATTCAAACTCAGACTATTTACCTTTGTCACCTGGTAATATTTACAGATGGAGCAGATGCCAGTATGTTCCATTGCCCTATTTTGGAGCAGTGATTCTCATTTTATGTTATCAGAGCCTAGCTTATGAAATTTGAAATGCACTTTTGCCTCCTTTGCACTGTTACCACTGCATCAGAGCATTTTAATCAACGTGCTTTCATTGAAGTGTACACTTTTTCTTCTCATTACATCTGCAAGCTCTCGAGTTTACAGACATGATCTCCTTGGCTAGACTAATATTACTTGGCCATTCTTGCATGCAAATTTAAAATTTAATATCTTGCTGCAGGTCTGTTGAGTTTTATGCAAATTCCAATATAGATTATATTTTGGAGCTGTAAATTAGAAATTACATTCAGGGGAAGTAATATTTGTGTGGGTTTAAAAAACATAATCTTGCAGTTTGCATGGTACATGGCATTTCTTCTGAAGAAATGGGGTTTTGAGTATTCTGTGTGGGTTTAGTAGATGTCTTGCAAATTGTGTTACTGATAATGATAATACAAAAACAATGCCAGTCATTTAAAATTTTTTTTCCTTAGGAGACAAAGTCTCACTCTTTTGCCCAGGTTGAAATGCAGGAGCACAATCATAGCTCACTGCAGCCTTGATCTCCTGGGCTCAAGTGATCCTCCTGCCTCAGCCTCTTGAGTGGCTGAAACTACAGGTGTGCCCAGCTAATGAACATTTTAAAATTTATTTTATCTTTTATTTAGAGACAGGGTCTCCCTATATTACCAAGACTGACCTTGAAATCCTGGCCTCAAGCAATCTTCCTGCCCTGGCCTCCCAAAGTACTGGGATTATAGGCATGAATCACTATGCCTGGCCTATATCAACATTTTTAATGACATTTGGCTGCTTTTTCTAAGTTGTTTGGGATTAACTGTGTTCTCTCATTTATTAATTCATTGAACATATGATTATGGATGCTTGATAGGCTCTCCTCTTGGCTTTGATGGTACAGCAACAAACAAAACAGGCTCTGTCCTCATGAAACTTACCTTCTACTTGGGAGAAACAGACTTCAAGCAAATAAACATCAAGTAAATATTTGGCATCTCTGATGGTGATACATCTATGGAGGGAAATAATTCAGGGTCTAGGAATAAGGGTGTGTTGAGATGGAGGTGCTAGACATCAGGAAAGACCTCTCTAAGGTTCCATTTATGCAAAGACTTGAAGAGGGAATGGAATGAGCTGCACTCTAGGCTCTCCTAGACTCTCTTAGGAATTCTTCCTAGGAGAATATCAGTCTAGGTGGAGACACTGCAAGGTACAAGTGTCCTAAGTGGGTACTCTTGCCATGTTTGAGGAGTAGCAAGGACGTCAGCCTGCCTAGAGCAGCGAAGGAGGTAGAAATAGGGCAGAGATTAGAGGGGTAGCAGATGATGGGGAGGTGTCACAGGTCATACAGGACCTTGTAGGTACTAGAAGGACTTTGGCCTTTACTCTGAATGAGGTGGGGCACTGTGGCGAGGGTTGTATTGGGTCAGAGGACTCTGATCATTGTGTTGAGAATGGAGTTTGTTGGGGGAAACTCAGATCTTTGGATGATGGACATGGGACACCATCATCAGCCACTGCAGGTGTGGACCTTGGATGCTGCCTGCCTAGGGCTGGTGACCATAAACAAGGTAGAGTTGGACACAAGAGCCTGGCCTTGTTGGCATTTTTGTGTTTGAGTGTTCAAAAGATTGTGGCAGAAGCCTCAGTATCTGTGTTGCTTGGACCTAGCATCTGTGTTTTAACAAATCCCCCAGGTGATTTGATGCACTCTTTAAAACATGGAATGTTGGGCCCTACCCAAAGGGTTTCTAATTCAGGAAGTTTAGGGCAGGGTCCAAGAATCTGCATTATTTACAAATGTCAAGGCATGCCAGTGCTGCTGGTCAGGGACCACCCTTTGAGAACCACTGCTCTGGTGAATGGGAATTGCTGTGTTGTTATCTGCAAAGTTACCTTTGTGTACTTCTGCTTTACAAAATAGGAAGTAGCCTGAACTCTGAACCAAACTGCCATTTACTGTGATATGACCTTGGATATGGCATAAAAGAGTGATTCCTCGCACATGGTATTAATAAGTTCTAAGTAAATGCTAAGGCTATTTGAATATGGTATATAGGTATAAAATGATGTGGTGGAGGTAAAATATGAATAATTTGCTGAATATAAGCTCTGGACTGTGGGCATTATAAACGAGATCTTGTTTTGTTTTCAGCATGACTTGAAAGGTTCATTAGCTTTGTTTTACACATAGAGAAGTGGCTTATTCGTGATCATGCAACTAGAAGTAGCAATGTTAGATTTCAAATTCAGTTATTTCTGGCTTCAAAGCCTGAGATTTGCCACCACGTGAGCTGCTTGGAGTACTGGATTGGCTCTCCCACAGTTTTTGTCTCTGTGTGTGTGTGTGTGTGTGTGTGTGTGTGTGTATGTATGTATGTGTGTGACAGATAGGAGAGAGGTGTGCGTGTGTGTGACAGAGAAAGTGTGCCAGAAATTATTTGCGTAAGTTTTAAAATCTGTTAGGCCATTTTTCAATCTGTAAAATGGGCATGAAGCATGCAGAGTTCATAGAGTTTCTTTGCTGAGTAGAATATGAGATGGCTTAGTCTTTTTTTTCTTTTCTAATTTAAAAAATTTCAAAGCCAAATCAAATCTAGATAGAATATATTTATGGAATTTTTCTTTAGGGTTCCTTATGAGAATGGATTTTCCTAATACGAAACTTGATTTACTGAATTTTGTGTAGCAGTCTCAGTTTGGGAAGAAGAGATTATGTTCCCTTTAAAATAGCTTACTGTGTTTGCGATTTTAGACCATATCTTTAATTTTGAAAGGGCTAGGGTAGCCTGGTGGTTTGGAAAATTAGAAGTATTGCATAAAATCAGATGTGCTAGTAATTATTGTTACTGTTGTAAACTCCCACTTATCCACAAATCAAATGGGTGGCAATCTCTTTATCTTAAATTCTGGTTATAAAATTGAAAAAGCCATTGATTAACAAATAGCTGTCACAAAACTGGAACTTTCGTAGTAACAGTTCCTGGTGAAGCTTCCCTTGACCCCTTAATCAGCTAGGTAGAGATGAAAGAGAACTTTTGTATTCTAAAGATGTACAGACAGTTATAAAGAACTCTGACTGCAGGGGAAAGAGACACAATAGCTATTAAAATAAAAGTATGACAGTTGGGCTAAACAGGCAGCCTCAAACATCCTAGGAGTCCCTGAGGGCAACACTGTGTTTAGTGACTCAGGTTCTTAGAGAAAAGTGGGTTATCAACAAGAAACATACAGGCTTGTTTTTGGTATCTTTGTAAGAATAGAGGGAAATAATGAGTGTGTCAGAGAGCTCTTGTCAAGTTTAGTTTCAGTAAAACAGTTTGCTTAGGGGCAAGTTTATTTGAGAAAATAAATCACGGATACAGTATAAATACTGTGTTCCTCAGTGATGAGATTAGATGAGTAGGGAGGTAGTGGGTAAGGTGGAAGGAGCATGGACTTGGAGACGGATACTTGGTTAGAAGCAGAATCACCTTAGATATCTCTGAGCTCCAGCTTCTCTGTCTGTAAATTGGAAATAATGCCTGAAGAGGTCGTTGTCAGGATTGAATGAGATGACATAAGCAGTGCACCTTGCCCAGGGCTTAATAAATAGTGATGAGACTTTCTAGATTTCTCTGTGAGGAGGCTTCAGGATATACCTCCCATATACTGACTTCTATTCCTTTGAGTCCACCGCCCCCCGCAACATCTTTATGGACTGTAATGTATCTCATACTATACAAGTCACCCATTTAAAGTATACACTTCCATGGCTTTCAGTAGATTTACAGAGTTGTGCAACCACTACCACCGTCAGTTTTAGAAAATTTTCATCGCCTCGCCAAGAAACCTGTACCCTTTAGTTATCATTACTTTATTCCCTCATCCTCTTCCTCTTCAGATGTTGTAGGCACCACCTTCTTTCCCTTCCCTTATCCTCTTTTCAGCTGTGGACTGTGCTGATTTGTCTGTTCCTGGACCATGTGATTGAAATTCTTTGAATTTTTCTGTCAATGGGCAATTTAGCTTTTTCCCTTCCCAAGTATTTGTTCCTTTGGGTGTGGAAGCAGCTGCTGCAGCCAGTGCAAGGGCTCACCATTTTGCACTTTGCGGCTGTTCATATGGCAACTTTATTCAAAACCACTCCTGCACTGCTTATTTGTTTTATACAAAAACAGTTCTCCCTGGCTTGCGGCTTCTCTGCTGCCATGTTGACAAATGTTGCTTCTAGTGAAATACACAAAAATAAATAACAGCAAGGGAGAGGGGAGCACAGAGCTAAGTGAATTCATTTTGCCTCTTGAGTGCCAGTCTCATTTGTTTTAAAAACCACCCTGGCATTACAGACAGGAAAGGGGGAGGGAAAGAACCGCAGGAAAAGAATGGGCCGCATTTGATTCTTTGAATTGGGCTGTAGGGGCTGGCTGAACAGACAACTTGAGAAGTATCTGGAATGTAGGGCCTGGGGAGGAGGAGGAGTTTACAAGGAATCTGAATACCCTGCAGATGTTCATATTGCAACAGCCCGCATTTACATAGTCTTCAGAGTTCATTTGGTATGTTCTCTTGTTTTCTTATTCTGTTGATGAGGAGACTCAGATTTAAGTACTGCTGATGTAGTAGTACATGACTGTGGTTGGTTTCTGTCAGTGTGGTAGGGTGTGTATTAGAAACTGGAAAAAGGCCAAAGTGTAAGGATGTTGGGGTTCTCAAGTTTCAGTCCGAAGGTCTGACCCACATGAGAAGGTGGAGGGAATGCTGACAAATATTGATTGCCTTTCTGAGCCAAGTATTTCCACAAATACTATGTTATTACTATTATATGAGGATATATTAGTATTATACTATTATATGAGGATATATTAGTATTACACTATTATATGAGGATATATTAGTATTATTATTAGTAGTATTATATTAGTATATTAGTGTTGTTATTTGTATATAACAAATACTGTGTTATTAGTAGTAGTAGTATTAGTAGTAGAAGTATTTTTCAGAGAGAGGGTCTCCTAGGCTGGAGTGCAGTGGTGAGATCATAGCTCACTGTAGCCTCAAACTCTTGGCTTAAGTGACCCTCCTCCCTCAGCCTCCCAAGTAGCTAGACCCACAGGCATGAGCCACCATACTCAGCTGATTTTTAGATTTTTTTTTTTTGTAAAGATCTGGGCCTCACAAAGTACTGGGTTTATAGGCACGAGCCCCCAGGCCTGGCTTCAGAAACATTGCTTCATTGGTTAGCATGACAAAGGTTGGTGGTCTTAGCTTCATTTCACAGACTAGGGAGGACCGAGTTTTGAGGAATTATGGTACTTACTTGCAAAAGGTCTTACAGAAATTAGGGAGTGGAATGAAATGGAAACCCAGAGCTTCCAGACTTAGAACTTGTTCCTTTTCTATGTTAATAGTAAGCCATCAGAAGTATGGAAGAAGAAAAGGAGAAGGGCATTGGAAAATAAGCAGGGATAACAGCAAGCAGTAGAGGCAAAAAACATTTTATTTAGGAAAGTTGCACATCTTCTTTGAAAGCTTTTGTTCATTAAAAATCACCAGGAAAACTAAAGTGACTTGCAAGTGCACACAAAACTTTGTTTTGGGTGTGTGAGTTAAGAATGATCACCTGACCAATTATAATTGACTAGAAAAACATTTCCCTGAGCCTTTCATAAATTATCTTAATGTGCATATTGTTAAGGCAGTGTCTGATAAATAACAGCCTAATTGGCCACCCAGGGTCTGAGAGGTTTGCTTAACCAGAACTAGCCTTTCATTCTGGGTCTGGCAGATTGATTTCTTTCCATTTGTTGAATGATTTTTCAATGCTATTTGTCACCTAAGTATTCTGTTCAAAATAATTTTTTTTTTTTTTGGTCTATTGCTAATAGTAGATGCCTCTAGGGAGAAGAGGAGAGAAGCAAGAGTGAGGTGCCAGGGACTTACTTTTCCTTATACTCCCCTTGGTACTTTTTGAATTTTGTTCCATATACTATTCTATATGATGGAAAGGAGGGAAGTGTATTTAGGCAGGTGGAAGGTAGGAAGGGTAGATGAAAGGATGAATCATAGACCTGAACTTTAGGCCTTTATTCATCAGTGGTTTAGCCTGTGGGATTGTTTCTCAGTATATAAACTTTTTCAGTTACGTAGACATATAATAGGTACTTGTTCAGTTTATTGCATCTGCAAAGGTATGGCCAGGTGTCGTCATGAGGAAGTATAGTACTACAGTGTTTAGGCTTAAAAGAGTCTGAAACCTAGACTTCCTGGGTTGTAATCCTTTCTCTACCACTTAGTGGCTGAATGTGACCTTGGATCTTACCTTATATAGCATTTTTGTGTCTCGGATAGCTTGTTGTTAAAATAGTGGTTATAACAAAGCCTGTGGAGTTGGAAGGATTAAATATATTACTTAATCCACTTGAAGTTCTTATAATAGTGCCCAACACACAGTACTCACTAAAAGTTAAATTCTTTTTATGATGACTATCATCACAGATGGTGATTTGCCTCATCCATCTCTCTGTCCCTTTCTTAATGTGGTCCAAAATTCCGCCCCCCTTCGCCCCCACCTTAATGCCCAGACAGTGCCCCTGTGCTGACTAAGGAGCCTTTCTTTTGAGTTTACTGGTCTGGCACTGGCTCCTAGAAGTGCTCTTTTCCGGTGACAGCAGGATATTCGTACCACTGGGAGAGTCAGTGGGCTGGGGTGGGCCTTCGCTCTCTGCAGAGGTGTTCTTTCTCCCAGTGGGAGGAAACACCATTTGTCAGAACACAGCTTTGGCTTGCCCAGGTTCCTGTTGTGCAGATGGGGCCTAGAGTCTCTCTGGGCCCCTTGTCATGGATCCAAGCCAAGGCTGTCGCTTGCTGAGCCAGGAATAATATAGGAATTAGTCTTTTTCTTCTTTATACTAAACACTAATCAATCTACAGTTAACTCTATCTAATTTCTGAACCAGATGCCGTGAATAACTGCCCCTGCATGTGTTTGCCAATAAAAGGATAAGTTTAAGGCTTTTAATCAATGCTGCTTGCACTCAGTATTTAAGGTCAGAATCTTGTGTGAGACTTATTTTGATCAGGATAATTGTTGGGTTAAAAAATGAATGGTTTTTGAAATTGTGACACTCATGGTTGACTCTTGGGTGAATTAATCTTTGAGAGGATGGAAAATTGTCGATTTCATAAGAGTTCTCTTGCTCTCTAGTTGTCTTTCAGGTCACTTATGGAAAAATATGACTTTTAGGCGGAAGGCATTCTTTTTCAATGGGAAAGGAGATAAGAGACTAATAGAAATTTCTAAGGAGTCAGTGATGGAGGCTCAGGGGAAATTGGAAATGAAGCTGGGTATTTTGGATCTGCGGTGAGCTGAGGGATTGGAACTGCAGCTGTGTATGTTCTAGGTAATATTAACTTGTAATTTTATGTCTCCAGCATACCTTTCTCAAAGGAACTCATATTTCCTGACCAATGACTGTGTACTGTCTAGAATAAAGCATACTGTTTAGAAACATCTGGAGTTTAGTTATTGGCTTCACTGAATGGCCTAGGGCAAGTCACTTAGCCTCTGTGCCCTCAGTTTTTATAATTATAAAATGGGGATGGTAATAGCTACCTCACAACTGGAAAATTTAAATGTGATCATGTATGTGAGAATGTGAAGTGCAGTGCCTGGCACACAAGAGGTCCTGAAAGGAGCATCTCCTTTTACTTCTTTGTGGAGTTTGCTTGGCTGGTCTGTCATACATTTGTCTGGTGTGCATCTGGATACATGTAATGTGGAAATTTCCCTACCTTGTAACAGTGAGTTGGAAATTGTTCCTGTTGACCTATTTTTTTGTTTTTTAAATTATACTTTATGTTCTAGGGTACATGTGTACAACGTGCAAGTTTGTTACATAGGTATACATGTGCCATATTGGTTTGCTGCACCCATCAACTCGTCATTTACATTAGGTATATCTCCTAATGCTATCCCTCCCCCAGCCCCCCACCCCACGACAGGCCCCGGTGTGTGATGTTCCCTGCCCTGTGTCCAAATATTCTCATTGTTCATTTCCCACCTGTGAGTGAGAACATGCGGTGTTTGGTTTTCCGTCTTTGTGATAGTTTGCTGAGAATGATGGCATGAGAAAAATGAGTCAGGACGCCCTCCATTTCTGGAGAAGCTCGGTGGTAATTCTGTTCCTCAGTGGCTCACAAGCCTGTGCAGTTCCGAGAATCTGACAACTGGTAGATCAAGGAGAACTAGGCTCTGCTCCTTTGGCTATGGGGAAGTTACTTAGTCTTCCTAAAGTTTCCTGTCCACAAAAGGGGGATGTGTGAGGGTGCAATATGGGTAATGTTTGTGAACAACCTTTGTTAGTGTCAGGAAGCTCCAGAACTATGTGGTGTGGTATTTTCATCATCTTGAGTTGACAACAGTGTTTATCCAACAGTCAGTTCTGGCATTTTGTCAAATGTTAAAGGCTTAGGAAGTAACTTCCAACTCAAGGAAGATTTGTATCCGCTCTGGAGCTGGAGGAGCTTATATTAAGAATGTAAGATAGCTGGCCTCCCAGGATTTCTGGGAGAGCTGGCAATCTCACTGAGGTTCAGGTTCTCAGACCGGCAGGCCACTCATGGGGGCTTGTGGTTAAGCTGGTGCCGAACATTGCTGAATTATAGGTATTTGTGTGCCACAGGTTGGTTTTCTGTGTTCACGTGTAGTCCAACAGTGACCTGTTTTCCTTTGCCTCAACTGTGATATCCCCTCGAAGGGAACTTTATGAAGAGCATGGATCTGCCTTGCTTCTTGCTGCGTACTGTGCAGTTTTGTGCAGAGTGCTATGCTTGCTCTCCTTTCCCTCCTCTGGTGTCCTCACAGGTGACTCAACTGGAAGAGGAGGTTGCAGAAGGTCAGGTTACCAAGCACCTCTCGTCATGACTCAGCCAATCCAGACCCCAACACTGTGTGGGAAGAGGTGCTCATCTGTTGAGAAGGGGTGGGGATGACATATGTTACATACAGAGGCTCCACAGTGGTTCTGATGAGCATAGAGTGTAGTGGGAGAAGGAGCAAAGGACGGTTTGGGAGGTAGGAAGTAAAGTTTCAGCTACAACTGACCGTCAAAAGCCTTTTCTGTCTTTAGACTTTTACTCTGTAGGATATAGGGATTTGTATATGAGGCTTTTGACTTTAACTCTGTTGGAATAGGGATTTGTTGGAGGATGTTAAGTAGTGAGGATGGTATGAGAGATGCATTTTCAGGGGTTTCATTTGCTCATGGCATGGTAGAAGATGAAGGGTGGATGGCGAGGAGAGAAGAAATAGGAACACAGAAAACGGCTGCAGTATTTCAAATGGGGATTGTGTGGGGCCTATTTAGGTCATCTCCAGTGCGGGTGCCCAGGAGAAGTTACAACAGATACCGTACTTGCAAAGGAAAATGACATTTGAGTGCCTGCTTTGTGCCAGGAACTTTAAGTAATTTACATATATTAGCTCATCTCATTCTCACAACAGCAGCAAGGGGAAGGTGTTATTTCTCACCATTTTTCAAATAAAGAAACTTAGGTTTAGAGCATAACTAGTTTGTTTGAGATCCCTGGGCAGCTCCTTAGTTGCAGGGTTGAGGTTTAAACCTGATTACATCCAACTCCAAGTCCTTTCTGTTTGCATTATACCACACTGTGGCCCTCAGGACACAGCCTCATATAGTGATTTTGCATTAGCAAATAACTTTGCAAGGACTAGTCTATTAATAGTGATCTCTTTCAACATTCCCATGAGATGAGGGAGCACAATTAGTTGTTCAGCTGAGGGATTAGAGATATAAGGAGGTTAAGTGACTTGACGAGGTCACCCATCAAGTGGTTTGGGGAGGACAGACAGAAGTGAGTGAGGCTTGGAGCTGGCCATTTTGAGACAGTGACCTTATCGAGAACAAGAATTTTCCAGCCTCATTTTATAAATCCAGGCTTCTAGTTCTATAGATTAGGGAAACTGTCATGGAAATGGTATGCAAGGCAAGTGCCTGAGGCTGAGATGGCACAAAGCACCGTGGTATCTTGGGGTTACTTTATAATCAAACTCTCTCTACTAGCATAGTCTTTAATTAAAACAACAATCATCTACACCAAAAACTAATCATCTTTATTAAGCATACAGATTGGAGTAAGGGTGGGGAGACTTGTGTCTGAGAAAGATCTCACCAATAAATTGTTTCCTTTGCCATAAGAATTGTGTTGCTGAGTTTAATAATTAGAAGAATTCTCACTCTACCCTGCTTCCTTTTTCTGTTTGATTTTATGGGTCTGACATTGCTGTTGTTTTTCCTGGGAATACTTGAGATGTCACAAAGAGCAACATTATGATGAGAGCCATGGGAAACACTTGCTAATTACAGTATATTGTGTCCCTGTTCCTTATCTATCAGTCTCATTGGTCATTATTATTCATTTAATTTTTATTTTTGAGAGACGAATGCACAGGGCAGAATAGGTCCTGAGAATGAATCTAGAGCTTTGCCTTTGACTTGGATGGACACTTTGGGCATGTATGGGTCAAGAAATAGATGATTGGGTATCTTGTAGTAGGAGTTGGAAGAACTATTAATACATTTAGGAAGGGGCATTGAAGGCCAGGGACTGAAAAGATGCCGAACTACAAACCTGAATGATTTTATAGTTTGCTAACGGTTATCCCTGGATGCCATGCACCTTCATGATTTAACTGAGCCTTGCAAACAGGGACGATACTTTTCCTAACCCCCTGCCATCTACTGCTTTCTCCCCAGAGGTCACAGGGCAAAGACAAGTAACACTGGCATTGTGCATGTATGACGGGTAACTGTAGGTAGTAAAGTGGCCACCTGTACCATTGCAACCCTGTGTAATACTCTAGTGAAGTGATCTGGTTTCTGCAGTCAGGATGCCAAATATGGGGGAGAAGGAAGTGACAGTCATTTACAGTGTCATGTTTAGTCTTTTGCAGATGTGCTTACAGTTTTAACAAAGGCGGAGAATAAATTATAGGGTGGGAAAGAAATGCCTACAGACAGGCTGCTAAAGCCTAAGAAGGAGGAAACTAGTATTTGTGTGTTTTAGGAATGCTAAGCCCTTGCTTACATATCAGCAAGCAAAATATTGGCATTCACTTCTGACTTGAGGAAGGCATCTCTGAAGTCAATAGAAGGAAATGCCTAAACACGGGCCTCACTCAGAAAGAAAGGAGAGCTGTGGAAATGCTCAGGATTATCTCATAAAAGCCCTTTGTGTATTTGAAGCCTCTAATGAAATCAGCCTTGTTCTCCAGGCCAGACAACTCCAGTTGTTCTTACCTTTCTTTATTGTATCTTTTTTTTTTTCATTTCTTTTATGCTTTTGTCATCTTTTGAAATTTCTTTTCTTTGAATAATACCAATAAAAATTGAACTTTGTGCCCGAATGCAGGGATGACTTGCTAGTAACTACCAGTTTTTATCAGAAAGCAGAGTGGGATGCCCAGTGATGTTGTTGATGGTGAAGATGTCCAAATCTTCTTTTTATATGCTAGTTCCATTCTCTGCTGCATTTACCTGTGTGTAGTGTTGGTGCATGGAACATGGTGGGCATATAAATGTTTATTGAATGATTGAATGTAGATATACTGATTTTTTTTCCTTAAAAAGTATTTGCTCTGGGTCAATAAAAAAAAAAACCCTTTATTTTGCTTTGTCTTCATAAACACCAAAATCCTAGGAAATATTGGCTTTAATTTGCCACAGCATTCTGCAGCTTGTACAGACTTTTCCAGAGACGAAAAATTCTTTCTCACTTCTATATTAGTCCTTCGCTTTATCCTCTGATTCCTCCTTCCTTCCTTCTCTTTTCTCCCTTCCTCTCACCCATTCATTAATTCAGTAAATACTTCTTCAACCTCTGCTATAAGCACTATTTTAAGTGCTAGGGATATTGTTATAAGCAAAATAATGTTTCTGCTTTCATGAAGCTTATATTTGGGTGGTGGATCAAGGAACATGATTGACCAGAAGAAGTTAGATTTCCCTGTTGGGACAAAGCTTTCAGAGAAGTAAGATTGGTGGTTGTATAGGTAGTAGAGATAAAAGGATTGCTTCCTGTGAGGGACTTGCTGGCAGGAGAGGCTGTGATTTCACGTTATTTGCTATTTACGTAACAGCCTGAATCCTGATAATAGTGTTTTACCTGATATGTAAGATTCTGTTCGGGCAGGGTTTTGTCAGTTATCATTTATATCTCCTTTCTTGAAATTGGATCAGGTCCCTTTGATTTATTTGGAGAGAAAAATGGGCAATACACAATGTGTTTCTGCTGAATATTTTGCTATGATGTTGACACAGTAATGTATACTTTATTTTGATTTTAGTGTGTTTTATTTGAACATTCCATTATTCAGAAATTGGTGCACCTTCTTGTTATTACTGTTTGCCACCAGTTATTTAGAAAGCAGTTTAATTAATGTTCTTTTACTCCCCTCTGCTTCATTATGAGTTTCAACAATTTTAATACAAAGTATACATATCAACTGTATGAATTTACTAAAACCCAGGACTGTGATATTCATTCCTTCATTCATTCATTCATTGCTTTATCCAGCAAATGTGCAATACAAAAAAAGATATATGCTTCTTCTGTACACATTTCAGTCTAATATGAATTGTTTGGTTGAAATACAGAAACATAACATGCATTTCTCTGGGGTAAACATTTAACTAAATAAACAGCAGTGAGAATTCTGAAGATACACTTAACTAGGTCAGCCTGGGCTTATCAGAGAAGGCTTCACAGAATAGGCGATCTTTGACCTGGTTCTTGAATGGTAAAGATGTGTTTGCCTCCCAGGGACCAGTTGAGAAATAGCTAGAATTAATTAGTTCTGCTGTAATCATTGAGGTACTGATCCTAGAGTGTGGCTTCCACTGCAGTACTGGATGTGGGGATGATGATCTCGTTGCAAATACAGCCTGGGTGGGTGTTTTTGGTTTTATTTTAAAGATTCTGAAGCAGCATATACACAAGGTTGACATTGGGACCTCTTGAGTTGGTTGTTGCTGCTGTTCACAATAGATTTAGATTGATAGGGCTTCAGTTTTCTTACTGTTGCATTCCAGCATTTTGGATCAGTCACTTTATTCCATCATTTACTTTCTGGCTTAGGCTTTAAGTGAATCAGGGATAAGCCTTAGGCTACTCTACTGCTTCGTTTTTCAAGTAATCTGGAGTAAACAAAACAACTAAATCTCTTTCGTCACCGTGTTTTGTTCCCATCTCAGAACCGGTAGAATGACCAACATTTTCAGTGAAAATGTATTGAAATGCATTTCACTGAATGAAATGTTCACATTCAGTGAAATGTGTCTAAACTCTAAAAAGACTTTAGAAAAGCTCATTGACACATTTGTTACTTGCTGAAAGCCCCAGTGAATTTTCCAACCTCCATATTGTCCTTAAAAATTGCCTTTTAGTTCTTAAGGTGATGGAGGTGTGTTTTTTTCCTTCCCCCTTAAACCCTCTTCTGAGCAATCTTTGCAGAGACACCCAGTGAGAGAGTAGTCCCTTCTGCTTTGTGTGCCCTCTAGTAAGAGATGACCAGCAGCAGCTTTATATCCTAATGTAGAAAATGTGTTGTGCTAGATCATTTCAACCCAGCAACTCACCTCTTCATGCCTAATGCCTGTAGCTAGGGCCTTGTTTCTCTCTACATTAGCCAAAAAATAAATAAATAAATGTGGGTGAGGATAATAATAATTATGATGGCAGGAACACTTATTGAGTGTGCAATAAGCAAGTGTTTGCTTATTTAATCTGCCTGACAACCCTACCAGATGTAGGTACTGTTGTTTTCTCCATTTGGTGGATAAGAAAACTAAGTCACTGAGTCAGTAATTTGCCAAGGTCAGGCAGCTGTCTGCCCAGGGAACCTATACACTTAATTGCTATGCTATACTGTGATTGAGTATATCTTATCTGAATTGCCTGGGACCAGAAGTGGTTCAGGTTTTTAATTTTTTTTTTTTTCAGAGTTTGAAACATTTGCATATACATAATGGGATATCTGGGGGATGGGACTCAAGTCTAAACACAAAATTCATTTATGCCTCATACACGTAGCCAGAAGGTAATTTTATAAAATACTTTTAATGATTTTGTGCATGAAACAAAGTTCTGACTGTGTTTTGACTGCAGCTGCTCATGTGAGTCCAGGTGTAGAATTTTTCACTTGTGGTATCATAAAAGTTTCAGATTTTGGAGGATTTCAGACTTCAGATTTTCGGATTAGGGTTGTACAGCCTGTACTTCATGAGCCAGTTGAGAAAAATGCCTTCATAATTTCTTTCTAGGGCCTCAAACACCTGGACATCACCCCTGACTCTTGCATGTTGTGCATTGGAGAGTCAGATCTCAGTGCCTGTGAACAAGTGTTCTTTTGAGTGATACTCTTCTTTATGTAACTCTATTATATAATATAGCTTTCATAGCCCCCACGTTATTTGCTCTTATTTTATTCCTCCCACCCCCC
>NW_016811820.1:2176930-2184360 GCF_001698545.2 Rhinopithecus bieti
CCACCCATATAAAGGACTCATTTCAAAGGACTCATATAAAGGACTCATTTCAAAGATGAGCGAACCTGGAAGCCAAACCTGACTCTTTACTCTTCATGTCTTCAACTTACTGGCCATCAAGGGTTCAGTTTTGCTGTTCTGTCCTCCAGAAGATCTCGTACAAATAGAGGCTTCAATTTCTGCTTGCATTCTTGCATTCTGTGTGATTTATTGCCTAATAAATGAAAGAAAAAAGTTTATTTTAATAGTAAACTGAAAATGAAAAACCATTTTTTTTTTTCACGAACTTGCTAATTTTCTTCCATTGTATAGTATGAACTCAATCTACAAAGACCTGGCAAAAAAACAAGTATCATGTTCTGTAAGAAACTCAGTTACACTAACACCAGAACTTATCGAGTTTAATTGGAGATAATTGATTTTAAATGTGTTTTTTTGTTTTTTGTTTTAATAGAGATGGGGTTTTCCATGTTGACCTGGCTGGTCTCAAACTCCTGGCCTCAAGCGATCCTTCCATCTTGGCCTCTCAACATGCTAGGATTGCAGGTGTTAGTCACCGCACCTGGCCTCTTACTGTAGATGGTTTTTTAAAATGAAGATTTGTTTTATAATAAGAAAAGGGAAACCATAATTCCAGACCACTGAGAAGGGCTTCTTTAATATATTTAACCTCTTTATTTACAGATCACTTCTTTCTACAGAGACTGAAATTAGGGCAGAGAAACCTAAATCCTACATATAAAGAGCTGCTGCCCATTCAGAATAATTACAAGTGACAGTAAAGCATCTCCCCACATAATCCTGTATATCAGTCCGAGAGTATGTTTTGAGATTCACAAAACTCAATTTACGAATCTCTAGTTGTAGTTATTTGACTTAATATGTAAGGCACTTATCAGAGGAGATGGTTGCAAATAGATTTGATGACAGGTAAATTTTTCTAATGGTCTGCTAACTTCTTATTCAGTCATGGCCAACCACTGATATAATGCTGAGAGTTGCTTTCTCCTTTCCCCTCTACTACAGATTTTTGGGGTCCACAGACCAAAAAATCTGTGACTTGCAATGCTAATAAATACATGCTTCAGCTGCCTGGAAATGCTGCTGGACTGGCGATTTGCTGCCCTGCTCTAATAGAGACTGCCTCAGATCTGGTCTTTAACCTGGATTAGCTGGGCAAAGAGAATCCTCTGGGATCCTGTGTGCCATCATCTGGTGATGTGTTGCTATATAAATGTAACATCCACTAACTTTGTCAGATGATGTCTGGCCTGGCTGCTGTGGCTGTGATAGGAATTGAAACATACGGCTTGTTATTAAGGTAGTGACTGGCTGTGGGGGACACCGATGTCTGTTGTTTTTCATTGTTTATTGATCTAGTGAGTTAGAGTGCCTTTCCTGGGGTGTTAGTGTTAAGTAGTTCAGTACTGTTAGTCATTTTGTGAGATTGTCTTTCTGTGTGTATTTCCTTGATCTAGTGGGGTGCAGGGTCAGGGACTGAGGGGAAGGTATAATTGTTTACAGGAAATGTGGCAGGACATGGATTTGAAATCAAATAGGAGGTTAAGGAATGCCGGGCTCCTCTGAATATTAAGGAAAATCTTTAAGCCCCTAATTAATTTCAGAAAATCCCCTTGCTCTCACAGTTGGGAATTTGGCTGGGTAAACTAATAACTGGAATAAGAGCTAGGAGTTGTGGGTTAAGTTTCTCCCTGGCAAATACCAGTATTTCACGATTACTTCTACTCTTGTCCTGCTGCCTCCCACTGGATCTTTACAAACTCTGTGCAGTAGAGATTATCTTGATAAAGATTTTGGATGCATGTTGCACCTTTATTGAATGATGAATGTTGCTTTTATTCATTTAGCACATTTATTGAGTACCTACTATATGCCAGCCCCTGTTCTTGGTCTTGTATGGTGGTATACAAGAGAAACAAAATTCTTAGCCTTAATGGAATTTATATTCTAGTAGACTATAAATTACGATGTTCACTATTTGAGAGGACCCAAGCTTCAGATGTTGTGGCTGTTTGGCACACTGGTCCGGGTTGAAAGAAGAGGCTGGGATTCAAGTTGTAGTTCCTGTCCTGATTTGCTGCATTTCTCTGGGCCTGAGTTTAACTACCGGTAACATAATGACATTGGGTTGTATCTAATTATAGGGTTCTTTCCAGTTCTTTCACTTATGATCCTGATTTTCTCAAACATTTTAGCCCAGTTGTCTTTTTTTTTTTTTTTTTTTTTAAAGACAGGGTATCACCTAGCCACCCAGGTTGGAGTGCAATGGCACTGTCTCGGTTCACTGCAACCTCTGCCTCCCTGGCTCAAGTGATCCTTCCACCTCAGCATCCCGGGTAGCTGGGACCACAGATGTGTGCTACCACACCTGGCTAATTTTTTGTGTTTTTGATAGAGATGAGGTTTTGCCATGTTGCCCAAGCTGGTCTCAAACCTCTAATAGCTCAAGCCATCTGCCCTTCTCGACTTCCCAAAGTGCTGGGATTTCAGGTGCAAGCCATTGTTTCTAGCCAGTCCAGTTGTCTTTAATCTAGTTGGGCTTCCGGCTAATTTGTGATGGTGACCAATGTTTGCATATTAAATCAAACAGTTATTGTACTGAAGAAAAAAGCAATTGTTTCTAAAAAGTTCATATTTCGACTACATGGTCATGCCATTTTTAAAAAAATGTAGTAAAGCAACAATAAGGAAATACTCTTTTATTCTGGAATTACATACCTACATGACATTTTTAAGTTTCCCTGTGTCATGTGAGCTGGTTGATTGCAGGTGAGGAGAATTGCATGTTCTTACATGCTCCTCAGAAACACTCATCACTGTGTAAAAAATGCTTTTTTGTTTGTGTGAAATCATAATATAGAGCCCATTCCACCATACACCTTCATCATCAAGCTCAGGGATGCAAGCCTGTTAATCAAGCGGGCATACAGGAAGTGAGACATGAAACACTGGTTTTATTTTCACACCTCTAAATGAGTGACTGCAGAGGATGAACTTAAAAATAAAAATGCCACTTCATACTTGCATCACACCTTTTAATAAGGTGGTTTAAAAATATTTAGGGTGAACCTTCATCAGGATGCTTTAATTGCCTCGGCATAGTTGAATAGTACATTAGGGTGATGCCTCTGCTGTGCTGAAAAGCCTAGAGGGAGCTACTGTCACTCAGTGATGCGTTGAGGATGATTAGGTAGAACCCCTTCAGATCCTGGGATCTCAGTTTCCTCTCAAATGCATGCTGTGGGTAGAGAAGCCTGGGCTGGTGTGTGTATAATTTACATCTGTTATAAGTGACTAAACTTGTAAGAACCGGTACACAAGGCATCCTTAGTAAGAAGTAATAATACCTACCTTAGTAATAATATCTTGTCATCCTTGTAGGTCCATTTGAAATGCCTCCATCTCTAGTACATCTTTCCTGACTACTCCCACCTGGCCGTCATATCATCTTTCTCCTTTAGATTTCAGACAGACTAGACTGAGAGACTGAGACTGTGGGTTTTTATCCTGCCAGCCACTTAGAGGCCGTTTGATCTTGGGAAGATTACTTGCTTTTCTGTACAAAGTATCTTTATTTCTGCATCTGTAAAGTGAAGGTAAGAATCCCTACTTCATAGGGTCTTAGTGATATGAGTTAGTATACATGGTGCCCTTAGAGCAGTGCTTGGCATGTGCTGCTGTGGTTTTGTTATCATTATTACTCCACTTCTTCCTTGGTACATAGCTCACGTTCTCCTTAACTATACAGATGTATTTTGCAATCTGCCTTAAATTGTGATGTGTTCCTTCTGGTCTGAGAGCCCTTGTCATACTTAACACAATAACTTTGACTTGGTAGGTACCTAGTGGGCATCCTGGATTGAGTTCCTACAGGATTTAGTTAGGAATTCAAAGCAGGGTGTGTTCTCATTCCTGACTTTTAAAGCCTTTGAGGTCAGTTGGGGGCAGGTCTTACTTGTTTCTTAACTGGTGAAACTGCCACACCAAGGCCACTTGCCCATGGTCGTCCTCTGGGTAGCCTGATAAGAAGGTCAGTTACTCAAGGCTGTGGACTTCATTCCATTCTTGCTGATATTACTAGCGTAAATGAGATGCCTTGGATAATTCTCTGAGCAATTTAGGCCAGGTGAATACTGGACAGTAATTTCCTGAAGTGCCATGAAGTGGCAGGAACATGATTTATGTAGCATGGGCTCCTGCTAGCTGGGATGAACACTGGAGCCCCTGCCGTGCTCTGGAATTATGAGTGCCTGCCAAAGGAGCTGCTTTTGTTCTAGAGAGTTTTTTTTTTTTTTTTTTTTTCCTTTTTCCTTTCTTTTAAGTTAAATTCTCAAGTGGCAGGCATGGGCAGGGGTCTCTATGGTGATGAATGGAGAGATGTAGGGCTGAACTGGCTGGTTGCAAACCTTACCCCAGCAGTTCTTAGAGACAACTGGGATAAGGACATTTTAGCTGGCTGACACTTGGGTTGAAAGTACTGATGTAAAAAAAAAAAGTGATGCGTGTATGGGGAGGGGCATGAAAAAAGAAGCGGTACCTTGGCATTCTAGTCAGATAAAGGAGATCTGTGTTTTTTAAGGTAGGAGCTTTGAGAAAAATGCAAAACTTATATATTTCAGCATGCAGAAAATTGCACTTCATTTATCAGGCAAACCTCATTCATTAGCAAGAGTATTGCTAGCATGAGAAGTATATGAGAAGTATGTGGTTGTGGGAGGCCATTATCAGGAAGTTGCTATGTTCTTGACTTTGGGCTATGGAAGAATGATTAGCCCCTTGCATGTAAACTTGCTCAGTAAAGAAAAAGTTTTGACCCTAAGGCCTGTGGAACCAGGCTCAGGATGGATGGATTTATTGTCCTTCACAGCCAAAGCACAACAGTCTTTCTCTCTTTCTTTCCAGGCTGTCCATGTGAGTACATTGATAATATCTCTGAGAGTTTTAGAGAATTTTCCAGCAGAATGAGAGAAGATAGAAGGACTGTCTTGATAATTTAAGGACATGCTCTTATCTCTTGATCTGCTGCTTTTTTTTTTTTTTTTTTTTTGCTTCTACTTAGGCCAGTGTTGGTAGTTACATTGTCTTCTCTCCACTGGGCGGATTACATGTATGCAATCCAAAATTGTCAACATAATGATTCCACTCTTCTTTGGTACATAGCTCATGTTCTCCTTAACTGTACTAAATTGTGATGGGTTCCTTCTGGTTGAGAGGCCTTGTCACACCTAACAGGATACATTGAACATGGTAGGTACCTAGGGAGCATCTTGGATTGAGTTCCTCCAGAATTTTGTTAAGAATTCAAAGTGGGTATATTCTCATTCTGACTTTTAAAGCCTTTGAGGTCAGATGGGGGCAGGTCTCTTTTGTTTTGGATTACATATATGCAATCCAAAAGAGTTAGCTTTTTTAAAAAAATTAATAACCCCCACCCATTTTGTTAAAGAGGCAGGGTCTCACTGTGTTGCCCAGGTTGGTCTCAAACTCCTGGCCTCAAGTGGTCCTCCTGCCTTGACCTCCCAAAATGTTGGGATCACAGGCATGAGCCACTGTGTTCAGTCTAATTTTTATTTAAAATTTAAAATTTGTGGTATAGTCCAGGCACAGTGGCTCATGCCTGTAATCCTAGCATTTTGGGAGTCCTAAGTGGGAGGATTGCTTTGAGCTCAGGAGTTTGAGACCAACGTGGGCAACATGGCAAAATCCCATGTCTACAAAAAATACAACAACAACAGCAAAAATTAGCTGGGCATGGCGGCATGTACCTGTAGTCCCAGCTACTTTCGGGGCTGAGGCAGGAGGATCTCTTGAGCCCAGGAGGACAAGGCTGCTGTGAGCTGAGATTGTGCCACTGCACTCCAGCCTGGCTGGCAAAGTGAGACCCTGTCTCAAAAACGTAATTAAAAATTGTGGTACAATATAAATAACATAAAATTTGCCATGTACAGTTCAACAGTATTAACTGTATTTGCATCATCGTGCAACCAATCTCCAGAACTCTCCATCTTGCAGAACTGAAACTGTCTACCATTAAATAACAACCTCCCATTCTCTGTTCTTCTTAGCTTCGTGGAAACCACCATTCGGGTTTTTATCTCTATGAATTTGATTACTCTCAGTATCTCATATAACTGAAATCATATAGTGTTTGTCTTTTTGTGACTAGTTTATTTTACTTAACTTACCTTAAGGTTCATTCATCTTGTAGTATGTATGTATCAGTACGTTGTTCTTTTTAAGGCTAATATTCCATTATATGTATATACTGTATTTTGCTTATTCATTCATTCCTCAGTCTACATTTGGGTTGCTTCCACTCTTGGCTGTTAAAAATAATGCTGCCATAAACATGAGTGTGCAAATATGTTCTTGAGAACCCCCTTTAAATTATTTTGAATATATACCCAAAGTGGAATTACTGGATCATATGGTAATTCTATTTTAATTTTTTTGAGGAACTACCGTACCATTTTCCATAAGCAGCTAGATTTTTGAGAAGTACATTTAAATTCATCGTTTTGGGCCTTGATCTCCACACTGCCTTGAATTGTCCCTGGGTAAGTGAAGTTCTCTGTCAGTCACCTGCTCTGGCATACCTCTAAGCTTTGACACACTTCAGCCACTTTCCATGGCTCACTTTGGCCCTTCGTAGGTTGGTGCCTCTCATTAGATTCAAAGAACAATTTCTCAGGATCTGGGCCTAACCAGTGGTGTAGAATTTTAGAAAGACTGAGCTGAAATCCTCATCACCTGGTGCCATGCTTCTCACATTAGGTTATACCTCCAGTTGTGTTTGGATAAGAGTTGGAATGGCATGATGGTCTCCCACAGAATCTGAAAATATAGTTTCAGATATGCTTCTCCCAAACTTCTTCTCTGCCATTGAGGTTGCACCACTGGAAAAGTGTGTGAAGCAATACTTCACTCTGACACCCTGCTACTATATACTTGAGGAAAAACTGAGGACTGTATCATGGCATGAGCGGGCCATAGGTCGTGCACGCATGGGCGTTTGTGTGTGTGTGTGTGTGTGTGTGTGTGTGTGTGTTGAGATGGGAGAGGGAATCTATGGATCCTTCTATACTCCATTGATTATGCAACATGGATTTTTTTTTAAATTTTTAAAATTATACTTTAAGTTCTAGGGTACATGTGCACAATGTGCAGATTTGTTACATATGTGAACATGTGCCATGTTGGTGTGCTGCACCCATGAACTCATCATTTACATTAGGTATATCTCCTAATGCTATCACTCCCCCCTCCCCGCTCCCCACAATAGGCCCCGGTGTGTGATGTTCCCCTTCCTGTGTCCAAGTGATCTCATTGTTCAATTACCACCTATGAGTGAGAACATGCGATGTTTGGTTTTCTGTTCTTGCGATAGTTTGCTGAGAATGATGGTTTCC
>NW_016811820.1:2185250-2198394 GCF_001698545.2 Rhinopithecus bieti
CTGCCCTTAACATTTTTTCCTTCATTTCAACTTTGGTGAATCTGGCAATTATGTGTCTTGAAGTTGCTCTTCTTGAGGAGTATCTTTGTGGCATTCTCTGTATTTCCTGAATTTGAATGTTGGCCTGCCTTACTAGGTGGGGAAGTTCTCCTGGATGATATCCTGCAGAGTGTTTTCCAACTTGGTTCCATTTTCCCCGTCACTTTCAGGCACACCAATTAGACATAGATTTGGTCTTTTCACATAATCCCATATTTCTTGGAAGCTTTGTTCATTTCTTTTTACTCTTTTTTCTCTACATTTCTCTTCTTCATTTCATTCATTTGATCTTCAATCACTGATAATCTTTCTTCTATTTGATCAAGTCGGTTACTGAAGCTTGCACATTTGTCATGTAGTTCTCGTGTCCTGGTTTTCATCTCTATCAGTTCTTTTAAGGTCTTCTCTGCATTGATTATTCTAGTTATCCATTCGTCCATTCTTTTTTCAAGGTTTTTAGTTTCTTTGCGCTGGTTACGTAGTTCCTCCTTTAGCTCTGAGAAGTCTGATTGACTGAAGCCTTCATCTCTCAACTTGTCAAAGTCATTCTCCGTCCAGCTTTATTCCGTTGCTGGCGATGAGCTGCGTTCTTTTGGAGGGGGCGATGCGCTGTGATTTTTTGAATTTCCAGCTTTTCTGCACTGCTTTTTCCCCATCTTTGTGGTTTTATCTGCCTTTGGTCTTTGATGATGGTGACATACTGATGGGGTTTTGGTATGGGTATCCTTTCTGTTTGTCAGTTTTCCTTCCAACAGTGAGGACCTTCAGCTGCAGGTCTGTTGGAGTTTGCTTGAGAGGTACACTCCAGACCCTGTTTGCCTGGGTATCAGCAGTGGAGCCTGCAGAAGATAGAATATTGCTGAACAGCACGTGTTGCTGTTTGATTATTGATCTGGAAGCTTCGTCTCAGGGTGTACCCAGCCATGTGAGGTGTGATGTGTGGGTCTGCACCTAGTGGGGGATATCTCCCAGTTAAGCTACTTAGGGGTCAGGGACCCACTTGAGCAGGCAGTCTGTCCATTCTCAGATGTCAGCGTCCGTGCTGGGAGAACCACTGCTCTCTTCAAAACTGTCAGACAGGGACTTTGACATCTGCAGAGGTTTCTACTGCTTTTTGTTTAGCTATGCCCTGTCCCCAGAGGTGGAGTCTACAGAGGCAGGCAGGCCTGCTTGAGCTGCAGTGGGCTCCACCCAGTTTGAGCTTCCTGGTGGCTTTGTTTATCTACTTAAGCCTCAGCAATGGCGGGCGCCCCTCACACAGCCTCCCTGCCGCCTTGCAGTTAGATTTCCGACTGCTGTGCTCGTAATGAGGGAGGCCCCGTGGGCATGGGACCCTCCGGGCCAGGTGTGGGATATAATCTCCTGGTGTCCTGTTTGCTAAGACCCTTGGTAAAGTGCAGTATTAGGGTGGGAGTTACCTGATTTTCCAGGTGTGTGTGTCTCTATTTCCCTTGGCTAGGAAAAGGAATTCCTTTCCCCCTTGCGCTTCCCAGATGAGGCGATGCCTCGCCCTGCTTCAGCTTTTGCTGGTCGGGCTGCACCGGTGGACCAGCATCAACTGTCTCACACGCACCAGTGAGATGAACCTGGTCCCTCAGTTGAAAATGCAGAAATCAGGCCGAGACGGGCGGATCACGAGGTCAGGAGATTGAGACCATCCTGGCTAACACGGTGAAACCCCGTCTCTACTAAAAAAAAAATATACAAAAAATTAGCCGGGCGAGATGGAGGGCGCCTGTAGTCCCAGCTACTCGGGAGGCTGAGGCGAGAGAATGGCGTAAACCCGGGAGGCGGAGCTTGCAGTGAGCTGAGATCCGGCCACTGCACTCCAGCCTGGGCGACAGAGCGAGACTCCGTCTCAAAAAAAAGAAAATGCAGAAATCACCCATCTTCTGGTTGCTCTCGCTGGGAGCTGGAGGCTGGAGCTGTTCATATTCGGCCATCTTGGGCTCCACCTCCGTTAACATGGATCTTATTTAATATTACAAGGACATTTATTTGTCGTCATCTTTTTTTTTTTTTTTTGGAGACAGGGTCTTGCTCTGTCACCCAGGCTGTATTTGCAGGGTCTCATGGTGTTGCCCAGGTTGGTCTCAAACTCCTGGCCTCAAGTGGTCCTCCTGCTTTGACCTCCCAAAATGTTGGGATCACAGGCGTGAGCCACTGTGTTCAGTCTAATTTTTATTTAAAATTTAAAATTTGTGGTATAGTGGTGTGATCATGGCTCACTGCAGCCTCGACAGCTGGGCTCAAGTGATCTCCCACCTCAGCCTCTCCAGTAGGGACTACAGGCACACACAACCATGCCTGGCTAATTTTTCTACTTTTTGTAGGCACAAGGTTTCAACATGTTGCTCTGGCTGGTCTCAGACTCCTGAGCTCAAGTGATCCACCTGCCTTGGCCCCCTGAAAGTGCTGAGTTTATAGAGATGTGAGCCACTGGCCTAAAAAGACGTTTCTAATTAGAAAGTATAGTGTGAACTTTTGACGTAGTTGGACTTCTCTCCATGTGGGCCTTTAAACACTGATATCTCAGTCATGTGAAGCTATCAAGGACCAAAATAAGGGGCATTTGTCTTTTCTCTTCTGTCAGTGCAGAACCAATAAGGGCCAGGCCCGGTATCAGCAACCCATTGTATGTGCAGTGGCTTGCTCCATCTTTCTGTCCCTGGTTTATGTATGTGATGATTTGCGGATTCCAGCAGGCACATCCTCTCCAAGACCTTACCTGGTAAGCTGTCAAGTAAGGTTTATATTTCAGACCATTAGGGGTTCCCCCTCTTAATGGCACACACACTGTGCCTGTTGCCTAATATTCCTTTATTGTCTGCAGCATCCAGGACCAATTTAAATGTCATTTTGTGAAACTTCCTCAGACCCTCCTCTAGGGCAAGTTAGTTACCACCTCTTCTGTGCCTTGCTTTGAGGTTATTGTCATCACTGAACCTGACCCAGTGTATTTTTATTACTTAAGACAGTCTCTCCCAACAGAGTTTATCCTCCTCTGTGCAAGTGCCATGTTTTAGTCCTATCTGTCTACCTTAGGACCTTCTGCAGTATTTGGTATATTGTTCTGTTTGTGGCAATTATCTGGTAAATGTTTTATTAGACAAGTCTCTGATGCAATGGGATGGAGTGGAATTATAGTTTTAATCATGACCATGGCCCCAAATAGCTGTTTGACAACATCCAAGCCACTCACTCTCTCAGACTCTCATGCTGGGTTGTGTAAATTGAATTCTTTCAAATGAGCATAAGTTAAAAAATACTTAGCACTTACCATGTGCTAGGTACTTTGTATTTAAGCATTTTACTTACATAAATTCATTTAATTTTACAATAACCTAGTGGAGTACATTTCAGTTTCATAGACAGTGAAAAAGACACACAGAACAGAGGTTACCTGGTCAGTTCAAACCCTGGAGTGTAGCCTGTGAATGAATATTTCTTTTTGCATGTGGTTAATAAACTAATGTTGTATTTACAGCTTTGCAGAGCTAGGATGCCCTTAACACATGCAGCTCTGGACCTATATAAGCTGTCAGGTGTAGAAGAGTGAGTAGGAAAACCTGGGGGGAATTGAATTTGATTCAATTGTACAATGATTCCTTGTACAAAAGAACCAGATTTCAGTTAGTGATGAAAATGGAGGAAGTGATGAATCCAAGTTGAATGGTAGAGAAGGTTATGTGTTGTTGGGCAGGGGTTCAAAAAGACCTAGTTGTCTTGATTAGAGAGGAGGGGGGCTGAGGGAAAATGAGTCACACAGGAGGAAATAATGAAGATGAAGTGGCCAGAGAAGACAGGCTCCTGCAAAGAGGGGCCTGGGTTTTAGATAGCCTCCAAGAAGGACAGGAAGTATGGCCTGATGGGATTAGCTAGTCTCAAGACACCAGGTAGAATGCAGGCCATCTTTGTAGACTGGGCTTTGGGATGTCCAAACCATGAAATGCATGGCAGAGTGTGGACACACTTGTTTGTTTATACTGTTTTCTCCCATCCTGTGTAATGAGGCAGAACATGAAGGAAAAATTAACAAACACCCCAAGTCTCTTGAGACAGGGATCAAAACATATTGATGATGTCTTGCAACTCTGATAATTTCGTTGAACCATATGAAGCTTAAAATGGATACATAGGCATACCCTTGATTAACATTAAGTGCTGCTGTCAGTCTGACATAGCTGGATAAACCGATGTTGAATAATCTATTAAATATGTCACACTTGAACAAAGGACGTAAATCATATTATATTATTTCAGCTGTAATTAGGTGGGAGATAAAATCACAAAAAATGAGTTTAGTGAGTATTTCTTAGTGTGTACTCAGTGTTACTGGAATTTCTTTCCTTGCTCTATGGGAAGAAAGAAATTGACTGCCTTCCAAGTATTGACTGCTGTCCAGGAAGTGGGAGGTTGAAGGGTGACTTATGTAATATTCACAGAGTGGGTTTCATGTATAAATTCAATGAGATTAGCTACAATCTTCTTGAAGTTAATGGTGACGGAAATGCACCATTCTGCATTTAGCTGGAAATAGCTAGCTTTCCAACTTGGAGACTTAATTGTTCCTCAGATTATGATATGTTTGCATTTATATCTCCCTCCCCTCCTTTCCTGGGAGCTGGCCACTGCCTTTATTGTCTAGAAATTAATAATGCAGACCAGTGCTTGTGGGTGAACAGGGCAATGTATTGTCAGTCTTTTGATGTCCCTGTTTCCCAACCCACGGAGTAAACTTGATTATTGAGAGTAAACAAGGGACATAAACTAAGGTGGAAAAGATAAAGAAATTGCATTAGGCGGGTCCAGTGAACTGAGCTGTAGCTAAGAAATGGAGATAATTCTAGTCATTACCTCACAGGGTTGTTGTGAAGGGTGAAATATATGTTAAACCTTCAGAACAGTGCCTGCCATGTAGCAAGTGTTTCAGTATATATCAAGTGGCTTTCATTGTGATAAGAAAACTAATTGGCATTTGTGGTGGATGGTCAGGGTGGTGTGAATGTGAAATTCAAGAGCATAAACACGGTTGTCTACTCCCAGATGGTTGCTATAGTGAGACAAACAGTTAAAGGTAAGGAAGTGTAGGCCCTCATGGGGGCTAACACATCAGAGCATGTTATTAATACAAGCAGTGTATATTGGTCATCTTTTATTGAGAGGCTCTGGTTTGGTTTTTCTTTGGTGCTGGTGGTTTTTAAAATATTGGTTTGATTCATTTCAGGTGATTTTGTTAATCTAGCAAAACATCTTTTTGCGTTTTTTACATTATAAATGAGGACCACAGAACTTTGTGTGGACATTACAGTCGTTCAGCAGACATTTAGCAAATGCCTAGAATGTGTGTGAATTTTTTTTTGTATGAAAGGTTTGCGCTACCTGAGACTCACTACCCTCAGCCCTGAGTTCACATGGTGGGTCGGTGGATTTCCAGAGAGGCAGGTGGAGGTGCCACAGTGGGAGCATCCTGGCTGCCTGAGATGTGTTTTGAGGTGCCAGCCTCTTGGCTCCAGCTGGAGCCCACTGGCCTGTTGGGCTTGAGCTACATGGCGTGTAGACTGAGCTATGTGGAGTTAGAGGCGGTTATCCTACTTCTGCATCACAGCTTTGCAGAGTGCTTCATACAAGACCTTTGTAAATTTTGGAGATAGTGTGCTTTAGAAAGCAAGGATTTCCAGGGACCTACTAGAAAACAACAGAAGGCTGACGTTTCCCCCCTCCAGGCCAGTTGCTTGTCTTTCATTACTTTGCATAATAGCTACTTCCACTTGCTTTTTTTCCCCCTTACCTCAGCTGCACTTAGGAAGACTTAATGACATCATTTAAAGTTAAGGATAAATGTAAAACCGATCTGTTCATGAACACCAGTAAGTTGCACTTAAAAAAATTGGTTTTGCATAAGGCAGAACAGGTTGCTACTTGAAAGAGCTAATGGCCAGTGGGTTTTAGAGTAGATCACAAAGAGAAATGTGGCTTCACCCACCAACTCCTTAAAGGACCTGTGTTTTTGCAGTGTTGGAGAACTATAGGGGAGGATTCAGAACTTCAGGCAGGTAGAACTGTGAATGACTAGCCCTGTCATTGCCCTGGCCACTGTGCACTCATGGCTTCTGCACATTACTGTGTAAACTGCTTTCTCACCACCTAAAACCTACCAAAGCACCCAGCGATCTTCCTGTGTATGAACCCACAGGTTTTTTCTTGGATAATTAGCCTTTCCATTGACCTACTTTCAAGAGCAATTTTCCCTATAGCATTAACAGGTAACTAAAAAGGGGAGTGGTGAGAAAGTAAATTTGGAGTTCCAAAGGGAAATTACTTGGCTTTGAGCTACTTAGTCAAAAACATGTATTGTGTGCAGGTAGGTCCCAGGCACAGTGTTGAACAGTGGGGTACAGAAGTGAATAAACATTGCTTCTGCTGTCAAGGAGTTCACAGTCTAGTGTGGAAGATACGTGTGCAAGTAGATGGTTTCAGTGCAGTGTGGAAACTGCAGCAATACAAGTGACAAAAGGTATGTTGGTAGCACGGAAGATGCAATGCTAATTCCGTGTGGTAAAGGGTGAGGGTGTCCTGGAGGACTCTTTGGTCAAGAAGAGTTTGGAGGACAACAGGGAGTTTGCCTAGTAGACAACAAGGCAGATTACTGGGGCAGAGGAACAGTGGTCTCTTGGGGAGATTAGGATCTGGGAATCAAATTTCAAGATCAGGTTTTTTTATTTCGGTTCAGTCTCATACCTGCTGCCTGTCATGTGACCTTACCTTTTTTTTTTTTTGAGTTGGAGTTTTTGCTCTTGTTGCACAGGCTGGAGTGCAGTGGCGCGATCTTGGCCCACTGCAACCTCCACCTCCTGGGTTCAAGCAATTCTTCTATCTCAGCCTCCCGAGTAGCTGGGATTACAGGCATGCACTACCACGCCCAGTTAATTTTTGTATTTTTAGTAGAGACAGGGTTTCTCCATATTGGTCAGGCGGGTCTCGAATTCCTGACCTTAGGTGATCTGCCCACCTTGGCCTCTCAGAGTGCTGGGATTACAGGTGTGAGCCACCGCGACTGGCCCATGACGTCACTTTTTTTTTTTTTTTTTTTACTGAGAAGAGACAGATATGGGGATCCTTATGTCTTCAGTACCTTTTGTTTAGCACAGGAAGCTGGACTGCATCCATAATTGTTACCTTGTGCAATTTCTGGATAACTGAAGCTTACAGAGCCTGAATTGTACACAACTAGTTTAAAGACAGATCCGGTTCAACTCAGAAATTCACATTTGTCCAGTATCATTCAGTTGCCCTACATTCGTTTTTTTTTTTTTTTTTGAGACGGAGTCTCGCTCTGTCATCCAGGCTGGAGTGCAGTGGCCGGATCTCAGCTCACTGCAAGCTCTGCCTCCCGGGTTCACGCCATTCTCCTGCCTCAGCCTCCCGAGCAGCTGGGACTACAGGCGCCTGCCACCTCACCCGGCTAGTTTTTTGTATTTTTTAGTAGAGACGGGGTTTCACCGTGTTAGCCAGGATGGTCTCGATCTCCTGACCTCGTGATCCGCCCATCTCGGCCTCCCAAAGTGCTGGGATTACAGGCTTGAGCCACCGCGCCCGGCCTCAGTTGCCCTACATTCTAAGTGTTTTTCCTGATGTTGGATTCATTCTTTCTCTTACTTCTTCAATAAATGTTTGCCAAGTTTGTTATAAACAACTGTGCAGTCTGATAAAGGTATAAGGTCCTTTCTGTCAGGGAATTTAAAATCTTTTTGTTTGTTTGTTTTGGAGGTAGAGTCTCGCTCTGTTGCCCAGACTGGAGTGCAGTGGCACGAACATTGCAGCCTCCATCTCTCAGGCTTAAGCCATCCTCCCACTTCAGCCTCCTGAGTGGCTTGGACTACAGGCACACACCACCATGCCCAGCTACTTTTTAAGTCTTTTTTGGAGATGGGGCCTCCCTGTGTTGCCCAGGCTGGTCTCAAACTCCTGATTTCAAGCGATCCTCACGCCTTGGCCTCCCAGAGTGCTGAGATTATAGGCATGAGTCACTGTACTTGGCTCGAATTTAAAGTCTTAAAGTGGAAGTAACTTTGAAAATATAGACTTGTATCAGATTATGAGGAGCAAGACTAAGAAGTTAAGACTTAATGATTTATACCTCTCAGCCCAGAGAGGATGCCAATGAGTTTCTGAACTTACCGCCTAAGGCAAATTCGTTTTGATTTCTGTGTTCCTTGACTTTATTTATTACTGTAGGATAATGCCTTGGTGTATTTGAATAAGTTTTAAAAATTCATGCATAAAGGTAGGTTTATGAGCTTTGCATTGTGTAAAAGACTACACAGTATGTGAGAATGAGGGCTCCAAGAGCTAAACAGCTGGGTTTTGAATCCCAGACCTACTATTTATTTATTTGAATTTTTTGGAAGGTTAGTGTGCAGCAGACCTAGTATTTATGAGCTATGTGACCTTGGGCAATTCACGTAAATGCAGTGTCTCTCACCTTATATGGAGAATGTCCATGAAAATCATACCCACATGAAAGTTATTGTAAGGATTAAGTGAGGCTGGCTGTGGTAGCTCACACCTGTAATCCCAGCACTTTGGGAGGCCAAGGCAGGCAGATCACTGAAGGCTGTTTGTTTGAGACCAGCCTGGCCAACGTGGCGAAACACAATGCATGTATCTGCAAAGCTCAATAAAGCAAAACATAGTAAAACACAGCTTGCATGTGTCTCATACAGGGTACTACAAAATCTTTAAACCAGAAATGCCAAGAGGCACAGACAAAAAAAAAAAAAGCTTTAAGAAAAATATTTTTTCCCAAACCGAAGGCCTGGGGAAAGGGTGGGCTACAACAGAAAGTCTTTTGGACAGTATCCTCCCTGTTGCTGCCAAACACCCAGGGAAAAACCACACCCCATATCACCAACCCCTGCCATTGCAGCTGGGCTGTGCAGAGTTGATCTTCCACGCTGGTCCTTGGAAGCAGGCGGTGCTTCAGTTCCTCTGCCAGGTGGTGTCAGCAGAATGGAGCAGGGTGCTGATCTTTCATTCCCCTTGCTGGGCAGAACTGGATAGTACTCCATGGCAGAGCCAGGAGTATCAGCGGGGTCCAGCCTTATGCTGAGCTTATGTCTCTACCCTGTAGCAAAAAAATAATGTGAGTCAGCTCTCCTTCCTGGTGGCACTGGAGCTAAGAGGAATCCTGTCGAACACCCTAACTTAGAGGAAATAAACCAGTGCCAGTCAGTGCCTCATATTCAGTAGAAAGTTGTCTGCAGGGCCAAGTTGGGAGGCGAACTTCTACCCCATTGTCTGCAGCCGTCAATGTGACCCAGTGCCCTGCTTTTTCCACTCTAGTGATGGTAGGGCCCTGGAGGAAGCAGAGTCCACACCCACCACCCCATGCTACTTTTCAACAGGGGTACTGCCTGCTAAGCAAAGATGTCCAGGGCTGGGAGCCGTGGCTCACACCTATAATCCCAGCATTTTGGGAGGCCAGGCAGGAGGATTGCTTGAGGCCAGGAGTTTGAGACCAGCCAGGACAACACAGACCCCCGTCTCTTTAAAAAGAAAAAAAAAATAGCC
The DNA here is from genome assembly GCF_001698545.2 of Rhinopithecus bieti. Lineage (NCBI taxonomy): Eukaryota > Metazoa > Chordata > Mammalia > Primates > Cercopithecidae > Rhinopithecus > Rhinopithecus bieti. The sequence continues at coordinate 2,194,863 of NW_016811820.1, forward strand.
GATGGTGGTGTGTTCTATTGTCCCAGCTACTCAGGAGGCTGAGGTAGGACGATCTCTTGAGGCCAGGAAATCGGAGCTGCTATGAACCATGATTGTGCCACTGTACTCCAGCCTGGGCAACAGAGCGAGACTGTCTCAAAAATAAAATAAGTAAATAAAGATATCCAGGATACAGTCAAAAACCAGGAAGATCACAGCATGAATGTGAATAGCCAATAATGGATACAAGCACTGAGATGAATCGGATGTTGGAATTCTGACAAGAATTTTAAAGCAGACATCATAAAAATGCTTCAATAAGCAAGTATTTATTTATTTTAAACAACAAAAATAGGAAATCTCAGCAAGAATTTGTGGGCCTACCACGAGGGAAATTTTTGAGGTGATAGAAATATATATCTTGGCGTTGTGGCTTATATATTTGTCAGACTCAACGAATAGTGTACTTAGAGTGGGTACTTTTAATTTTCTGAGTAAAGTATACCTCAGTAAAGTTGATTTACAAATCAGGGATTTTCATCCCTGAAGATTCTGGTTCAGTAGGTCTAGGATATAGTTCAATAATTTTTTAAAAAAAATTAATGCCCCAAGTGGTTCTTGGGAACTCCTGATCTCTCCAGAGGAACCTAGACTAGTTGCGAATTCTTCAGAATATTAATCTGTTAGCAGTTTGTGTAAATATAAACTAGTTCTGGTAAATTATGAATTAACCAGATAACTACTTGCAGAATAAACAGAATACATAATTAGAAATCGTTAAGTATGTTATCTCCACGTGGAAATAATGTTTTGTTTTTTTTTTTTTAACTGGATAGTGTTGTGAAGAATATTATGTGGTATCCTTAGAAGCTGTAAATTGTGATGCTGGGTTATAGAAAATCTGCATTGTGGTATGTTTTTGCCTATCTCACTTAACCCCACCCTTCACTCTTTTCCTTCTCAGGACGCTGTCTTCTTGGTGGCTAATGGCAGGGTGGACTCCCCATTTGGGAACTGCTGTTGCCTGGGCAGTCATGGTTTTCATCAGTGCTTCCCAGGGGGTGGTGCTTTCTGTCAACATCCTGCTCTCCATAGAGGCTGAGAATGATCCCTGATGCAGTCATCGTGGCTTTTAGGCCTCTCCCATTGGCCTCACTTTAACCTGATGGCTATCATATTTCCATCTAGGCTGCATTTTTAAATCTTGCCAAGGAAGCCCAGGGATTCTCCCTCACTGATAAGCCATTTCCAATCCAGGCCTGGGGTTGAGTCAGGTCACCTTATGTTCTTACTCTTTCCCTTGACTTAGATTGGTCTGGCTGGTCCACCCAGATAAAGTGTAGCAGGTGTCTGAGGCTGGATGTAAGGGTTGGGGTGTTGTTGATGGGGATGCCTTCATTCCGCAGCACACATTTCAAGGCAAGCAGATCATTTTCCTGTAGCAGTACTGGTCAGAGCTGGATTCCGGGGAAGGCTGCCTGTGTGTTCCAGCTGGGCCAGGTGAGCTGCTAGCATTTCTCTCAGTGCTAGAAGGAAAGACATTCTTTGAATGTGGTCCCAGATTCAAAATGAGTTTTGAGTGGTTGTCAGAATGTCATTCCTGATAGCTTCCCTGTTTTGACAGTGCAAATACCCCTGGTCTCATTTCTCTGCTTTTAAATAATAGATCCCTGAGATTGGCCCTGGGTAGGAGACCTCCCCCACCCCACTTCTTTCTCTGAGTTCACCATGGGATTCTCCTAGTCTAGCAAGAGCTGAATTTGATCCTTGGGTCACTCCTGTGGTCTCTATCCCTCCTCATTGCCTACTTAGCTGGTCTTTATTTCTATTGGGTGTTTCTGTATGTGTCATGGTTACCGTCATCATATGACTAATGTCAGAGGGTCGGGCACAGTTATAGCTTCTAATTGTGTTGGCCTTCTGGCAAAGGAACTATGTGTGGGGGAAAAAATACATATTAGGAATCATCAGCCTGCGTTAAAGGGTTGTAATACTTGAAAAATTTGCACATGATATCTATCTCTATATCCTATGTGGATTGTGGTTTCTAGGAGGGATTAGTTAGGTTTTTCCTTTCCTAGTATGGAACCAGGACTAGTAGGGGAAGGCATAGAGGAAAATACTATGGCTCTGTTTTAGGGAGAGCATTCTTGCAGGGCTTTCCCAAATGTAAATTGTTTTTGTTTTTTAGAGATAGTGTCTCAGTCTGATACCCAGATTAGAGTGCAGTGGTTTGATTACAGCTCACTGCAACCTTGAACTCCTGGGCTCAGGTGAGCCCCTCGCCTCAGCTTCCCAAGTTAGTGAGACTACAAGTGCACGCCACCACACCCAGCTAATTAAATAAAAATACTTTGTAGAAATGGGGTCTTGCTATGTTTCCCAGGCTTGTCTTGAACTCCTGGCCTCAAGCAGTCCTTCTGCCTCAGCCTCCCAAAGTGCTGGGGTTACAGACATGAGCCACCATGCCTAGTCAAAAATGTAAATATTAGGTTTTATGTTACTGAAGGTGTTCCAGGAATGTCTGCATGTGGTACAGAAGCTGTGGGTATTGGGAAACCTCTAAGAATATTTCCAGATTGTATCTTCTGTTGTTCTTTAAAAAAATATAAGCTGTGGATACAACTGTGGAAACACAAGTAATACAAGTATAGCTGGTTTCTTGGTGCCTGCACTCCCGACTGAAGATCCAATCTGCTTGCTTATTCAGTAAACCTTTGAGTTAGTGCAGGGAGTCACTCTCTGTTTTCTCAGGGAGCCCTGGAAACTGAAATGGCAAAGAATACTGTGGCTTATGGTCATATTTGTGTCTTTTTCTGCCTTTCCTTTTGACTTGCCTGACTTTGGAGGACGCTTCCCCACCGCCGTGTGTTGTGAAGTACAGTTCTGATGTGTAGTAAGCAAGGCCATTTCTAGTGTCTCTGTTTGACCTGTAGAAGAAAATAGCCAGGTCACTGATCATTAATCTTTTTCTTTTCTTTTTTTATATTCTACAATTTTTTATTTTTATTTTTAATTAGCTGGGCTAATTAATCCTAGCTACTCAGGAGGCTGAGATGGGAGGATCACTTGAACCCAGGAGGTGGAGGTTCCAGTGAGCTATGGTCATGCCACTGCACTCTAGCCTGGGAGACAGAGCAAGACTGTCTCAAGAAAAAAGTGCCCAGTTACGCTGGCTTATTTATTTATCTTTTTTTCTTTTCTTTTCTTTTCTTTTTTTTTTTTTATTATACTTTAAGTTCTAGGGTACATGTGCATAATGTGCAGGTTTGTTACATATGTATACTTGTGCCATGTTGGTGTGCTGCACCCATCCATGCGTCAGCACCCATCAATTCGTCATTTATATCAGGTATAACTCCCAATGCAATCCCTCCCCCCTCCCCCCTCCCCATGATAGGCCCCAATGTGTGATGTTCCCCTTCCCGAGTCCAAGTGATGTCATTGTTCAGTTCCCACCTATGAGTGAGAACATGAGGTGTTTGGTTTTCTGTTCTTGTGATAGTTTGCTAAGAATGATGGTTTCCAGCTGCATCCATGTCCCTACAAAGGA
>NW_016811820.1:2200433-2252509 GCF_001698545.2 Rhinopithecus bieti
ATGGTCTGTCAATTTTGTTGATCTTTTCAAAAAACCAACTCCTGGATTCATTGATTTTTTGGAGGGTTTTTTGTGTCTCTATCTCCTTCAGTTCTGCTCTGATCTTAGTTATTTCTTGCCTTCTGCTAGCTTTTGAATGTGTTTGCTCTTGCTTCTCCAGTTCTTTTAATTTCATTAATCTTTTTAAAGACTGAGGCAAACGGCTTACTCAGGAGTGGGCTGCCATTCCTACTTATGATGAAGCATCTTTCTTTCTTTCTTTTTTTTTTGAGTTGGAGTCTTGCTCTTTTGCCCAGGTTGGAGTGCAGAGGCACGATCTTGGTTCACTGCAACCTCTGCCTCCCAGGTTCAAGTGATTTTCCTGCCTCAGCCTCCTGAGTAGCTGGGACTACAGGTTTGCGCTACTATACCCGACTAATTTTTGTATTTTTAGTAGAGACGGGGTTTCACCTTGTTGACCAGGATGGTCTCGATCTCTTGATCTCAAGTGATCTGCCTGCCTTGGCCTCCCAAAGTTCTGGGATTACAGGAGTGAGCCATTGCACCCGACCAATGAAGCATCTTTAATTGAGGCCACAGTTAGAAAGTGGCTATTTGAGTAACTCTCATTACCTCTTTCCCTAACTCACTGCCTTTAATTGTCCTTCTGTGGTTAGAAAAACTTAGTGTTTTAAAGGCATAGTATCTCAAGGGAACTTTAGAAGTATATCTTACCTTTGCTCTTGGGCATTTACAGATGACCCTGGCAGCATGGCCACAAGCAAACTGGAGAAGGCTACCAGTATGTGCATGTTTTAATAAATGGAGGATACCTAGCACCTCCCAACCCTTATTTTCTCCTCCATCTCATCCCATTTTCTGATTGAACACTCACATATTTCTAGTCTTAAATACTTAGCTTTTCTAATTGTTTTAATGGAATCGTTGTATGTATTTCAACTGTATTACTTAAGTGTCTTCTAAAATACATTTGTATACTTTATAATTCAGAGAAAATTATTTGGCTGATTGAAGATGTTGCTACCAGGTCCTGGTGGAAGCAGCTAGAATTTCATGATCTGTTCCTGTGAATGTTTCCTTTTTATGTAGATCATTTCTTGGAATGCTGTGTTTTAAAATAAAGCCCTACAGGCACTACTGATCTACTCTAAGGCCTTTGAGTTCTGATATCTAAGACATTATGTATGTCTTCAGCTATGCCCAGGACAGTGCTTTGCATTCAATAGGTGATCAATAAGTGTTGAGTTTTGTTGAAGATAAAATTATTTACAAATGATTTTTTGTTTTTTCCCTTTAAAAAGTAGGCTTGGGAGAAAACTTTGAGCTTAAGAGTCCCTGCTTCCAAGCCCCTCTTTGTAACACTCTATGAAATGAAAAGCATCTTTGGATGGTATGGGGAGAGCTGCACCATGTGAGGTGGGAGGGCATTGGCCTTTAATCAGGTTTCTGGGGACAGATCACTCATGCTGGTTCATGCTGGCCCAAGGCTGTCTTCTTTCTTGTTTGTGGATGTGGATTATGTTCCTATACTGAGATGTGCTGGATGAAAAGCCAATAAATATTGATGAAGCAGTTACTTCTGTCAGGCACAGTACTGGCTAGAGAGATAGGTAGAAATAAATAGAAAATATAGTTCTTGACTTTGAGGACCTTATTGTGTAACTGGAAAGGTAAAATGTAAATGCTTTAAAAGTTAACTAAAAGTAATTCTTAAGGATCCTTAGATTCTGTAATACAGTGGTTCTCAAACATTAGTGTGCCTCAGAATGTCTTGGAGAATTATCGAAATACAAATCACTGGGCCTCATCCCCATACTTTGTTTTTTTTTACTCATTTGGTCTGTGTCTTGAGAATTTGCATTTCTCAGTTCCTAGATATTGCTGGTCTATAGATCAAACTTGGAGAACCACTGGTGAGGTGCAGTTATTCTCAACCTTGGCTGTATGTTAGAATCACCCAGGGGGGTTAAGAAAAAACCCATGCCAAGACCTCACTCTAGACCACTTAAATCAGAATCTCTGTGGGGTAGAACCTAAGCATTTTTTTAAAGCTCCGCAGATAGTTGTAATGTGCAGTGAGGTTTGGGACTTACTGCTCTAACATGTGTCAGGGCCATAGAACTTTAGATTCAGAGACATGATGTTACTGTGGGCTGCAACAGTGTGGACAGACCAGAGGAGTTAGCCTGATCTTAAAGAATGATAAATAAAGAAAAAGGAATGATTAGTATTCTTGTAACGTTAATGCTGTGAACAAGCCAGTCGATTTTCTAGCTGTTTCTTGGGACAGACTGATGAGTTTGTGAGCTCTTGGGAGTCAGCATGATTTCCCATTCAGCGTGGAACCAATGAGTGGGACTGAGGTGTGGGTTGCCACCATCAGTAGTAAGCATTCACTGACCACATTCTCTTTTTCCTGATATAGATAGGCTTGCGTTTATCCTAACAAGCTTAGATATGTGTGTGTTTGGGGTGGGGTATGGCTGTGGACTGTATAATAGTGAAAGGCCGAAATTTGAAAAATGACGTTGCCATTTTTACATTTTATCTCTTTAAGCCTCTGTTAAAAGAAAGTACTACACATAGTTGTGAGCCTTTAAAAAAAAAAAAAAAAATGGAGTCTGGGTCTCCCTGTGTTGCCCAGGCTGGTCTTGAACTTCTTGGGCTCAAGTGATCCATCTCAGCCTTCCAAAGTGCTGGGATTACAGGTGTAATTACAGGTGTGAGCTACCATATCTGTTTGTTAGTATGTGTGTGAATAATAGTACAATTTTAGGCACACTGTTCTATTTAGGGATCCCCAGAATCTCTATCAATGGGCCTGACACATAGTGTCTGTGCAGTAAATCCACATTTGTTGAATGGGTTGGAAAGGTTGTCTTTTCACATTGACTGTCCAGGCATTAGAAAGGATGGAAGAGCTTGTTTCCTGAGCTTTACAAAAAATGCTGCCACCTTGGGTTTTCCAACCTAGCCAAGAAATCTGTTATATTCAAAATAAAGGAGTATAACTTAAAAATTATATAGATGGAGGCTGGGTGCAGTGGCTCACGCCTGTAATCCTAGCACTTTGGAACGCCGAGGAAGGCGGATCACGAGGTTAGCAGTTCGAGACCAGCCTGACCAACATGGTGAAACTGTGTCTCTACTAAAAATGCAAAAATTTAGCCGGGCTTGGTGGCACATGCCTGTAATCCCAGCTACTCAGGAGGCTAAGCCAGGAGAATCTCTTGAACTCGGGAGGCAGAGGTTGCAGTGAGCCCGAGATTGCTCCACTGCACTCCAGCCTGGGCTAGAGAGCGAGACTCTTTCTCAAAAAAAAAAAAAAAAAAAAAAATGTGTGTGTGTGTGTGTATGTGTGTGTGTATATAAACACACACACACATACACTGTCACCCAGGCTGGAGTACAGTGGTGTGATCATAGCTCACTGCAGCCTGGACCTCCTGGGCTCAAGCAGTCCTTTCACTTTAGCCACTCTAGCAGCTGAGACTCCAGGTGTTTGCCCAACTAAATTCTTTTTTATCTTCTCTAGAGATGGGGGTCTTTCTATTGACCAGTGGTCTTGAACTCCTGGCCTCAAGTGATCTCCTGCCTTGGCCTCCCAAAGTGCTGGGATTACAGGTGTGAGCCACCACAGCTGGCCTTACCTGTGATCTAAAGAGGTATTTTCAGCTGATATTTAGCCATACCAGATTTTAGTTGCTATTAAATTTTATTCTGAATTTATCAAGTTTAATTGATTATTAAAACATTGCACTCTAAGAATAAGCTTGTGTTTTATTTCTTGGAACTTCTAGAGCCTTTGTTACAAAAATTTCATAGCGTTCTGAAGTTATAAAATAAATATTGGAGATTTGGTGCTTGTTAAAATTTTGACATTTTCTATTAAAGCCCATTGGAGTGATGTACAGAGAAAAGGCTGTCTGGTGTTGTGATAGGGCCATGCTCCATCCACAGGTCCTGGGAAGGATGATGTAACTGTGGTCTAACAGCATTGTCTGAATTTTTGGCCTAGGGCAAAGAGGAGGAGGGCGGGTAAAGAAACCTGATCAGACCATTTGGTGCTAATTTCACAGGTGACTGGTCGCTGTGTGCCTGGCTGTTGTTATTTATAGAGCTGTAAGTGGCTGGAGCTACACACAGGAACCTGAAAGGATGGTCTGCATTAGGGTGTGGTGGTAGATAGAAGCACAGCAGTAGAATCCAGGGACAAATGGTCACTGGTGAGTGTCATTGCTGGAGTTAAATGAGACTCATTAGTGGCTGTTATGATTTCCACTCTCACTTCATTGCTATTCCTGAGTTCTTTTGAAAGCAAACAACAAAATAGACCGAAACAACCTCTGATAGACTCTCCCTTATTTTTAATTGAGGTTGATAGGATTTTAATCAGGTCATCTTGCATACTGATTTCAACCACAATTCAAAGAGCTAGCCACAAAAGCTATAAATTAGTTAGAATTACATTTCAAAAGGTCTTGATTGTTTTAACCTACTCCTCCTATTCCCCCAAATTATTGATGGGGAAACTGAGATCTAGCAGGGTGAAAAAACCAGCCCAGTTTCAGTTAGCAGTGATGCTGGAGCTATGACCCGGATCTTAAATCTCGCAGTTTAGCCTTTTCTGTTTTCTACCGTATTAGTCCTATAATGAAAGTGCACTTCTCTGTCTTTAAACCTCAGACGTTGTCTCCATGGCCTAGATGAAGGTTATCCTTTGTTATGATATTTTCTCAGAATTACTTTGAAAAATGGTTCCATTGTTATTTCTTAAAATGAAAATAATATGAAAACAAATTCCTTCTATTGATAATACATTTGCCCACTACTGACAGTTTTAGGAATAATGAGAAAGGAGGGGGCCTATTTATGGTACTGGCCAAGAAGGAGCACTCAGCAGCACTGGACTGCTGTGTGTGGGCTGGAGGTACCAGCAGATAACAGTGGGAGGCAGTGGGTCCTGTGAATCACAGCTTGGCCTCTGCATAAGCTCTGGAGACCAGCTCTCCTAAGGAGAACTGTCCTCTTTGGCCCTGCCCTTAGCAGCCTGTTGGCAGAGGACTAGAATAATTGTTTGTTTAAAGTTTTACGAGCTAATTATACTGCACTGAATTGACAGGCATCTCTATTAGAGTCTTTCCAGTCTCTTGAAGGCTCTTCACCACATTACTTGTAATCTTGCCTCAGTGTAGACTGCAGTGGCTGGTTTTTGTTTGTTTGTTCTTCTCTCCTTCCCTTCCCACTTGCTGCAAAGGCCACACACCAAGTCTGGAGAGGGAGCTGCCTGTGGGCTGGGAATTGGCTGCCTTACTCTGGTCAGTCATATGTGGCTGCTGGAACAAGTGCCTTTGGGTCATTCATTCTCAGGTCACCAGGCCCTTGAGTAAAGCCCTAAACATGGGCTCTCTAGTAGAAAGACTTATTAATTCCCCATCTCTTAAGTGGAGGCAAGGAGGTGTTTCTGAACCTTCAGAATAACCTGAGGGAACTTAAAAGTACGGATTCCTGGATGCTATCTCCTGGATGTGGGTTCAGGTTCAGTAGGTCTGAAATGGGACCAGGTTTTAGAACCTTCGTTGCGGCCCGGCTCACACCAGTAATTCTGGCACTTTGGGAGGCTGAGGTGGGCAGATAGCTTGAGTTCAGAAGTTTGAGACCAGCCTGGGCAACATAATGAGACCTTGTCACTACTAAAAAGAGAGATCAGCTGGGCGTGGTGTCGTGTGCCTGTAGTCCCAGCTACTTGTGAGGCTGAGGTGGGAGGATCACTTGAGCCTGGGAGATTGAGGCTGGAGTGAGCTGTGATGATACGTATTACTGCAGACTAGGTGACAGAGTGAGACCCCATCTCTCTCTTTCTCTTTTTTTTTCTTTCTTTTTAAAAAAACCTTCATTGCATTAATTGACTTCCAAGGTCTCATCCAGTCATGATGGTTTTTGCATGGTCCCTACCAGTAGAAGATGGATTTCAGACCACAGGGAATTTATTTGTAGCTACAGTCAATTTTCAATTATTTGCCTTACAAATGTTTTCAATCCCAGAGACCTTTCCCCCAGCTGGTTCCTGGGTTATATTGCCAAAATCCCTGGTTGGTATGCACCCAAGGACTGAAAGATAATTTTCTTCTTGATTTTAAGAAAAGATAATTAAGGAGGGAAATCTACCATTAAAAAAAAAATCAGACATTACAACCAAGTATGACTTTTAGAGTGGATCCTCTATTGGGAAGGAGCAATATGTTATGTTACCTTGTATTTGGGTAGTTAATTAGGGTCAGATGTAGTTTAGTTCTCAGGCTTGGGCCTTGCAAAAGTAATTCCCTTTTTGGAAAGGCTTTGTTGAGTCCCTTGGAATTATTTTAATGGACTCTAAGTATGTTTAACTCAGTAATAAGATTCTAGTTGTTTGGATTTGTTGTGTATTGACATTGACTTAGATATTCTTCCCTGCTCTGGGCTTTACCTCTTACTCATACCCAAATCCATGGTTCACATGCTGTGGTGCCCCCGGGCATGCCCAGCTTTGCCATGTGTGCAAGGTAATCTCTTTGACCCTCTCAAGAGGGTGCTGCTCATCTTTTTTTTTTTTTTTTTTTTTTTTTTTGCTTCACTTATCCCACTTGACATTGCCAAACGTGCTGTGACTTGAAGCACCACTGCTCCTGTGGCTCTCTGCTTTTCTTCTTCACCTCATTGAGAATCTGTTTGAGATACTTGTCATCCTTTGGAGATTAGAACATTCACTTTAGAGGGAGGAATGATTTTACACTGGGACTGTTAGGGTCAGTTTAGGAGGAAACAGGCCCATGATGATTTTAGGAGGGGTTTCTACTGTGGTCCTTGTAACCACATGGTTTGTATTGAGCTGGACACTGTCCATTTAAGTAGATGCTTGTTCTCCAGTTATAGAGTGGTTCCCAGCTGGCAGATTTCCCACTGGGATTCAGTTTCCTTGGCCGCTGCTGTTTGTTGTGGTCACACTGATTTTTGCGGCATCTTTCCAGGCCCTTGAGTCTTTTCCAAGCAGAAGAGATAGCAGAATGCCTTGCCCTCCCCTTCGCTTCTCCTTTTGGGTATTCCATGGCTATTAGGAAAGGACTTCCTGTGAAATAAAATGAGGGCAAAGGAAAGTAGCATGCCTGTGGCATAAAAATGCTGTTAGCAAGCTTGAGGCATATCAGAGAGATTGGTCCTAAGAGTAACATTTACTGCCTTTCTGCTTTTGAACTTTTTTTTCCCCCCTTTCTTTGCCTGTTTCTAAGGTCTGGGATTTATCCAGAATTTAAGAACGGACTGTTTTTGATCATTTGAATAGGTATCATCATTCAGCAGGGAATACATGAGCAGACTGAGATGTCTCTTAAAGCCAATTTGTAGTATAAGTCATTTGAAATGATTTCTTGAGTCAGTAATGCATTTCTACTTCAAATTCTCTGCCTGGATTTGTGCATTCATCTCCAATTTTACCAGGTGATTTGCTTTATTATGCTGCTATGACAGCTCCCCAACCCAACCTTCAAGTGCTATCCCAAAATACGTGGGCGTGCTTTCCAGGGTGAGTAGCCATTAAACTACCCAAAATGACACCAAACGTTAGCTACACAGGCTTGGAAAAATGGAGGGCCTAGATTCCAGTAAAATTCTCCAGGCTGCTTGGTCAGGCTATTGCAGAAAAGATTACAGCGTCCTTTAAGTTTAGTTTTGGAGAGATCTAAGCAGATGGATGCATGAAGTCCCAATGGGAAAGCAGTACCCAGCTGCCACTTGGAATAATCTGAAATCCTGGCATGATCTTTCCTCTTATAACTTGAAGTATTCATCTAGAGGAGAGCCTCTCCTTCCCAAGACCCAGCTATCTCTTTGAGAAGAAAAGGGGGTAGATGAAGTTGTCTTTAGTTTGGATGGAATCCAACTTTCTGGTTTGTTTTGCCTGTCTGCCATTTGCCTTTTCCTTATTGGTGTTTGCTGCTGTTTTTCCTTTGGAGTCTGAGGGGCTTCTGACCTTGGCTAAGGGCTTCCAACCCTGTACAGGTCCTGAAGGAGTGGCATCAGATAGTTGTGTTTTGATTTCACATATCTGTTATTTCTTTAAGAGGAAATGGGCCGGGCGCGGTGGCTCACACCTGTAATCCCAGCACTTTGGGAGGCCGAGGCAGGTGGATCACGAGGTCAGGAGATCGAGACTGTCCTGGCTAACATGGTGAAACCCTGTCTCTACTAAAAATACAAAAAATTAGCCAGGTATGGTGGCGGGTGCCTGTAGTCCCAGCTACTCAGGAGGCTGAGGCAGGAGAATGGCATGAATCCGGGTGGTGGAGCTTGTAGTGACCAGAGATCACGCCGCTGCACTCCAGCCCAGGCAACAGAGCAAAACTCTGTCTTGAAAAAAAAAAAAAAAAAAAAGGAAATGAGCAACTGGTAGACCCAGAACAGTGCCAAGGGGTGCTGGGGAGTTGTTATTTGTTTAAGTGTAGAGAAAGAAAGGAACAGTTACAGGGAGGTTCGGTGCTTGATACACAGCTGATGCCTTCAGAGAGTAGGAGGTTTCCTTTCTGTGATTTTTCTCATAACATTGGAGGAAGAAGAAAGAGGAGGCATGTGGCTTGTTGGTGGTTGAACTCCAGTGCAGAAGTTAACATCATTTAGTTCACTAATTTATTAATTAATTTCACAAATACCTATTGTGCTCCTACTATGTGCCAGGCACCCTTCTATTCTAGGTACTGAGTTTACAGTGGTAAACAATAAAAGATCCTTGCTCTCATGAACCTTATACTCTAGCAAGGGGGTGGTGGTAATGAGGACACATTTATAATGGTGATGTTGTTAGTGATAAATACTATGAAAGGAAAAAAAAGAAAAGGGAAGAGAATGGGATAGGGAGCTATTTTAGTAAGTGTGTTCATGGAAGACCTTATAAATGACTATACAATAAATAAATAATCATTAAAGTGATATTTTATTACCTAAAATATTTTGAACACTTCAGTTGTTAAAGTTATTATGGAAGGAAAGCATGCATAGGGACTGAAAATATTTTTGTCTCTGAAGGTTTGAGGGTTTTCCAAGGATTTAACTTCCTTTTGTATCTCTGGATATTCAGACTCACATAGCTTGATTAGAGTTCACCATCACAGTTGTTTTCAGCATTGATTGAGTTAAGACAGTCTTATATTGTAAGGGTCTGCTTTTTACAAAATTGCTATAAAATTTTTCTGTGTGATTGAGAGGCTCCCTCTCACTCAAAGTAGATGTCTGATTGTTTTTGTTGTTCTCTTTTAAACAGTAATGAGTACCTTTTGGTAATTAAAGTCCCCTTCCCAAAACTGTAGTGAGTGATAAGACATAAACAAAGAATCCCTTCTGCAGAGCAGAGTGCCAGTGGCCATAGACATAACTCAGGGGCTGTTTGACCGCATAACCCAGTGCAGTGGCTTTTCACCATTGAAAGGGTGGAATGGTCTGGTATGGTTTTCTGGATTGCCCTGATAAACAGGAGTTATATTTGCTGTCAGTTTCTATGAAAGGACAACATTATATGAGCCGTGGTTTGTCAAGGGCTTACTATGTGCGGGCCTCTTTGCTACTGGATCAAATGCTAACTACTATTTCACAAGACATCCTATCACAATGATTGTTTGTTTGTTTGTTTGTTTTTGAGACGGAATTTTGCTCTTGTTGCCCAGGCTGGAGTGCAATGGCGCGATCTTGGCTTACTACAACTCCTGTCTCCCAGGTTCAAATGATTCTCCTGTCTCAGCCTCTCAAGTTGCTGGGATTCCAGGTGCCCGCCACCGCACCCAGCTAATTTTTTGTATTTTTAGTAGAAATGGGGTTTCATCATGTTGGCCAGGCTGGTCTCAAACTCCTGGCTTTAGGTTGAGAGATGAAGCCAGCTGGACTTCCTGGGTCGAGTGGGGAGTTGGAGAACTTTTCTGTCTAGCTAGAGGATTTGTAAACACACCAATCAGCACTCTGTGTCTAGCTAAAGGATTGTAAATGCACCAATCAGCACTCTGTAAAAACGCAGCAATCAGCGCTCTGTGTCTAGCTCTAAAGGATTGTAAATGGACCAATCAGCATTCTGTAAAATGAGCCAATCAGCGCTCTGTAAAATGGACCAATCAGTAGGATGGATTGGTCTGATAAACAGGAGTTATATTTGCTGTGGAGAAAAATAAGGGAATAAAAGCTGGCCACCCCAGCCAGCAGCAGCAACCCGCTCGGGTCCTCTTCCACGCTGTGGAAACTTTGTTCTTTCACTCTAAATCTTACTGCTGCTCACTCTTTGGGTCCATGCCACCTTTAAGAGCTGTAACACTCACTGCGAAGGTCCACAGGTTCATTCTTGAAGTCAGCGAGATCAAGAACCCACCAGAAGGAATCAACTCTGGACACAAGGTGATCCACCTGCCTCGGCCTCCCAAAGTGCTGGGATTACAGGCGTGAGCCACTGTGCCTGACCTATCACGATGATTTTTTAAACTGCATATCTTAATCCATTAGTGGCTGACAGTCAGAATTTTATTTTATTCAGTTTAACAAATAGAATCAAATAGATGACATCAGAGTATACTACACTTAGAGTGTGTATTGTTTCAAAAAAACTTGTTTTAAGTGTATGTGCATGCAGGCAGACATCATACATTTTTATGTGTCATGCTCTAAAAAGTGTGAAAACAAGCCTATCAGATGAGGTTTGGTATCATTTATAGGCAAGGAAACAAACTCTGAGGTTAAGGACATTGCCTACTATCAGAGCTAAAATTTGAACTCAGTTCTTTCTGGCTTTCAGCATTTGATCCAGTTATGTTTCTCACAGAACTTTCCCTCTCTCATGGTTTTCCAAGACTTTGGAGATCACAGAGACACTAATTTGCTCCTGAACATTGTTCTAAAATCAGAGGAGGAACATGCACTCTGATGACCAGGCCCACATTTGACTGGTTTCTCAAAATATCTTTACATAACGTAGTCTATTTCAGGAGAAGGAAAAAGAAAGATGACTCTAGAACTTGTCTTTATGAAGAAACAAGGAAAATCTAGACATTCAGTTTCTATCATAGAAAGATAGCCTCGTTTTACCAAAGAGGAGACATTCTAACTGGAAGTAGTAGTATCAGGATCTTTCTCTCTAAAGCACTTAAAGTCTTTTGTTGGCAAGACTAGTAGAGCAAGAGGAATCTGCCACCTTGTGTAAAACATTTTGGTTTTACTAGTCAGGCATATTTTTGAATAACCTTCACTAACATGTATTATAGTAATTACTGTTATTTTATTTTATTTTGACACAGAGTCTCACTCTGTTTCCCAGGCTGGAGTGCAGTGGCATGATCTCTGCTCACTGCAACCTCCACCTCCTGGGTTCAAGTGATTCTCCTGCCTCAGCCTCCCAAGAAGCTGGGATTATAGGCGCGCCACCATACCCAGCTAATTTTTGAAGCCTCTATTTTACTTTCCCCCAACTTTACTAGAGATGCGGTTTCACCATGTTGGCCAGGGCTGGTCTCGAACTCCTGACTTCAGGTGACCCACCCACCTTGAACTCCCAAAGTGCTGGGCTTACAGGCGTGAGCCAGTGCGCCCGGCTGTTATAACATTTTGGCACCAATTTTACCTACTTCCCCAGCCTCCTAGGAATGAAGTGGAACTTTTAGTAAGGACAGATTTTTCAGAGGGCCATCATTCTCACTGGCATTCCTTCCCTCTTGCCTGGAATCACCCTTGAATGAATTCCGGATTGGTTCAGCTAGACTTTTTCTTTTACAGAAGAAATTGCTCTTGGTGAAGATGCCAGAAGAATATCATAAAAACCTGCTCCCTGCTCCCTTATCCTCTTCTCTGTATTACTTTGTTACCCCACCCCACCCCACCTCAAGCCCCCAGTAAAAAACGACCTTTTGGCCCAGGGCCCTATCTGAGTATGTTGTGTGGCATAGTTGTCTCTGGCTGACTCCCAGGATTGTTAATGACTTCCTTCTCTGTCCCTAAATAATTGCTTGAAAAGACAGCTGTGGAGAGACATTGCCCCCAGCTTGCGGGCTCATTAATTCAGCCCTGTGAAAGAGGGTGCAAAGGAAGAAGGTGGAAGTTACTTTGCCAAGAGTAGCAGGCTTGAGGGGAACTAAAATAGAGGCTTCAGGGGAAGGGCAGCAGCATGATGTCAGAGATTAGACTTGGAGTTTGTGAGGTCTGGGCAGGCTTCAATCTCAAGAAACTTTATGCACAAAAGCCCAAATCCAGGAAAATAAATGAAAGTGATTATTCACTTTTCTAAAGTCCTTACAGTAGGGTTCCTGTGGTATTGTTTGAATACAATTTAACCTGAAGGGCACTTGGTTTTTGTGCAACTCTTCAAGAACAGAAGCATCTAAGTAAGTGGAAAGTCTGAGAAATTAACAGAGAAGATTCCCTAAAAGTCAGCCTTCATTACTTGACCATTATTCATAATTCTGCATTTGTCTATTCCTACAGTGGCCATGAAGCAAAATTAAAAAAAATAGATACTTCTATGCCCCTTACAAAATGAATAATCAAAACTTGCATAGACAGAGTAAGAATCAAATACTCTGGGGAACAAATACTCTGATTAGCTGTCCAGTTCAGCTCAGACGCATCAGCACTCTGAGTTATAAGGGAAACAAGATAGGACACTTGGTTTTTATTTTCCAACAACAGGAAACATATCAGGTTTCTAAGAAGATGAAAAGTTTTTCTTAAAATCCAATTATAGAAAGAATTTATGCAAGTCTTTAGGCAAAGAGTATTAAACAAATTAATGTTTAATGCCACCAACAAGTTTTCAGGCAGATGCAGAACTCTTATTGTGGGTGACTTTTTGGTGTTTCCCTTACATCAAGAACACAGCATTTAAGGCCACTTTAACAGAGTGCAGCTAAGCCTTTTGGGTTTGCTTGTGTGGGCAATATCCATTCAGCAATGGCTCTCAAACTTCAATGCACATCAGAATTACTTGGGGGCACTTAAAAAAAAATGCATGCCCAGGCTGCACCCAGACCAATTCAGTCAGAATCTCTGATGGTGAGCCCCAAGTATTCAATATTTTGTAAAACTGATTCCAAAGGTTAGCTAAGTGTGAATCAGTGCATTAGATGATCTTTAGTGTTAATTATCTCAGCTGGATTTCTCAAAGGGGTAGTCCTAGAATGCTGATATTCCGTGTTATTAATTTAAGGAAGTCCCTGTAGTTTCTATTAACATTCTCTTAGAACTTTGAGACTTGTATTTCTGCTGGGACCCAGGGCTACTGCACCTTTCTCGGCCTATAGGAATGTTGTCAGAACCAAAGTACTTGTTAAGCAGCAGCTTAGGATCAACTTTAGCAGACCTCATTGTGGCTGTTGGAGAATATAGAACATCAGATGAAGTAGGGGCTGGACGTTTCCACAGCCCAAAATCACATATTTCAGGGTACATTAAGATTCCTTTTGGAACTCAGATCTTTTTCTGGCCATGGATAGACTGTTATCTTGGGGGAATGCCAGTTGTCTTTCCAGTGAGAAAAGAAGATGTTTATGTATTGTCTAATTCCTTTCTGGAAGTTAAAAATACCTGTCATTGTTAGATGTGGTTTCTGAACTCTCTGCCCCTAACAAAGCTGAAATGATGACAGTGAGTATTTGCTTAAATAAATAATTTCTTTTCAACATCAAAGAACTAAATATATCTCAAGGTGTTGAAACATCAGAGGATTGGCTGGGCACGGTGGATCACACCTGTAATTCCAGCACTTTGGGAGTCTGAGGTGGGAGGACTGCTTGAGCTCAGGAGTTCAAGACTAGCCTGGGCAAAATAGTAAGACCTTGTTTCTAGTAAAAATAAAAATAAAAACATTGGCTGAATGTGGTGGCACGTGCCTGTAGTCTCAGCTATTTGGGATGCTGAGGTGGGGGGATCACTTGAGCCCTGGAGGTCAAGGCTGCAGTGAGCCTTGATTGTACCACTGTACTCCAGCTTAGGTGACAGAGTCAGACTCTGTCTCAAAAAAGAAACATGAGAGAATCATTAATTTTATGTAATCTAGATTTTATCCCGTTCCAAATTGTACTTCTGTGAATACGCATTGTGGAGGATAATGGAAAGGGTGTTTAGGGAAGGGGGCAATGGGAGGAGAGGGAGGAAAGGGTGGTGGCAGAGAGAATGTAAATGAGAATTACTGTGACTTGAATCTTAGTAAAATCATATAATAGGAACCATGTGGTAATGGTGTTCTGAGTAAAAGCCACTCCTGGCTTTGTGACCCTGAGTAAGCTATAACCTCTATTTCTCTAGTTTTCTCACCTGAAAAGTTATAATGATATTTACCTCTTAGAATTGTTTTGAAGATTGAGATTGTTCATAAAATACTTAGAAAAGTGCCTAGCACATAGCAAGTACTATTTAAGTGTTTATTAGAGCATAGTATCAACTTGTCCCATAAAGAATATTGTAAAACTGTAAGGTCCAGATGATGCTTTATTCTGTAAAGGCCATTAATGGAGATGCTTGAACATCTCTAAATTACCTTTCCTTTTGCTTGCTCAGGACATTTGCTAATCTAGATTCTTCATGCTGCACTGCTGAGTGTCGTGTGATTGCTTGTGCCTGGGGACCCAACTGGGTTCTCTCCTCACTTAACTGAAACTCAAGTTATTCCCTCTCTGGTTTTAACTCCTGTCTTCTAACTCTCCAGTCGACTTCTTGGCTCCACTAATTCAAACCTACCCCAGTTTTCTCATGCTGTTGAGCAGGGATCTTCTTGAGACTGATTATGATGGGAGAATGACCTCATAGTTTCTGATGCCATCTTCCAATTTATATAATTCAGCCCTAAGCATGCTTTTTAAAAATAATGGCCCTAAATTGCTGACATCTTGTCATCTGCTCAGACTCCTAAATCTTTTTGTGTTCCCTCGACTGAATGGGATTCACTGGAGCAAGATGCCTTTGTGCAGTCTGCATTTAGTGCACTTGGCGAGTGACCTCCAATAGAGCTGTGTGTTCCCTTCAAGCAGCATGGGTAATGATTACAGTGACAATGCTGCTATTGTGTCCGGAGGTTTGGGGCTATAATTTCATAATGAAATTGAAAAACATGAGATTAAAAACCTGAATATAGCACAGTTATTATATTTAAGTATCACAAATCATCTCTCTGTATTTAGTTAGGTGTTTGAGATTTGGCCTCTTTGTGGAGTGCAGTCACGTCGTTTCATACATCTGCAAAATGGAAGGCTTCTAATTTATGGCTAAAATGTGGGAATTGCTTTCTCTTAATGGGAAGGTGATGAGAATGGTATTGAATTTGAAGGAGCTGGTTTGCTTCATTGACTAGAGTCAAGAAGGGAGGTTGTAGAATAGCTGCCAAGGTAAAGAAATGTTTGGGTCTTTTCATGGTTTAATTCCCAGATACTTAGACATGACTACAGTCTCCCCCTTTAAAATTAACTGACATAGCCTGGCCTGGGAGATTCTACAGGCCTGCAACAAATGGTACAGTTGCAGAAGTGTGAATCTTTACCTAAGGCAGGGTTTCCAGGATAGATAAAAGACTTACCTGGGGTTTGTTTCCCACAGGTAAGTTATGGATGAGCTGTGCCTGACCCATTTCCATTTGCTGTCTGAGAATCTGCATGTGGCCTGCAGGCTCTGTAGTTGGGCTAAATCCTCCTGGAATAGGAGGTTGGGGAAGGTGTTGGTGGTGGCTGCCAATAGGTATTCCTGCAGGATGGTGGGGTGGAAGGTTAAGGTGAGGGGTATTCTTTAATAAAGGAATAAGTTAGAGTGGAAAGTGGTTTAAAGCTGATGATACCTTCTTCTCCTTGATTTCTAGGAACTATCAAGTATAAAATGAACATAGAAGTTGTGAAAGGAATCATTATTATTGTCAGTGATTCATTGATTACTATAGGCAAACACTTTAACTTCACAGTAGACATTGACATAGAGGTATACTATCTCTGTGCACATATACTGCCTCTCACCCCAAATAATTTTTGATACACCAGTGCAGATTGTCCCTTCTTTTCCAAAGTTTTCCTCCCAGATTCTTAGTGAATCTACAGGACTTGAATATCTGAATTGCCTTAGGCCTTTGTGATAAAAGGTCTTTTACACTTGCTAGCAAGTGTACATACATTCCCAGGCTTCATCAACATGCCCTACCCAGAGATACTCCGGTTCAGTAGGTGGGGGTGGCAGAGGTTGTGGTCTAGGAATCTGCATTTTCAACAAGCGCCCAGGAATTTTTATATACAATAAATTCTGAGAATCATTGCCTTAGGGCCTTCTCTCCCAGGGGCAGGGCTATTCTAGTGGGTGTGTTATGTTGAGATTTGCTCTGTGGAGACATGAACTTGCTGTTCAGTCCCTTTTCCCAGCCCCTGACTTCAGTGTATCTTTCACAAAAATACCTACTTTTATTCTGTTTCCACTGGAAGACTAGGCTTTTTACTGTTTTCCACTATTACAGATAGCAGGTTGGGAGATGGTTTGAGTCCTGTGTTTGCACTCCAGGCCTACTAGGGAAGAGGTGGCCTGCCTCCAGCAGTAAACTTGTAACCGTCCAAGACCTATGGTACTGTCTGTTTCCACAGGAAACTCATTGAAAATGCTACCACTATACATGTTTTAGGCCTCTCAGAGCAAAGTATATAAAAGCAGCAGTTCAATTAAGTTCATCAAACATTTATTGAGGGGTGGCTGAGGCTACAGTATTATTCTAAGGGGCCCGGCACAGATAAGTAAAACACAGTTTCCAGT
Source organism: Rhinopithecus bieti (assembly GCF_001698545.2). Classification (NCBI taxonomy): domain Eukaryota; kingdom Metazoa; phylum Chordata; class Mammalia; order Primates; family Cercopithecidae; genus Rhinopithecus; species Rhinopithecus bieti. The sequence goes on from NW_016811820.1 coordinate 2,217,198, forward strand.
CTCCATCTATCCTGTCTTTCTTTCTAATGATGTAGACAGTCCTGACACAGAACTATGACAGACTTAGCTGTAACCTGTGACATGATCGTGTCTTTGAACAAGTGAAGTTAAAGTGCGATAGGAATGTCTGGGTGGGAACAGTTAGTTTAGGTTAGGCAAAAGGTTTCTTAGGGGAAGTGGTTTTAGACAGGGTCTAGGGCAGACACTCTCACCTTGGCTGTGCTTTAGAATCACCTGGGAGAAATTTGAAAAACCCCAATATCTAGACCAAACCCTGTAACAATCAGATCAGAACTTCTGGAATTTGGACAGAGAAAACAACATTTTTTTAAAGCTTCCTACATGATTTTAAAGTACAGCCAAGACTGAGAGCCACTGACAAAGAAGGATAAATAGGCTGTCATTCCATTGGGGGATAGTCAGAGAAGGAAAGATATTCCAAGCTTGAGAGAACAACATAAACAAAGCTCCAGTGGCAGGATAGTGATGGCTCAAGTTGGAGAATGCCACTCAAAGGGGGGTAATTGGAGCATGGAGGGAAAATTATCCTGATTAGGTAGGATTGGATTAAAATATTGCATCAAGGGATTGGGAGACATGATTTTGCACTGTCTTTGGAACTCATTTTCACCTCATATTACGTTGGAGAATTGAGGTTTGGAGAACTTCTTATTTGCCGAAAGTACTAGTAAGTCAGGACAGATACCAGGAGGCATGCTTGGTTCCCTTTGCAAGGCTCTTTGCCATAGACCTGCTGTCTCAAGCTGTGCAATGCTTAAGACTTCTCTTTTGGTATCTGTTCTGTAGCATGTTTCTTTTGTCAGAGCACCCTGAAGGTAATTTAGGGTCAGAGTGGTAGGAAGCTATTGGTGTTAGGCAAGAATATGGCAGGATTTCTTATCTTTTTGCTGGGCTCCTGTGGGAATGATATGGGAGAATTGCTGGGCATACTGGGGTCAGATGTTTGCAAGTAGAAGTGTATATGTTTCTGTGTTCTTATTAATTTTGTGCCTGATTCCACTAAGGATTGTACTTTATCTGCTTATTGCTGTTTCTAAGAAGTTAATTTGCAGGTGCTATAAATATGCATGGTTCATATACTTCATTTATTCTTTCTTCCTTGAAGTCTGTCCTCTTTATTAGGCACTTTTCATTTGTCTACTTGGTACTTGTATTTTTTTAATGTCACTATTTTGACAGTACCAATAAAGGTAAAGCCACTCAATTATGCAAGGCTCTCTCTTTATGCTTTGGGCAGGTGCAGCTGTGCAACTGAGGGGACGGTCAGTGTTATCAAGGTTACCTGTTATTACAGGTAGAAGAACCCACAGAGATCAGGAGAGAGCTCATTTTCCTCCATTACTAGGAGGAAGGACTATACATTCACAAACACGAACCTTAAAATAGCTCACAAAATAGTGCCATTCACGTACCCACCCATCTTTTCATTCATTCCTTCTTGAAAGGAATGTAGTACCATATATAGTTAAGAATATAGACTCTGGAGCCAGTCTTCTTGAGTTCCAATAGTGGCTCTTCCACTTTTTAAATCTCTTTTTCCTTCATCTTTAAATTGAAAATTGTAATAATCTCACAGGGTTGTGATAACTAACGGAGAAATGCATGTAAAGTGCTTAGAAAATGCCTGGACATAGGAAGCTCTAAGTTTGCTGCTACTACTGTTATTATGGTTACTATTATTAATCATTGCAAGGAAAATGTATCAACAGATGAATTTAGTTCCATTGGCTTCTAGTTTTGTGACCTTAGAATTTATAGGAACAAAAAAGGTTTGAAAGAGAGGTTGGACTGGATCATAGAGAGCCTTGATTCCATGTTTTAGGATGTATACACAGTGAGAAGTCTTTCAGGTTTTGGTCTTGGTAAGAGTTGTGAATCAGAAAGTTAACTCTTGTAGCCAGGAGCAGTGGCTCATACCTGTAATCCAAACACCTTGGGACATTGAGGCAGGAGGATCACTTGAGACCAGGAGTTTGAGACCAACCTGGGCGATGTAGCAAGACTGCTGTCTCTGCCAAAAAAATTTCTCTTGCAACTTCATGCAAAATAAATGATTAGCAGAATTAGAGCAGTTAGGAGGCCATCTTAATAGTCCAAGGCACAATAGGGCAAGGAAATGAATGAGAGCAGTGGCAGCAGAAATGAAAATGAGCAGTTGGATGCAAAAGGTTTGTTCTATAGGTAGATTGCTCTTGGTTTAAGAAGGGGAAATAGGAAATTAATTAGTAATCAAAAATATTTGCATATTAGTCTTCTCTATCTTCATCCTTGATGAGAGGAGAGCTTGTTATGTATGTACCATTGCTGGGTACAGGAGGCAGAGGAACTAGCACCAGAACAAGGAGCTCAGCTTTTTCTGGTCTCCGCTTTTACGTGGCTATTATAAACAGGACCCAATTAGTTCTTTAAGCATGCCTGCCTGTTCTCTCTCCACCTAATTACTTTGTGGAGCTTGGGTTCATGCACATAGTTACCTTGATTAAAAAATAAGTTTTTGGAGCTATAAATTTTCGAACACTGCTTTGAGAGGGTCTGTTAGGCATTAACATTCGAGGCTTCTGTGGTGGGCTGACGATAGCCTCTAGCCTGTGGATGTTTCTCACATTCCAGGAAATGACACCAGAAGTTTTCAATTCCTTTCCACATCTTCAGCAATCCATAGACGGTGGGGTGAAAAGATGTAACCTAATTGAAGACAGATGGAGTGGAATGGAAGTTGAAAATAGGGAAGAGGCAGTGTGTGGTAACTCACTCCCATAATCCCAACACTTTGGGAGGCTGAGGTGGGAGAATCACTTGAGGCCCGAAGTTTGAGACCAGCCTGAGCAATACAGTGAGATCTTGTTCTCTACCAAACAAACAAACAAACGCACACAAACTAGCTATGCATGGTGGTACCCACCTGTAGTCCCAGCTACTTGGAAGGCTGAGGTGGGAGGATCATTTGAGCTCAGGAGTTCGAGTCTGCAGTGAGCCATGATTGTGCCACTGCACTCCAGCCTAGGTGACAGAGTGAGACTCTGTTTCCAAAAAGAAAAACAGAAGGAAGAGAAAATAGGGAAGAGACTGCATGAGTCCTGCCATGCAGTCTTTCCCAGAGTTGGACATTTTTGTGGTGTGGTCTGGAAGAAGGAAAGCATTTATGGTCATACCTCTCCAAATTGAACAATTGTGGGAATGTGTGCAGATAGATTTGCAGGGTAGCTGAAAAGAAATGCAGTTCTGTTGTTTTTTTGTTATACAGTGGTAACTTGAGTGAGGATTATGAAATACTGCCTAGCAGAACTGTTTTTTTATTGACCTTCATGAATTAAGAATATCAATTATAAATATTAAATATATTGGAATTTTAAAAATTGTGATTATTTCTTTGTAATCTGATTTATGCTGTTTGCCCTGATACCAGAGTGTTTTTTGTTTGAGATTAAAGTTGTCTAGCTTGGGTTCAGTTTGCACCAGAAGTTTTGAATTAACTAGGCTCCATCTGAATGTGGAAGATTTTCATTGTGAGGATGCAATGGAATCAATAAGTGTAAAGTCCTTAGTATAGTGGATAGTAATTTATTTTACTCCCTTTTTTTCCACTTTGAATGAAGAGTGGCTAAACTTCAACTTTTGGGACACTGTTCTCTTACCTGCATCTCCAGACTGTAACCTCTTGGGGAGGATATTCGGGGACCTGGGGACTTTTGGGGGATGGGTAATAGTACGCAGAGCCCAGATACCCCTGCCTTCTGGTCTGGAAATCAGTGATTCTCAAACTGCTTTGTGCTTGAGTATTACCTAGGGGGACGTGTTCCGTTTTCAGCTCCCCAAGCCATAGAGTTAGATTCAATAGATTTGAGGAGCTGCTCTCAGTGCGGTTTATGTGCAGATCCCGAAACTGACCCTGGGCTGCTGTGCTTTTCCAGTGCCGACTCAGCATTTCTGGGGCTGCGAGGAAGGCAGTGGTTCCCCCTCACAAATATGTGAAGCTCTTGCCTCCATTTTTGTCCTTTTAAATTCACATTAAAGAGAGTTTTAGATATACAGGAAAATGAGAAGGGAAATTGACCTTGCCTGTCTCTGGGTCTTGTGAATAGAAAGGAAGGGCCTGTGCTTGAAGGCCACTGGGAATTTGTGGTGTTCCAGAAGACTTCTGCTCTCAGATGTGCTCTTGGCAGCCTCACTGAGAACCACAGTGGGCTTCCTTATTTAAGATGCTCTTAAATTTTCTTTTCTAACACTATAAGGTTATGTCTTCACCAGTTTCTCAGATTTTAAAAAAAGAAACAGGGAGGTAAAACAAATCCCAAAACATTTTTTTTCCTTCTTGTAAAGGTTACAAACATAAATCATATTTGAGAACAATGAATGGACCTTATTTTTTATCTTCAGAATGCTGGGCCTATGGCGTCTTAGAAAGTCTCTATTTTAGAAGGGAAGGAGACTGATACAGTGAGAGCATCACACTCTGGGGATCAGGTAACTTGGCTGTGCTACTGGGCACCTGGGACTTCTTGGTCAGAACAAGTCTCCACTGTGAGCTCTTTTTTTTAATCCATGAAATGTGGGGGTCCTGGAGCTATGGAAGCTCTAATGTTTTATGATTCTAGTGATGGTCTTCTGTCTGCGTGACAGGCATTTTCCAGACTTTGTTGATCTATTTCGAGCTTGTGAGGAGTAGTACATACCACCCTTCATTATGTCACTTCATCAGTGCTTTATAAACTGTAGTGTGTTTGTGCTGGGAGGAACTTAAGAGAACATGTGGATCACCCCTTTACTCATTTTACACATGAGAAAGATGATACCCCAGGTGATTTTTCTCTGAGGTTGGGACATGACGGGGGCTCTTTTCTCCTTGCGATTTGCCTTTCCCTTCAGCGCGTTTGGTAAACATTGCATTACCCCCTCTTCAGGGTGTTACTCTTTCAGTTCTGTGTGCCTTTCCTTTCCCGTGGGATGCTGGAGTATTCATTTGTATTTCTGGGCAAAAGTACTCCTAACTGTGGCCCCTAATTTTTTTTTATTATGTATCTTTTCTAGAAAGATAATTTGATTATACAGTGTCAATATGTTTACATACTGCACTCATAAATGAAGTTATAAAATATATGTAAGTTAAAAATGTGAGGAAAAGGGAAGTTTTGTGCACCATTAATGGGGACATAAATTATTATTGGCATTATGGAAAATAGTATGGAAGTTGCTGAAACAATTAAAAATAGCCGCGTGTGGTAGCTCACTCCTGTAATCCCAGCACTTTCGAAGGCCAAGGTGGGAGGACTGCTTGTGGCCAAAAGTTTGAGATCAGCCTGGACAACATAGTGGGATCCCATCTCTACAAAAAATTAAAAGTTTAGCTGGGTGTGATGGTGCACGCCTGTAGTTCCAGTTACTTGGGAGGCTGAGATGGGTGGCCTGCTTGAGCTTAGGAGTTCGAGGCTGCAGTGAGCTGTAATGGCACCACTGAGTTCCAGCCTGGGCAACAGAGCAAAACCTAGTCCAAAAAAACAAAAAACCAAAAAAGTGTGTATATAAATACACACACACGCACACACACCCCCCCAATAAAGCTAGAGAGAAAAATATTTTATGTAAGGATGGTATTTTTTTTTTCCTCAACCACAGTAGATCAGTTTATACCTTCCCTGGATCCAGTGTGAACTTGTTTTGAGGACCACTGATCCAGAAAGTGGTGGAGTTAAGTCTATACACTTATTAAAAATATGAATTTTGGAATCTCAACCCAGATTCACTGAATGAGAATGTCTCCTGGTGGAACCTGGGAGTCTACGTTGTCTTCATTTTTATTTTTTTACAAATAGACGTGGAGTCTGTTGCCCAGGCTGGTTTTGAACTTCTCAGCTCACAACCCTCCTACCTCTACCTTCTGAGTATCTGGGACCACAGTTACAATGTCCGACGAAGTCTCCATTTTAAACCAGAGGCAAGTCTCCAGGTGCCTCTGAGGTCCAGCCAGTTTGGGGAACCAGCATTTTAGACAGGCAGGGAAGTGTCATTCATGGGTTCATGAGCATGGGACTTCTTACACTGTCAGTGTTGTAAGAAATTGCTCAGCAGTCACTGTTAAATGGACAGGGATTCAGTTAGCACTTTGAAAAATCAGATGGGCAGTTTTCACGTGAGTTACATATGAGGGACTATAACCTGCATAATCATACATGGAATTTCTCAGAACTCCTTGGCATTCTCTATGTGGTTTTTTGATTTGTAAATCCAAGTATTCGCTATTGTGCCTCCGTCTTTTTTTCCTCATTAAAATCTAAGCTCTCCCCGCCCTCTCCTGGCGCTGTTCCTTGAGGGGCTGTGTTTTTATTTCTGAGCTTTTCCCATTTGCGTATGTTCTTTAGTCTGGAGTATGCTCAACCCCTCACCTTTTACCTGGGCAGTTCCTACTATCCAAGAAATGTCCTATAAATGACACTTCTTGCGTTCTTCTTAAAATTTAAAGATAATGAAGAACTAGCTGATAATCAGCATTTACCAAAATAGATTTAAGGGTTTTTATTTGTCATAACTCATGTATCAGTAACCTTATGTATGTAAGGATAGATCAGTATCCTGGTTTTTAAGCATATACTCTCTGAAACATTCGAATAAAACGTGTGTAAGCCAGATAAATATGTAACAGGAAATTTGTTTCTGACTATTCACTCCAGGTCAATGTATTCCCAGCTGCCTTGTGGGTATCAGGGTTATCTGTTCCAGGATCAGCTTTAGGAAAGCCCCTACTCAAATCTCCATGTAGCAAGAGTGCACGCTATTTGAGAACATGTGATAATTAAGGTTAAACAAGAAAACCAAGGCTGAATGACTAGAAGTCAGGACAGCAGGGAAAGCGAGGGAAGCGGTTGAGCTGGTAGAAGTGGGTAATACCAATGATTATTTCTGGGATCAGCAGATACATCCCTGGTGTAGAAATCCTAAGCAGTCCTTTTTTTTGGTGTCTTTTCCTGCCCTTGGTATGATAAGCCCCTCCTAACATCTGGCACACTGCTGGGGTGACATTGTGATGTTACCTCTGCCCACAGTACTTATTCCGGTTTGATGTTTTTAAGAAATGCTCACTTTCCACAAGCCATAGTTTATTGGCCTTCAGAAAGTGTCTCTGGCAGTGAGTGTGCCAAAGGTCAAGAATTCTGGCAGAGTTTGATTTATCTCTGCTCCCTCGATAGCAGCTAGCCTTGGGGGCACAGAAGCTCTTGACAAGTACTATGAGTCAGAAGGCCGCATGTGACTAGGTCCCTGCCCACCTCTCCAGGGTCAAATAGATCTTGCCTTTTCCCCCAGCCTGTCCCTGCACTGTTACTGAAGAGGGCTGAGTTTTTCTTTCTGAGCCCTCCCATTTATTTACATTCCTTCTATCTGGAGTACTTCTTACCCCTCACCTTTTACCTGGCTATTTCTTACATATCTTTTAGATAATTCTACATAAATAACACTTCTTTCACTCTTCCTAAACTAGGATAGGTATTCCCGCTGTATGCTTCTATGGTCCCCTCATTTCCCCTAGAATAACTTATTACAGTTTTTCGTTCATACTTACTGTTATCCCGCTACTGTTATCCCCCTGGACTGTCTGTTCTGCTAGGATAAGGATTCTTGCTCACGATTTCCTCATTGCTAGGCATAAGGCATGGGACATAGCAGGTTATCAATAAACATTTTTTGACTGAATAAAGTAAGTGCATAATAAAACAATATGTTAATTAATGGGGTGATTGGCAGGGATCTAGTTGCCAATTTCAGCATTGGTAATTAACATGGCTAGATTTATCTGCTAGCTTCTCTGAGAGTGATGAAACATAAACAGAAAGGAGATGGAAGCTGATACGATTAAAAACCTTTTATGTGCCTGCTGATGGACCTAAAATGGGGCAAACCTTTCTGCAAATAAAGCTCTACCTTGATGGTCTTATTTATATACCATATATACCTATATATACCTATAGGTATATATGGTATATAAATAAGATATACCTATATATAAAATATGTATACCTATATATGGCATATAAATGAATATAAATATAAGGTATATATAGGTATATATATATGATGTGTATACATATATTTACTTATGTATGTATAATAAAAGACATTACTTTCCATTGAAGTGTTTACTACATTATGTACTATCTTAAAACAAAACTTCCCACAGGTGTCAGTACAAACATGCATTTGTTCATTTATTCATTCATTCATTCAACAGTTTTGTTGATTGTTTCATATATGTCAGACACTGTTCTAGGTGCTTAAGATACAACAGTGAACAAAACAGACAACAATCTCTCTGACCCAATGGAACGTGCATTTTAGTGGAAGAGAATGTCAATAAAGAAGCGTCTAGTATCTAGAGTATTAGAAACTGGTAAGTGCTATGAAGGAGGAAAGGAGGCCAGGAAATGATGTGATGTGATGTGATGTGTGCTGTTGTGGTGGTGGGGCATGCAATTTTAAATTCAGTGACCAGGAAGGGAGTCACTGAGAAGGCAACTCTTTGAGGAATTACCTAAAAGGGGGTGAGGAAGTAAGCCAGGTGGGTGTTTGGGAGAAGTGAGGTAGGACATTGTGCCTAGCTCTTTGGAATGTGCTCCTCGTCCCTCATGTTTCTTACGTTGGCTAGACCAGCAGGTTGGCCTTTCAGTGGCCTGTTTGATCAGAATCTGCAATGTTTCCTGTCTTTGGATAGTTTCCCTAACTAAACCTTAGCCCGAAGGTGTATGTTAAGGGCAGCGCATATGTTTCTTCTTGCGAGCTTAGTTTTATGGAAAAGGCCCTATGGAAAGAGCCTTTCTTTTCCTTTCCATGGTTCCGAATTTGTGTTTTGTTATTTTCTAAGCTCTACTTTGTGGTGGAACCACCTCTCTCGGATCTTGTTATTCCTTCAGGGCACAGTGTATTTCCCATTTAAGTAGTTTATACAGTCTTATCACAGTGTCCCCTGCATGGGGACCTGATAACTTACTCTGATTGATAACAGAAGGGCTCTTCTGTCTACTTCTGTCTCCTTGATGGCTTCCTTATCTGTTGTCCTGTAACACTGACTGTGAACTCATTTCATTACGTAATGAAATGTTATCTTCTGTAATTGCTTATTTGTGCAGCAGTCTTGTCTCTCCAACTGGAGAGGAACTTGAGGTTCTTTCTGAACCTTAGAGTACTGGCTCATAGTGCACATGCTATAACCATCATTGATTGCTGTTGGTTAAAGCACCTGACTTTTTGGGATAAGTAAACCAACATCTTGCTTTTCAGTGTTTTGTTTTTCTGGATTACCCATCTGTGCTTTGGGTTTAATGCTCCTTAGGACTTGACCTTAGTATGCTGCTGGAGGGCCCAAGAGAACAGTATAGTTAGTAAGGGATGAATTCTTTGTGAATTCTTAAATCTTCCATTGCCAAGGATCTTTGTACAGAATATTGGTCTTGTTCATATTGACAGTTCTTCAGAGAATTGTGTGTTGACTGTTCATGGCAGAAACACCATAAGTTAATTGCTGTTTCAAATTTCATTGACCTTTTCCCCCTCATTTGGAGGTCATTTCCTCAAAAATTTAGTTGTCCACATGACAGTTTGTGTATGCTTAATAACAGAGAGTGACAAACCCATGTTCAGCTGTTGTTGCTGGACTGGGTGGTTTTTAGCTCCTCCCACAATGGGCAAGAATCAGATCTGTGTCTCAGCAGAATTATAAATGCCTGTATTTCATAGTCTTCCTGAAGGAACTGCTTTACTTGGAATACCGTAGTTCAGACTGCTGATGTACCGTGCACTCCTTTCTCTTTGATAATCTGCTCTGGAGTGCAGCAAGTGGAGATAACTCTTGAATAAATGCTGGCATTTGTCACATGTGGTCACTTTCTGGGGACTGTGCATGTGCCTGTGGGGGCCATCTAGAAGCCACTGATGCCCACTAATATAATAAAACTCACTGGGTTTGCTTCTCTATAATGATGTTGAATTGCTTAGCTGGAAATCCTTACCATCTTGGTTTCTCTCCTCTGTTTCCTCTGTGTACCAAATAAAAGTCCTTGCATACAAATGTTATCATCTTTGGGGAAAAAAAGTCCTTGTAGTTGTTAATAGTTATAGAAAATACAACCTGAAGACTTGGAGTCAAAAATACCTGCCTTCCTATGCAGTCAGTACCAGCTATAAGCTAATTAAACCCAACTGTTCCCATCTGTTCATGGGGAGGCCTCTAACAGTGGCACATGCTTTTCTCTTTGGGACTTGTTAACATTTTTCAGAATTTCATTTTCTAGGCCAGGCATGGTGGTTTTTGCCTGTAATCCCAGCACTTTGGGAGGCCAAGGCAGGAGGATTGCTTGATTCTATGAGTTTTAGACCAGCCTGGGCAACATGACAAGGCACTGTCTCTACAAAATAAACAAACAAATGAGCCAGGTGTGATTCCAGGCACCTGTGGTTCCAGCTACTCAGGAGACTGAGGTGGGAGAATCATTTGAGCCTGTGTGGTTGAGGCTGCAGTGATCATTGTTTGCATCACATCACTCCAGCCTGGGTGACAGAGTGAGACAATGTCTCAAAAATTTTTTTTTTCATTTTCCATCGAGACCATACTAAACAACCTGTATTTCCAGAACCAACTTTTATTTCCCTAAGAAAATGTAGACTGTGATGTCCCCGGTGAGCAATAAGTTAATATTGGCTGATAGTATTTGAGTAGCAGTGACAGACAGGAGGAAGACGGGAGGGAAGAGATGGGAGTGTTGCTGGGGGAGTGGGTGTGAAGCCATAACACACACATGTGGTCACACAATCTGTAGTTTACTCCAATGGCATTTTCACAAAGCACAGTAGTGTTGCAGGTATCCCCCAGTAGGCACACACAGCTTTCAGTCCTCACTGTGTGCAACTTCTCATACCTTTGATGTTGAATTTAAGTTCATTAGTGGCTCCTATAGCATGTCAGAGGTTTACCTCACTTGGTTCCTGACTCAACTCTGAAATGCTGAGTTTAGGGTGGATTTGAAGTGTCACCTTTGTCTCTACTTTCTAAGAGTCAGTGAAGAGCTGCCATGATAGTTAATCCTATAGTGCCTCCAATGAAGACTTAAATATACTTACTAGCCCAGACTTTGCTTTATTGTTCTCCTGATCTATTAGTTTTATTCCTGTTGACAGCCAAAATGTGGGATCATGAACCCCACAGTTACATGGATGGTGACCAGCCTGAGTTGTTGTCGAGAATTGTGCAGATTTTTGTTATCACATTTCTTGTCTTGATTTGTAGCATCTCTGGATTTTACTTCTTTACCAGAATAGGGGTTCTCAAAATGTGGTCTTCGAAGCAGCAATGTCATCATCATCTGGGAACTTGTTCACAATGCAGATTTCCAAGGCTCTACCATGACTTCCTGAATCAGAAACCTTGGAGGAGGAAGCTAGCAATCTGTGTCTTAACAAGCCCTCCTGTGATTATACCCAAGTTTAAGAATCACTACACAGACAGACGTTGCTTTCCTTTTAGTCTCTGGAGCTTGTAACAGTTGATATTTTAACTTTTATATGAGAGAGGACGGTTATATCTTCCTTTAAACTGTTATTCGGTGCAGTTGATTGTCAGATGCAGAGTGCTGATGTGAGGATGGACTGTGAATATGATCCACTGTGGCAGTATTTATAGTCTCAGCCCAATGCCTTGTTGACTTAAGTAGCAGCCTTGATAACAGCAGATAAATCTGCAAAGATACTGTGAGGTTACATGGCAAGGCTTTCAGAATACACCAACATTACATTTGTGGCAAGTGCTTTGCTCAGTGTTGGCATTTTTGAAGTCACCCTTTACCTCTGCCCCCTGCCCAGAAATTTCCTTGTGAGAAATGTTTTTATGTTAGACAAACTGCCATGGGGGAGGATAGTCAGAAAGAGGAGACAAATAATATGCAGAGGCAGACTTTTTTTTTACATTTGTTGCTCAGAAGAAAAAAATTCCAATGAAGAATGAAAGAGGCTTCATATCTTGAATAAAGTAAAGGTTCTGGGTAGGATGATACAGGAATAGGATGTGACTGTAAAAAGGAACCAAATTGTGCAGACAAGAAAGTATGAAGAAACAAAGAATAGGAAAAAGACACAGGGAAAATGCAAATTCTGATGGAATATTTTTGCAACTCTGTGTACAGAAGGAACCAAGCAACCCAGATCAGTTCTCCTGAGGCTGGGAGTTCTAAAAATTATGCGGTATCAAGGAACGCTTTCCTCCTGAGTCAAGCGTAGGAAGCAGAACCAACCTTTATTTCTCTATGAAAGTGTATATTGTGATGCCCCCAGTGAGCAATAACTTAATATTGGATGATAGTATTTAGACAGCAGTGACAGAAAGTTTTCTTTCTCCTGACTGAATCTCACACCAAGGTCCTTTTTTATTTTTAATTGTTTAGTTTTTGTTTTTTTTTTTGAGACAGGGTCTTACTCTGTTGCCCAGGCTGAAGTGCAGTGGTGCGTTCATAGTTCAACTACAGCCTCAAACTCCTAGGCTCACATGATTCCCCCACCTCAGCCTCCTGAGTATCTGGGACTATAGGCATGTGAACCACACCTGGCTAATTTTGTAACTTTTGGTAGAGACAGGGTCTTGCTGTGTTGCCCAGGCTGGTCTCAAGCATTCTTCCTACCTCCACGTCCCAAAGTGCTAGGATTACAGATGTGAGCCACCATGCCCAGCCAAGGTCTTTTTTTTTTTTTTTTTTAAAACCAGCGTCACAACCACAGAAGACAGAGAGAGATATGAAGACAAAACTCATTTTTTTTTTTTTACTTAGTGTATGTAGGTAAAGGTTTAGTAGGAGAGAATGTAGAAATGACATATGATAGTAGCTTATGTTTGTTGAGTGCTTCATTGTATTAGGCATTATCCTAAGGGCGTTATACTTGTTGAACCATCTACTTCTTACAGAGTCTGATGAGCTACACTCTTTTTGTTTGTGTATTTGTTTTGGGTGACTTTTTTGCGACAGAGTCTCACTCCACTGCCCAGGCTGGAGTGCAGTGGTGCCATCATGGCTTACTGTAGCCTTGACTTCCCAGGTTCAGGTGATTTTCCTACATCTCAGCTTCCCAACTCGCTGGGACTGCAGGTGTGCACTACCACGCCTGGCTAATTTTTTTGATGAGCTAGACTCTGTTACCCTCATTTGCTAATTGATGAAATTGAGGCAGAGACAGAGAAAGTAAGCAGTCTGGCCAAGGCTACACAGCTAGCTAATGGGATTTAATCCCTAGCATTTTTGTTCCAGAGCCTTGCCTTTAGCCATCACACTCTACTGTTCTCCTCCATAGTCCCCTTCTTTCTTGTGATTCCAAGTTAAAGAACTGTCATGGATTAGCTTTTTCCAGGAGTGAAGGTACTTGTCAGACTCTTCATCAGATTTGGTCGTGGGAAAAAGAAGTTGTTGCTGTTCCTTAGAGACCTATTCTTTCTGCATTTAAATGCTGAGTGTAAATTTTTTTTTAGCTGGAAATTTTAAACGTGTAGCAAGTGTGGCCAGCTTGCTCTTTTAATGTTTAGTTTCCTGGACCTCATGTTGCCTCCCTAAAACTTAAATGGGGTTGTGGTCGCACAATAGTATCATGGAATTGAAATGAATCTTAAGCCTAATGAGTTTGAATAAGATGAGCACAATCTAATTTTGTTTCCAGTCATTTTTCCTCCTTTAAACAAAGAATATCATGCCAAATTGGAAACTTTGGATTGTGTCACTGTGGATATTTATTTTTTTACTACATGTCACCAAGATCGAGATTTGTTGGGTGTATTAGTTACGTATGGGGTAAAATTCTGATTTGTTAAGTGTATTAGTTATGTATGGGGTACAAAATTACCGCAAAACTTACCATCGTAAAACAGCAAACTATCTTAGTTTCTGTGGGTCAGGAATTTGTGAGTGACTTATCTGGGTAGTTCTGGCTTGACTTCTCTTTTGAGATTCCAGGAGTAAAGGTACTTGTCAGACTTTTCATCAGATCTGGTCCCGGGAAAAGAGGTCCTCTTCCTTAGAGACCTGTTCTTTTTGCATTTAAATTCTTAGTGTAAATTTTTTTTTAGCTGGAAATTTTAAACATGTGTAGCAGGTGTGGCCAGCTTGCTCTTTTAATGTTTAGTTTCCTGGACCTGCAGTTGAAATGGTGCCTGGGGCCGCTGTCATCTGAATGTTTGACCGGAGCTGGAGAGTCTACTCCTAAGATGGCTCATTCACATGGCTTTTGGCAGGAGGCCTTGATTTCTCACCACATGACCTCTTAACATGACAGCTGGTTTTACCAGAGTGACTGATTCAAGAGAGAGGAAAAATGACCTAATCTTGCCAGTCATACAGTGTCACTTCTGCCACATTCTGTTAGTCGGAAGCAGGTCGTTAAGGACAGCCTGAACGCAAGGGAAGAATTAGGCCCAAGCTTTTTTTTTTTGAAATGGAGCCTTACTCTGTTTCCCAGGCTGTGGTGCAGTGGCGCGATCTCCTAGGTTCAAGCAATTCTCCTACTTCAGTCTCCGGATCCTGAGTAGCAGGGACTACAGGTGTGCACTACCATGCCCGGCTAATTTTTGTATTTTTAGTAGAGAAGGGGTTTTACCATGTTGTCCAGACTCATCTTGAACTCCTGACCTCAGATAATCTGCCCGCATCTGCCTCCCAAAGTGAGGATTACAGGTGTGAGCCACCGCACCCGGCCAAGGCCCCACTTTTGAAGGGAGGAGCGTTAAATTGTGGATGTATTTTAACCACCATAGTAGGCCTGACTCCACACCTACTAAATCAAACTCTCTGGGTCTAGTAATTTTCGTTTTTAAGATTCTCCCAAATGATTTTTACACACTCTTAAAATAGAGGACAACTGGGTATCTGGAAGTAAATGAATGCTATCATGGCACTATACCAGTTTATTTAAAAGCCAGATGTTTTCACATGTTTAGTATTCTAAATATTTAAGGTTTTTGGATGAGGTCACTTGGAACTAAAAAAAACTTTTTTTAAAGTTTGCACTTAGGCACTAAATCATGTGCTAACTAGGTAATATAGTAAACTCTGCTCAGACTGCATTTTATCTGGATGGGCCCTTAGCTTTTTTTCTGTTGCTCACTCAGGCAGATGAGCCCCACTCTAATGTAGCCTGTGTATCTGACCAGCTGCGCTCAGTGTATATAGCCCAAGCAGGAACTATAGCTCCTGATTAGAAAGAATGAAGTATATGTCTGGGCAGGGCAAGGCAAAAGGGATTCTGAGGTTTTTCTCAAGATCCAGGGTGAGCCAGGCACCATCTGATGATGGTCTTTGGCTTGTTGGCTCCTACAGCTGCATACTTTGTTAGGAGACATGAGGGGTACAGAACCAGGAGTTTGCAAAGAACAGTCAGGTGCCTTCTGGAGCCCGTGTAACCTGGACATCACACCCTTTTGATGTTAAATGACAGACTTCTGGCTCTGTGTGACATCATACCTATCTTATCTTAGTGTACCTCAGCTAACCTCCTGAGGCTTTTGGTGGGGAATCAGGCCTTCCTTCTCCATCATAGACATAATTTTTCTTACCTTCCCATTCACATGAACTCTTAGCCATCTGAATCCATGCCTACAAGGAATGCAATTGGTTACTTAAGAACGGAGGAAACATGTCATGGAAATATATACTTCTCTTCAAATGTTTGTACCACTCACCTACCCAATTCCCTTCCCACCCCAGTCAAAAGAAGGCAAATACCCGTGCTTAGAACCTGGGGGCTCACATTTTACCTGAAATTCCACAACTAATAGAAGCACACATTTAGGGGATAAAACTCCAAAGAGGGAGTAACACAATCCTGGCTGCCATCTCAGAACAAGAGAGCACTGTACCCAGAGTCCGTGATTACATACCAGAATGACTGTGTGATGGAGCTGACGTGCCCCAGTAGGTGCAACAGATTGTTGTGCTTGTAACCAATCAATACTACAATTAACAAATATTTATTGAACACCCCGGAAGCACCCTGGTTTATACTGTCCTCATCAGCTAATTGTTAGAATAACATGAAACCTCCTGATCCCTCTGTCTGCCTTCAGGCTTGCCTCTGCCCCAATAAAACCAATTCTCTACATTGAAACCAGAGTGAATTTTCCTAAAATATACACATTTGACCAGATCATTTGCCTTAAAATGTTCTGGTTGATGTTCAGCATCCAGAAAAAGCCCACACGCCCCAGCATGACCTAAGAATCTCACCATGTGACTCTCCTTCCCTCTTACAGCTTCTCCACACATGTTCCAGCGTCCAGGCACTGCCCACTCATGCCTCCCACCATGCCTGCCTCTCTTGTCCTTCCCATCTTTATGTGCCACGCAACAGTGGCTAAGAGTGCTGGCCTCAGAGCTCATAAGGCTTTGATTCAAAACCCAACTCTATGACTTAATAATTGTAGAGTCTTGGGCAAATTACGGGATGTTTCTGAGCCTCAGATTCTTCGTATACAAAAATGAACCACGAGCCTCACAGGATTCTCATAAGGATTAACTGCAATTATATTTAAAATGTTTAGCACAGTGCCTGGCCCATAATTAAGACTGAGTAAATATTGCTGTTGCTGTATTGATGTATGGAAAGCCCTTGGCACATAGTAGTTGTTTAAAAAAAAAAAAAAAAAAGGATCCTTGTCTCCCAGAGCCTCAGTTTGTTTTGATCATTGGAACTTCTCAGTCTGACATTCAGAGTTTGATATAGGAGTGGGGATGGCATTGGTGTGGGTAGAGAACTAGGGTTTTGAGGGAAAGAGAGAGAAAGTTGATAAGAGGAGCATAGATGTAAAAACCATTATATGTTTCCATGTGCTCTTTCTCCTGTTTGAACATGACTAAAAGTGTCATTCGTTTTGGGGCAGGGAAAAATGGTGGACTACGATTCAGAAGAAACTGACATTCTGACGTTGAGTAAGTCACTACTTTGAGCCTTTATTAGTTCATCTGTAAAATTGGTTCATCAGATATTGTTTTTGAGAGCTTTTTAAAGACTAGAAAATATAATGTGACATAAAATGCCAATATTATACCCCAATTCTACATTTACAATATATTCAAAAAATTTTTTAAAGCAACAGTTTTGTGTTTACACACAACAGATACTGAAGCATACAGCCGCTAGAAATGGAGGTTGTCAGGAGGATAAAGAAGATCATGAATGCTGCCAGTGTCTGTAATCTTTGCCCTCATTCCTTGTGTGTCTCTCATTTGAGAAGCTGTCACCTTTCCTGGTGGTTCTCTGGCCAGAGTGTTTTTACTCTGCACCGCTCTACATGCCATTGACTGGGTTACCTTCATAAAAGAGGAATCTGAAGGGCCTTGTGGGAAGAGTACTGCTGGTGGACACATGGAATCGGGAAGCATAGTTTGAAATCTAGCACAGATTAAAACTTGACCTAACACTGTAAAGGTTTTCTTCTCTGTGATCTAGGGCTCTCTGTGGTCACCATATTGTATCACTCTGAGGTTTAAGATGAATGTGTGGGTTACCTAGCAAAGGTCTGGCATGTGATCGACACGGGATAGCCTTTTCTTTTCCTACTTGAATACCTGAAATATTTCCCCAGTGTACCCTGAATATCTGAATCCAAAATCTTCAGTCTAGAAGGAGCCTCTATGGACTAGATCCAAGCCTCCCTTTCTGATCTTATTTCTATTCATTACCTTCATGCTCCCCCTCCCGTCCATAATACTTATCCTCCAGACTCAAGGCCCTTCAAGTGATTTTTAATTTATTACACGTTAGCTTTTCCTTTCTTCTATATAGACTTTGCTGTACCTGCAATAAGTGATACCTTTCCCAGGCCCATGGGACTTGAAAGTCCTGTTTCCATCAAGCTTTTCTGCAAACCACCCCTCCTCACCAGGTGGGAGCCATCGTTCATTCCCTGTTCCCCCAATGCATGTTGTTTTACTTCTGTTATAGCTCTTATCACGGTCTGCCTTGTAGCATAGTAATTTCTGTGTGTTTTCCCTCTGGATTTGGAGCCCCTGGAGGGCAAAGACTGTGTTTTATTTTATGCTGTATTTCCCCACCCCCACAGTGCCTGGTGCAGTAGGGGTTTAGTAAATACTGCTTTAATCAATGTGTGAATGAAATTGCCTCTCCTAGTTCTGTTTGCAAGGCTGTAATGCAGACCAGGTGAATGTAGAATTTTGGCTTACTGGATTTAGTTTAGCATAGGAAGGGAGTTTTCCAAGAAGCAATAGTGGTTTTGAAAACAGAAATTGCCTTTAATCTTGTGGAAAACACATGCCAGCCCTCTCTATAATAGTCTCAGTTACAGGAGAGCATCGTGTTACTGTAAAAACACAAATAAATAAACCCATGACAATACTGTGTTTGGGAGATAAAACCACATAAAAGCCATCTTTCCCCAACTCTCCAGCATCACAATTAGGGTATTTCTGGGAGGAGAAAAAAAAAGACACCAGAAAAAAACAAGTGATACTATGTTTAAGAACACTTCTTGCTATTGGCAAGATGGGAATAGGGAATTACATTTTCCATACAGCACAAATACAAGGGTTCCTCCCAACTCCCGCCAGGCTTGATGCTATATAGATTACACTGCATGATAAATTTGGGCACTAGAGGTGCCAAAGATGGTGGCAGTACCTGGAGGGCAGAAAATGTCACCCAAAAGGTGATGCTGTGAAATTTATTGCTCTGCCACACTTTACCTAAACGTGTCCTATTATTCTGAATACTGGGTCTTCATTGGCTCAGGGATGCCCTTGGTGTGTCCGTTACTGTGGGCTACAGCTTTCAACTGGATTTTGTTTATTGATGGTCATTTGAGTCTCTATCTGGATTTTTTTTCTTTTAACTTGAGGGCTCCAGATTTAGGTTCTTTTGAGGTAAGAGTAGGAATGACTTTGAAATATTGCCTACTTTCGTCAGTATGAGGGCTGAATGACACTGAACAGAACCCAGCCATTTCTTAGCACCTCTGTTGCCACTACCCTGGTCTGAGCTGCCATCACGTTTCACCTGGACTGCTCCAGTAGCCTCCCACCTGACCTCTCTGCTCCAACTTCGCCTCCCTGCAGAGTGTTCTTCACTTAGCAGCCAGAGTGGCCCTTTTAAAATGTACTTTAGATCATATCACTCCTCAGTTCAAAATCCTCCAGAGTGCCTCCCATTTTACTAAGAATGCAATTCAAAGACCTTACTTACCATGGCCTACAAGACACTGCACGGTCTGGTGCCTGCTATCTCTCACCTCATCTCCTACTATCCCCTTAGATTAATCCTCTCTGACCCTTCAGCTTACTTGCTCTTCTTAAAGATGGCCAAGCATTTCCCAACTCAGAGTCTTTGCATTATTGTTCTTAGCCTGGAACATTTGGTCCCCAGATATAAATGTGGTTCATACTCTCACTTATTTCAGGCCCCTAAGTGTCACTTTGTTGGGGAGATCCTATCCATCTGTGTTTCTATTGCTCGAGCAATGCCTGGAATATGGCAAGCACTTAGGAAGTCTTTGTTGGAATTGTGAATAAGCATTGCCAAGAGATTCTAGCACATCTGGAAAAAGACCGTGTGGTTTAGAAGGACAGTGGCTCTGGAGTCAGAGCAGTTGGGCACTGCTGGGTTTGCCTGTCCCCCATTAGATAGAAGGCTGATGTTGGGATAATTATTTAACCTCTCTAAGCCTAGGTTTCTCTACTAGGTAAATGAGATTATGTCTATCTCTCATAATCATTCTGAAGAGTAAGTCAGACAATGACTGCAAAGTGCTTGGCATTGAATCTTGTACTCATATTGGGAGTCTTCCTAAATATTAGTTCTCACAAATCCTACTTCCTGCTTTTGAAATCATGTGATATGGAAGAAGGGGAGTGTCTGAAAATAGTTTGAATCTTGTGTGTAATTCTCAAGTACCAGCAAGTAGTTGTGATTAAAGCACCTAGCCCTGTGTTTCGCATGTGGCAGGCCTTAATAAATACCCAAGCCTTCCTGCTTTTAATCATCAGACAGACTCTGGGTGTGAACTAGGGTAGCTCTGTGGGCACATAGGGATTTTGGTAAACAGAAAAAGGGAGAAGTCCGCAGCTGAGGTAGGGGTGGTTCACAGTCTTGCTTGTGGTTCAACAGGGACTGCATTTATGAAAATGGCAAGTGAGCCCAGGGCAATTGGAACTTTGGGCCTTGCCAGCAAGTGTGGTATTTCAGTTTACATCCTCAGAGTAAGTACAATTTCACCATTATTCCATTGAGGCTCTCCTTGCCAAGAAAAACCCATTGTAAATTTCTGGTTTAAAGGTTCTGCAGTTTTAGGGAGTTGTACTTTTTGTTGCTTTAACATTTTCTTGGCACCACGCATTTTAAGCTGCACTGGCTTACCTTGTAAATAGTATACAAATTTTGTGAAAATCTGAACCACGTCATTTGTTTTCCTATGTTCCTTGTAGGAAATGGTGATGCTTCTGCCCCACTAGTTCCCCTGGGTTTCTGACCAGGCAGTTTGGAGTGAGACAATGAGACTGAGACAAAATGTAGATTGTCAGGAAGAGATTGGAGCTGTATTCACAAAAGCACTTTGTGGACATGGTAGAGCCAGGCAGGAGAGAAAAGTCTGTGGCTGGCAGGGTGTCTGTGTGACGTGGACCCCATTGTGTGTATGGACCCCTGCTGCTGTACCAGTGGCCAGCTCCCAGCCAGGCCACCCGGGCGAGGGCCTCTGAAGCAGAGAGCCCTGCACAGTCTGGAGCCGCTCTAACCCAGTGTACTGAATAGGACTCCAAAGAATAGGAGCTGTGTTCCCTTTGTCACCTGCAGCCCTGCTTTCAGCATGCACAGTGAATGTGCACTTGGGGGCTGAATTGGCACTTGGAAAAATCTGCACCAACTTTGTGTGTGCACAGTGTGTGCCCAGCGGCATGGGTGAGTGGAGCGTGCACGCTGGAGGTGTCTGGGGGCTGGGTGCTTGCAGAGGAGGGGCTGCCCTCTTTATGCTGCAGGGTTTGCCAAGAATGCTCCGCCCTTGACAGTGTTGTCGCCAACAGAAAAGCATTCATGGCATCTTAATGAAAGGCAGCAGTTCCTTTTTTCAAGAATGATAGCATTCTTTTCTTGAGTGAGGTCCCCATTTAGAGATGGAGAGAGAAGCCAATTATTTTTCAGTTAAAATTTATTTTTTAAAATAGTGATACCTCAGTTGTAAATTACCCTGGCTTTGCCCTGAAGACATTTACAGCTAGCCTTCTGACTTGGTTTTAAGTTGCTACCTTGTAGAATAATAAAACAGTAGCCCAAACTGTGTTAAGGCATCAAAGACTTTCATATCCTTTCTGTGTAGTTGATGTGCCCTGCCCCATAGCTAAAAAATTGATATATTTGCTGAAAAGGAATGGGTGTATTTCCCTTTAACTTGTAGCTTGCACACAGTCTAACACTTCTTTTATTGAAATTGGGGGTTTTCTCCCTTGGACTTAATAAGGATTATATATAGATATACATAATTATATATGTATATAATATATAGTGTATGATATAATAGTAGTATATATTTACGATATCTTGAAGAGGGAGATAGGTTGAAAGGATTGAGGTATTGGAAACAACAATCTAAAAGTTATCTTTGGAATGATAGATCTTTGAAAGAAACAAGATCCGGACAAGTAGTTTTTAGTACATTGGAGGAAATGCTCTGTTATTTTGCATCTTTTCCAGGCCTCTTTATGACTACGTTTTTTTGAGACAGAGTCTCACTCTGTTGCCAGGCTGGAGTGTAGTGGCGTGATCTCAGCTCACTGCCACCTTCGCCTCCCGGGTTCAAGTGATTCTCCTGCCTCAGCCTCCCAAGTAGCTGAGACTACAGGAACATGCCACCATGCCCAGCTAATTTTTGTATTTCTAGTAGAGACGGGGTTTCACCATGTTGGCCAGACTGGTCTCAATCTCTTGACCTTGTGATCCACCTGCCTTGGCCTCCCAAAGTGCTGGGATTACAGGCATGACTACTTTTTTAAATGCTTCAATGAAACTTAACATAATGACCTACACATTTCAGCTGTGCATATGTTCTACCTATTAATGGTGAGATACAACAGAACCATCTTTGACTACTTCACGCTGTTTAAGAGGCCTGTATCATTAGATGACTTCCTGTTGGAAGCAGTAATTTGTGTTTGGACTTGGGTGACTGTCAGTATGAATCTAGCCAAGAAAGGTCATGTCATCTGCTACACGGTTTGCTAGAGGGAATACAGGCCAAGCCTTTGCCTCTGAAATCAAAGCACTGTAGTAGGTGTAATAGAAATGATGCCTAGGTTTGTGTATGCAGGACCTGAGTTTCTGAGTAAAGCTGTTAACTACTAGGGGCAAGCCTTCCCCGTGGGAGACAGGCTTCTTGGATTTAAACCTTTCTGACATCTCAAAGCTGTATGTCCTGATGATTTCTAAAAGGGAGGGAGCCAGCCGCTTGAAATTAAAATATCGACTTACATTCTGTTCTCCCAAGACGGAAGAATATTAGCAAATTGAATCAGTTGGGGTTAGTACTTTCTTTTATGTGTTAAACTCAGTTATTCTGGCTAAGATCAGATTTTTGTCTAGGACGGGGCTGAAACACATGTGGAATCCTGTTGGTTGAGGGCTGGAAATGAAGACTGGCTTCACACAGGTTGCTTCTCCAAACCGTAGGTATACTCTTAGGCCCCGCGCATGGCATTCATAGTTGCTGTCCGCTGTGCCTTCTTGCTCCATCCTGTCTAGTCTCAGAGGTTTCGTGGTACTAATATCTTGGATCCTTACAAAGGACTGACTTTTGACCCAGTTGACTGATAACTATAGAGTACTTCACGATTTACCAAGAGCTTTCATTCATGTTTGCTCTTTACATCAGAATTACAAGATGGGTTTTATTATCCACATTCTTTTTGTAGATATGAAGGCCAGGGAGGTTATGAGTTAGCCAAAGTCTGTCCAGTAATTGACAGAGCCAAGATTCTAGGCTGGGACATCTGATTCCAGATCTACTGCTCTTCATATTCCTTTATACTACAACTACCTACCTGCTCAAAGTATATCATTCACTCATTCGTTCAGCAAGTTCTTGGGGGCATGGGCTTTAAAGCCAGACAGCTGGGTCCTAGTATCTGCTCACTAGCTTTGTGACCTCTGTTACCTCTCGGAACCTCAGTTCTTTCATCAGCAAAATGAAGATAGTAATATTACCTATCTAGTAAGGCTGTTGTGGAGTCCTTTAAACAGTGCTCTGGACATAGCAAATACTCCATAAATGTTTGCCATTCTTCTTCATCATGGGCTCACTCGGTGGTACAGGGACACCACACCAGTGACAACACTGCTGTTGAGGATCACTTGTTCTGATGCAAATATGAAAATAGAAAACTGACAATTGCATAGTAAAGGGATTGCTAAGATATAAGCAAGATGTTGGGGAAACTTGAAGGATGAACAGCTGTGTTTTCAATTGCCAAGAACCCAGCTCTCTAGCAGCTCACGCTTGTTGCCTCTACCCCCATTTGGTCACATTCCTGTCTTCCTTATTCCTTGCTGAAGGCAGTATTTAATGTGCAGGGTTTTTTTTTTTTTTTTTTTTTGAGATGGAGTCTCACTCTATCCCCCAGGCTGGAGTGCAGTGGCCGGATCTCAGCTCACTGCAAGCTCCACCTCCCAGGTTTACGCCATTCTCCTGCCCTCAGCCTCCTGAGTAGCTGGGACTACAGGCACCGGCCACCTCGCCCAGCTAGTTTTTTGTATTTTTTAGTAGAGACGGGGTTTCACCATGTTAGCCAGGATGGTCTCGATCTCCTGACCTCGTGATGTACAGGGTTTTATGGGTACTTTGTGTATAACCTCTTTGAGGAAGGAAGAGAAGGAGAGTATGTCTGGCTAAGGGAACCTTAGTGGTCATTTGGGATTGTAAGACCTGTATTTAACAGTTGGACGACTGTTCAAGACAAAATAAATTCCAGGGTTCTGATGTGCAGTGTTCTGTGTGAGCACCACAGGATATCAGATGTGAGTGGCTTCCAGTGGGTTGCTGAGGGTGGGACTTTGTGGGGGAAGTAGGCCTTGAGTTGGACCTGAAAGAAATGTGGATTTGGATTATGAGTAGCAGAAGTATGGAGAGCTGGGCAAAGGTGGAGTTATGATATTTAAACCATGACCTGCCTTGGGTGGTGGGACAGTCCTGCCTGGGGATGTGGGTGGTCCAGGAGGCAGGTGCTGTCCCCTCCTGCATGAGAACCTATCTCTGGACCCCAACAGGATACACACAACTTATTCCCACCCTCTGCAAAGCTACCTAATAATATATTTGTGTTTATGGTAATGCTTTTTGCTGATTTGGTGGGAGATAAAACCTAGAGAGACTCACAGCATGGATGCTAGGTCTGAGTGGGTCTGTGAGCTGCAACCTAGCTGCAGCCCCTTTGTTTGTGAGCTGTTTGCCTGCATTTAAATGCCATTTACATAAGGAGCTGTCAGAGTTGAGTTGGCCCATGATTATTCCTTGATGTATGTTGAAAAAAGAGAAGAAAAGAAAACCCTGGCTAATGAGGAGCTGGGTTCCTTTTCTCCATTGATGACAGCTTCCTTTCTGATCCGATGGTCCGTCAGAAGCTAAGGTGGTGTGTGACTGTGGGGTTATGTCCCTGCTGAAGCTGTCTTTCCCTCAGAGTTGTAATTGATGGGGAGACCTGTCACTTGTTATGCTGATGCTGTGCAGATTTTTGTGCAGCTGCCAGCCAAGAGAGTTTTAGGACAGCATCTGATTGGGTGCAGGTTGTGGCAAAAGCGATAATAAATAGAGAGCTGGTGAGGGTAGATTTTGATTGACCCGAGATTGTATATTATTAAACTGAGTCTGCATGTACATGTCAGTTTATGAAGAACCAGACCCATAATCCAACTTTAGGGCTGTGGCAGTTTGGGTTTATTAAATGTGCTTTATATCACTATTAATATTGAGGAGCAAAGAGGAATATCTGTAATCTTTTAATCTATGCAATAATGGTTTGGAGGGAGATTACCAGATACATTGGACCATTGTTTGTCTATAATTGTATTCAGAACTCTCCGAAGCATTGATTTGTTTCTGGCATACTGATTTGGCTCAGCAGTCTCATAAAGCTCTTTTATAGTCCTCTTTGCTTTGTGTTTTCCAAAAATAATTGGAGAATAATAATAATGTGGCTGGCGATAAAGAAGAGAGAGTAAGGTTGAAAGCAAATTTCTAGCCAAGTGTATAGCCATAAACATCTTCTATGCTCATAAACACCTGGATCTGTGACCTTTGTGTTTATAAGATATTTATCGCCTCATGGGCTCTCTGCTTGGGGGTTATCACTTCAGTGCCTTATAAAATTTGATTGTGTTTAGTAAGTAGATTCTGAATTTTTGCTGAGTAGGGAAAAAGTGCCCCTCTCCTTAGTTTTCCTTGGAACAACCAATCTGCCAACAGGGGCAGATCTCACCAAGGACAGAAGCAGAGAGCTTGGGTGTGCTTGAGTTTTGTGGAAATGGTACAGTGGGACCCAGTAAGGGCACCTTTTGTACTTGATTAAGTGGCTTGTGATGGAAATGACTTTTGAACGGAAGGGAATTGTGCAACACATCGAATAAACTCAAGCAGTGTCGATGGGTTTTTCTGTCCAGTAGAAATGGAATTTTTGATTCAAGTCAAGGAAGCTTTCTTGGGATTTGGATTTTTGCCGCTTCCTCACCCTTTCTTCCCATTTCCAAAACAGGCCTGAGGAAATGAGCCAGAGAAATGGTCAAATTCAGTTTCACTGACTTTAATACGAAGGTAAGACTAAGTGCTGCAAAAGCACAGTTAGTTGTTTCCATCTTCAGCAGTCCTCTAAACGTTTCTTCAGGAAGTTTTAGGCACTTTGTCAGCCTCTATTGTCCTCCTGATGGTGTTGCTTAATTACTCTTGAAGGAAACAGTTGGATCCCTGTGAACTGATGACAGGTGTATGCTGAGCTGCCTGTGTAAACTACTGGCTGCCTGTTCATGTTGTGCACGGTGGATCAGAGGCGTATGGGGGAGTGTGCCAAAACAGCAATCTTAAGGGAGTTTTTTAAAAAGTAAAAATTGTTTGCTGTTTCGCCCTGGTGCGATCATGGCTCACTTCCACCTTGACCTGCTGAGCTCAAGTGATCTTCCTGTGTCAGCTTCCCAAATAGCTGAGACCATAGGCACATGCCACTGAGCCTGACTAATTTTAGTGTTTTTTGCAGAGATGGGGGTCTCACTATGTTGCCCAGGCTGGTCTTGAACTCCTGAGCTCAAGTGATTCTCTGTGCCTTCCAAAGCGTTGGGATTATAGGCTTGAGCCACTGGACCCAGCCCCCGGTGAGCTTTATTATAACTCAACTAACTAAAGTATGAGCCAGTCTTGAGGTGTGTAGGACCTATATTTATCAAAGGAGACTGTTCTACCTAAGACGTAGTTTCTTGTCCTACGAGGTCAATTGCTGCTGCATTTCATGGAGTTTATGAGATGTGCTTCCCTCTGCCCTGCTTCAATCAGATGGTACTGCCTAGGAGTCATACACATACAGGATTGATAAAGAGCTGCTCCCACAGTGGCAGTACCTACGGTGGACTGTGTTGTGGGTAAAGGGAAGCTCCACTACACTGGCATGTGGGAACTGGACAAAAAGGCCATGAATCCCCCAATACCTACTCTCTGCCCAGCTTTGTGAAATATAAAATAATTATTGGTTCCAGACTCCAGAGATGCAGTCCACCCAGTTGGGGAAGGAGAGATTTAGGTCAGTGGTTCTCTGAGTTGGTCCCCAGACAAGGAGCACCCTCATTCTCTGGGGATTTGTTAGAATTGCAGATTTTGGGGCATTGCCCAGACTGACAGAACTGGAAACTATGGATGGTGTTTTACAAACTCTGCAGGTGATTCTGATTTATGCTAAAGTTTGGCAACTGCTGCTTTAGGTTCATCAGTTCCAGGGGGAGTAAATGAGTAAACAAGGCACATAGAATTAAGGGCTTCCTATAGGGCACAGAGAAGGAGAGAATAAGGTGCTTTATAGCAGGATGCTAAGCTGGACTGTCAATCATGTGGGAAAGGGGTCAAAGACGGGAAGAGCAGGGATCATCAAGGCAGCATTTGCTGGTGAGAGAAGTTATTGAGCCAGGTTTTGAGGAGTGAATAGGAGACAAAGAGAGTAGCATGAATGAGCACAGATGTGATGGGGGAGCTTAGTTAAGTGTAGTGAAAACACACGCACACACACTCCAGACAAGAAAAAATAATGTAAAATCAAGTATAGAACTTAGGCAGGTTTGTGAAGAAGAAAATATATTCCTCACAAGTTGGATTCCTGTGAGTTCATCTCTTTTATTACCTCTGGCAAGGGTGCAATTAATTGGGGCCAGGGCTCTGCACCTGGAGAGGCTTTATAAAGTGAGATTCTCAAGAGGAAGATTTTATTTGCCTAAGACTACTACTTTAAAAGTGAGAAAGGCACTCATGAAAATTAGGGGTAACTATAAAAAGTGATAAGCTGCCCAACATAGTTTCAGTGCCCAGTATGTATAAAGTGCTGTGTGTATACTGGAGAGAGGGAACTGGAATCTAACTTGGGGATGGGGGTGGATCCAGAGGCATAGAGAGACATGAGGAAATACGCATTTAAGTCCAGTAAGGTTTTCATGCACCTGTAGTCCTGAGAGGTGAAGCCAGCTGGACTTCCTGGGTCGAGTGGGGACTTGGAGAACTTTTCTGTCAAGCTAGAGGATTGTAAATGTGCCAGTCAGCACTCTGCATCTAGCTAAAGGATTGTAAATGCACCAATCAGCACTCTGTAAAATGGACCAATCAGCACTCTAAAATGGACCAATCAGCAGGATGTGGGCGGGGACAAATAAGGGAATAAAAGCTGGCCACCCCAGCCAGCCGGGGCAACCCGGGCTGATCCCCTTTCACCCTGTGGAATTTTGTTCTTTTTCTCTTTACAATAAATCTTGCTGCTGCTCACTCTTTGGGTCTGCACCACCTTTAAGGGCTGCAACACTCACTGTGAGGGTCTGTGGCTTCATTCCTGAAGTCAGCGAGACCAGGAACCCACCGGGAGAAACAAACAACTCTGGACGGCGCCACCTTTAAGAGCTGTAAGGCTCACTGCGACGTCCGTGGCTTCATTCACATGAAGTCTGTGAGACCAAGAATCCACCAGAAGGAACCAACTCCAGACACAGTCCCAGCTACTCCAGAGGCTGAGGTCGGAGGATCGATTGAGCCCAGGAGGTTGAGGCTGCAGTGAGCTGTGATTGCACCACTGCACTCCAGCCTGGGCGATAGAGTGAGACAGGGTCTCAAGAAAAAAAAAAAAAAAAAAGGTCTAGTAAGTTTTTGTTTTCCTTCAAAGGCAGAGGGGAGTCACTGAAGGTTATTGAGCAGGAAAGTAGCAAAATTAGAGTTGTAATCATGAATCTAATTAAAAAATCAGTGACAAGAGGGAAGTAGATAGGTTGGAAGGCTAATCTAGTTTTAATAGTATGAGGCAGATGAGAAGGGCTTGAACTAGTACAGTTCTAGAAAAATGGTGGTGTAAGCAACAATAGAGTCATATTAGTTAAGGGTGAGAGGGAAGAAATATTTACAATTCACTGTGGACCAGCCACTATGCTGGTATCTATCATAGGTAGTTTAGTAAAATACTTACGCCTGTCATTGGTAGAGCTTAACCATCACAATTTTAGCGACACACAGATTGATTTTTATAGAAGGTCCAAAGGGTATGTAGCTTGGAGACATATTCAAGATTTGACTCATGCTGGGTGTTGTGGCTCACACCTGTAGTGTGGCTCACTCACAACTACCTGGTAGGTCAAGGTGGGAGGACTGGTTGAGCCCAGGGATTGGGACCAGCTTGGGCAACACAGCAAGATCTCATCTCCAAAAACAAAAGATTTGATTCAAGCCTGCCTGCCAAGCATGTACCCTTTTTGCTCTAGATTCTAAACTTTGGTGAATGGAATGATCAATTTTGTTTATTATTGGACAGTTGTTGATCTTGGCAGAAGTGTTGACTGCTGGGAGGTGTTAAGATAAATAAAAAAGCAGCATAAGATATGAAAGTTTGTTTGATGAAACTGTATCTCAAAGAGTTTAAGAGTTTTAGGACAGGACAGATAGAATCTTGCCCCACCCAAGATTATGAAGGAACAAAACAAAGTCTGTGCTGTATTCTTTGTTAACCAGAGTTGAGAGTGGAGTTTAATCCAAAATCTGCCTAGTGGGAATCTCTTGAGTCCTGATCCCATGAGAACATACATATGGCTGCTACTCCTGTTGTGCAGAAGGTTGCAATTTTAGAAATAAACCTGGAGTTTTTCAAGGTCCTATTTATTACTTCAACCCACTTACTGCCAAGGTCCCTATGTTTTGCAAGTGACAAAAATAAATCTAAGATGGAATAGTAGGGAGAAGATGAGAGAAAAGCATACAGAGAAACTGAAGACTTTGAGTTGTTTGGTCTAAGCTACTTATTTGCATTTTTGTCTCCACTTCCTAGCAAGCATATTGGTATTTAGCAATGGTGGGAGGAAGGCAGAATCCTAAAAAAACGAAGTCATCATTCTATCCCTACACTTGAGTTTCTTTTCAGCAACCTCTCTCTCCTCCCTCTTTGTCCTGGCTCATAACAGCAGTTTGGTGTGCTGCTATATCTGCCTTGCTCCTTTCTCCTGAGTGGACGCTGCAGCTACAGTGTTGGTTATTACACCTGGAAATTAGATTGTGCAGGACAGTAGTTGGCTAGGAGTGGGATAAGGCTGCATGCCTCATTAAATCTGAACTCCACTCAGCATAGACTTTTGTAGAAGCATAGGGGATTTGTTTATGTAAGGAGCCCTTGAAAGGAGCCTGCTTGTTGAACTGTATGTTGAGCAGCAGTGATGAAAAGATGCCTAAACATGTGTCCCACAGCAGCTACAGTCCATCAGCATTGGACACATTGGTAGATCACCCCTGCTGTTAACACAGGTCTTCTCAGCTTACTCGTTTGTGTACTTAACTGTTGAGTGCTCTTTTAATTAGGGGCGACTAACACATCAAACTACTATAGCTGTTCCGGGCCTGCTAATCAACAGGTTTCGCTTATACTAGGGATCACTTCAGCTTACACCACCATATCATGACATTGATTTTTCTGTGTACATAATTGGAAGCACTTATTGAATATGGGAAAAGATCATGATTGCTAGGTGGAAAAAAAAAAAAAAGAGGTGCTCAGATACCCGGGGAAAATGTAAAAGTTTCATATGAACGTTGACAGAGAAATGGATTTGATGAGTTTTGAGGTGATTTTGTTAGATACTTTGAGAGAAATTGAGAATTCTGTATTCCGAAGAGACAGCCTGACTTGAAACTCTAGCGGTATGATGTTGGCCAAGACCTTAACTTCTCTTTGCCTCAGTTTTTTCATCTATAAAATAGGGTTAGTAATAATACCCACCTCATTGAGGTACTATGAGGATTTTGTGAGATATTGTGAGATTGAATGATTAGCTTTGTCACTGGATGTAAGTACTCACATTATAGCTATTAATAAGTGTGATACTTAATATCATAAATCATTGTTATTATTTCTGAGAACTGATACCTTTTGATCCATCGTTGTGGCAGAAGGATCCATTATATAGGAACAGAAACCAGCCCTCAATTTTTTTTTTTTTTAATTGCCAATCTTGGTTGGGCTTCACTATCATTTTCATCAGCTTCACAGCCCCTCAGTTCTGAGAACCCTCTTTGCCATACAAGCCACTGGAGTATGTTTCCTTTCTGTGGACATTGTCACCTTTCCCTTTATTTTGGTAAGGCCTTGGAAACAGAGCAGTTGGATAAAACACCTGGGCGTTTGGCACTTTCAGTGGCCATACTTCTCCCTCTGGCTTGAGTTTATATGTGGTTTGGGGTAGTTACTGGTGAAATTGAGCTTTGCAGCTGTCTACTTATCTGCATTTCCTGATCTGCTTTGGCTGGCAATCAAAAGCTGTATCTGTTTCGGAGATTGCGCAATAAGACTTTTAATGACAAGTTAAAAAACAAAGGGTTGGTGGGATTGAACCTTAAGCAGACAATACTTTCACTATACTTTGGTGGCTCCTGTTTACTGGTAATTTTGTGTGGATAGTAACTTAAAATCAAGAAACATTTTTGCTAACATATTTCCTGGGCCATTTTAGAAAGAAATTTCTCTATTTAGCCAGTAAGTAGAGCTTTCTTTAGCGTTTACATAGTTGTCTTTTTAATATTAATTTCTGCGATCCATATGAATGAGGCCACATGTCCTTTAACAATTTTAGACCTCTTCTCTTATGCATTGCTGCCATCTGTCAGTATGAGAGAAAGCTTCCTGAGGCAGAAGGACTTAAAACAATGGTTCTCAACCCTGGGGTCACATTAGAATCACTGGCAGAGCTTTTAAGAAATTTAATGCCTGGGCCAGTTCCAGATACATAGTTGCTCTGGGATGGGGCCCAGGCATTGATGTTTTTAAAAAACTCCCTAGGTGATTCTAGGGTATAACTGGGTTGACAGGCTCTATTCCAAAAGCAGTGTCTTAATGGAAGAACAAGTGGCTTGAGAATAGTTCTGCTTTTTCTCAGCAGCAACCTTGTTGTCTTCCACGGCAGAGCCGATTTTGACAGTGGAGCCATGCAGTTGTATTTGGGTAGCAGTGTGTAGGGTAACAAGTGTGTCTTTTGTATCTCTGAATCCTCTGCAGCC
This sequence comes from Rhinopithecus bieti, assembly GCF_001698545.2. Classification (NCBI taxonomy): domain Eukaryota; kingdom Metazoa; phylum Chordata; class Mammalia; order Primates; family Cercopithecidae; genus Rhinopithecus; species Rhinopithecus bieti. The sequence goes on from NW_016811820.1 coordinate 2,248,978, forward strand.
AGCCTAGTGCCTGGCATATACTAGATGCTCACTATCCTCCACTCCACTTCTTTTAGATGACTAAATAATGGAATGGAGCCCAGATGTACTAGCATTTTTACTTAATCCCTGAGCCTTTCTCCTTCAGTGGTCTGTGAGGGAGCAGGTCCACAAGCATACACTTTTATTGTTCCAGGAGGAGGAAGACACCCAGCTTTGAAATACTTTAGGCATAAAACTGATCTTTGGTTAAGAACAGCAGAGGCTTGCTGTGTGCAACATAAATTGTCAGGTAAAGAAGCAATTAACGTAGTGCCATTTATTTCCTCTTTAAGCACCTAGTCCTTATGAGTGTTGTGGTTCTGCAGTCCAAGTGGAAACAGGTTCTCTATTGCCCTGTTTTGCTCTTAAACACAGACACCTTTTTCAGTCAAGAGAATTACGGCCTTTTAAAAATTCTTTATTTCTTTTCCTTTTAGGTAGCCCATATTGAATCAGGTCCTGCAGCTATAGTTATTCATGCAGGGAGAATTCTATGAACAAAGGGGAGAACAGCCTGGGAGTTTGATAATTTGTTATTTTTTGGTTTGTAGATTGAGAAGTATATTAAGTAAGGATAACCCCTTATAGTTAGATGGTTATTTTATAGTTTTCCTGTCCGAAAGGTTTTAATCTCCCACACGGCTGTGGACTGGCAGAGCAACTCATTATTGTCTCCAGTTTATGGACAAAAACATTTAAGATGCGGCAAGGTTGAGTGACCTAAGATGATAGAGCTGGGCCTTGAATCCACAGCTTTTGACTGTAAATCCCTTCAGTACACTGAGCTTTGGATAGTGCTTTCACTTGGATTAGAACACCCTATACATGTGACTAATGGCATCTCAAGGTTCTGTCCTGACTGTCATAGTTGAAGTTTTTGTTTGCATTGCGTGTGCTGGCTTGTGTGTGTGCGTGTGCCACTATTAATATTAAGCATCTTGCCATCTGCCTCTGTAGAGCACAGTTGATAGACAGGAATATACACTTGAGGTAGTCAAGAGAGTGTCATCTTTTATTAAGAATTCTGATCTTGCCTCACCAAAATACCTACTTTCACTTTTAGTCTATTGTGAGTGTGAATATTTGTGTGTGGTATTTTATTTCCAGCCAAGGTGTTTCTTTCAATCTATGTTGGCTGTCTAGGATGATAATGTTAAAGCTTAATATATTTAGTTTTGGAAGACTGCATTTTTCTGGGGTGGTTTATGAATTGTTTTCCTTCATCCAACAAATTATTGAGTGCCTAGTATGTGCTCTGTGCTGTCTACCTTTATTTCCATCTCAAGGAAGTCTAGGATAAAAATAACATTGTTTAGCTGTTAAGGGATAAAGAGTCAACACCTATTTAGTGTCAACTCTGTCTTTATTAGGCATTTGGCTACTGAGCTTTTTGATTTCTTGACTTTTGGGAGTGTTTCTCTCAGTTACCTGACAGGTCCAGGGTGTGAAATGCTTTGCTTGGGCCCCTGAACTAGCTTATGGAGCAGTTGTGGCTTCTGGGAATTTTTAAAAGAGCCACACCCAGGGATCTGCTTGGACTATGTGTTCTTTCTGTCCTGCCTTTACCGCCCCTCTCTCTCCTTTCTCCCTCTTACAAGCAAAGCATCTTTTTGCTTCCTTGCAATCCTAGAGAGACTGTTAATTTATGTTTGCATGTAAGGAGAACAGTCAGGGTTGAGGATCTCAAAATCAGGAAAGCGGTTTTTGTACTCAAGAGCTCCCTGCACAGCACATTTACCTCCATCCAGGATGCACTTATCCTGCATATATGGATTGTAACTATGATAGAGGGTGAAAAAATAAGAGGGGGAAAAAAAAAACCCTAAAAAAATCCTGGATTCTGAAGATGGCTGCAGTATATTCTTCAATAGAAATTTGAAGCATGAAGTGGATTTTAGAACATCACATGAAGCCCTTCTTACTTAAAACACAAGAACTTAAAACTTGGCCGGGGAAAGCTGTAGGGAGGTGGAGAAAAGCACTCCTTCCATTTAAGGGGAAGTAAGCACTTGACTTCATCAACTGTGGTTAAGATAAAGCTTATCTTTTTGGTTGGCATCAGAAGGGGCGTTTAAAGTCTCATGAAATGAGAAAAGGGTTATTCTTTTCCTCATTTACTGTACTTGAACGGAGTCACTGAAATCCTTGATGGCGTGTCTCTATGACTGCTCATTCCTAGTTGTCTGCAGCACTGTGGCCAGTGAATATGTTGGTTCCCACAGAGGAAGCCCACTGCATGGTTTCCTTTCTCTTCTGTCTTTTAATTTTGCCTTGTGTCTTTTGTAGACGAGGGTGCTCGGCAGTAATTATTTTGTAGAAACTGCCATGCCTCAATCACATCACACAACACAGGCTGGGGACCAGCATTCCATGAGGACTTGATCAGTGGGTTGGGAAACAAGGTTGATAGCATTGCTCTGGAGGAGATGTCAATGAAAATTTGTCAGCTCACCTCACATCCTGGCTTGCAGAACCTTGATTTTATTTAGGTGTTCACTTCCATGTGGACTTGAGTTCAGGGGGGTACATCTTGATTAGTCTAAACCCGTCATTATATTTCTACTCCTTATGTCAGTGATTGGCTTAGGAAGGTCCAGGTCTGGCTAGCTGGACAAGAGGGGAAATCTTGTGTGGGCACTTCTGGAAAAAGTTTCCTTGATTTTGATGAAGAGAAGTATAATTTCTATCTGGTTGTTGTCTGCATGTGGTGCTTTGAAGTTGGCAGCTGCCATCTTTGAACCCTTAGCCAGCGTTAGAGGACAGGCCCACATGCAGGGGATAGCAAAGCTATATAAAAGATGGATAGCATCTTTGATGATATTGTTGAGCTGTTGAATTGACCAGCCTGAGTCCATTCCATTTTGGGACTTCTTGTTATGTGTGAGAAAGAGAAATCACATTTTAACTATTTTGGCTGGGTTTTCTGTTTCCTTCAGTCTAGTGTATTATAACTGATAACTGCTTACCCCATTCATACAGGATGGTTTGAGATAAAATTAGAAAATGTTGGAATAGTTTCAGAAGGAATGGTACCAGCTCTTCCTTGTACCTCTGGTAGAATTCGGCTGTGAATCCATCTGGTCCTGGACTTATTTTGGTTGGTAGGCTATTATTGCCTCAATTTCAGAGCATGTTATTGACCTATTCAGGGATTCAACTTCTTCCTGGTTTAGTCTTGGGAGGGTGTATGTGTCCAGGAATTTATCTGTTTCTTCTAGATTTTCTAGTTTATTTGCATAGAGGTGTTTATAGTATTCTCTGATGGTAGTTTGTATTTCTGTGGGATCGGTGGTAATATCCCCTTTATCATTTTTTATTGCATGTATTTGATTCTTTTCTCTTTTCTTCTTTATTAGTCTTGCTAGTGGTCTATCAATTTTGGTGATCTTTTCAAAAAACCAGCTCCTTGATTAATTGATGTTTTGAAGGGTTTTTTGTGTCTCTATCTCTTTCAGTTCTGCTCTGATCTTAGTTATATTCCAATCAATAGAAAAAGAGGGAATCATCCCTA
>NW_016811820.1:2254181-2374016 GCF_001698545.2 Rhinopithecus bieti
CAGGTGCTGGAGAGGATGTGGGGAAATAGGAACACTTTTACACTGTTGGTGGGACTGTAAACTAGTTCAACCATTGTGGAAGACAGTGTGGCGATTCCTCAAGGATCTAGAACTAGAAATACCATTTGACCCAGCCATCCCATTACTGGGGATATACCCAAAGGATTATAAATCATGCTGCTATAAAGACACATGCACATGTATGTTTATTGCGGCACTATTCACAATAGCAGACTTGGAACCAACCCATATGTCCATTGATGATAGAGTGGATTAAGAAAATGTGGTACATATGCATCATAGAATACTATACAGCCATAAAAAAGGATGAGTTCATGTCCTTTGTAGGGACATGAATGAAGCTGGAAACCATCATTTTCAGCAAACTATCGTAAGGACAAAAAACCAAACACCACATGTTCTCTCTCGTAGGTGGAAATTGAACAGTGAGAACACTTGTACACAGGAAGGGGAACATCACACCCTGGGGCCTGTCATGGGGTTGGGGGATGGGGGAGGGATAGCATTAGGAGATATACCTAATGTAAATGACAAGTTAGTGGGTGCAACACACCAACATGGCACATGCATACATATGTAACAAACCTGCACATTGTGCACATGTACCCTGGAACTTAAAGTATAATAATAATAAAAAAAGAAAATGTTGGAAATGCTTTTACACAAGTATGACACACACATTAACATAAATATTAACATAAATATTATATTGTAATGTCCAGTGTTCTCTTACTTTGCTCCCGTATCACTTCTGCTAGCATTTTCTCCATCGTAAGGGGACAGGCCATGAGGGTGAAAAACAGCCATTTAAAACTGTCTTGGGGTTTTCAGTATTGTTTCTGTAAGAATTGACATGATACATAACTCCTAAAACATAGTGTAAGGCAAAAGTCATTCTTTCCTGATAAACTTGTATTCCTTCTTATTGGAAAGTGGCAAATAAAATAATCTAGTATAGGAATCATCACACTACCTGACTTCAAACTATACTACAAGGCTACAATAACCAAAACAGACATATAGACCAATGGAACAGAATAGAGACCTCAGAAATAAGACCACACATCTAAAACCAGCTGATCTTGGACAAACTTGGCCAAAACAAGCAATGGGGAAATGATTCCCTGTTTAATAAATGGTGCAGGCAAAACTGGCTAGGCATAGGCAGAAAACTGAAACTGAACCCTTTCCTTACACCTTATACAAAAATTAAGATGGATTAAAGACTTAAATATAAAACCCTAAACCTTAAAAACCCTAGAAGAAAAGCTAGGCAGTACCATTCGGGTCATAGGCATGGGCAAAGATTTTACCATGAAATCCCCAAAAGCAATTGCAACAAAAGCTACAATTGACAGATGGGATCTAATTAAACTAAAGAGCTTCTGCACAACAAAAGAAACTATCATCAGAGTGAGCAGGCAACAGTATGGGAGAAATTTTTGCAATCTACCCATCTGACAAAGGTCTAATATCCAGAATTTACAAGGAACTTAAACAAATTTACAAGAAAAGAACAACCCCACCAAAAAGTGAGCAGAGGATATAAACAGACACTTCTCAAAAGAAGACATACATGCGGCCAAGAAACATATGAAAAAAAGCCCAACATCACTGATCATTAGAGAAATGCAAATCAAAACCACAATGAGATGCCATCTCATGCCAAGTCAGAATGGCCATTATTAAAAAGTCAACAAACAACAGATGCTGAAGAGGCTGTGGTGGAATAGGAACACTTTTACACTGTTGGTGGGAATGTAAATTAGTTCAACCATTGGGAAGACAGTGTGGAAATTCCTCAAGGATCTAGAAACAGAAATACCATTTGACCCAGCAATCCCATTACTGGGTATATACCTAAAGGATTATAAATCATTCTACTATAAAGAGATATGCACACGTATGTTTATTGCAGCACTATTCACGATAGCAAAGACATGGAACTAACCCAAATGCCCATCAGTGATAGACTGGATAAAAAAATGTGGTACATATACACCGTGGAATACTGTGCAGCCACAGAAAGGAATGAGATTATGTCCTTTACAGGGACATGGATGAAGGTGGAAGCCGCCATCCTCAGCAAACTCACACAAGAACAGAAAACCAAACAGCACATGTTCTCACCATAAGTGAGAGCTGGATAATGAGAAAACACGGACACAGGGAGGGGAATAACACATACCAGGACCAGTGTCGGGGGAGATGAGGGGGGAGAGAGCATCAGGACAAATAGCTAATGCATGCAGGGCTTAAAACCTAGATGATGGGTTGATAGGTGCAGCAAACCACCATGGCACATGTATACCTATGTAACAAACCTGTACATCCTGCACATGTATTCCAGAACTTAAAGTAAAAAAAAATAAATAAATACATAAAAATTCAGTATATTTCTTGTTGTCTTATTTCACTAATGAGCTCAAATCCAGCTTTAGTGGTTAATAACACTTTGTCTAAAATTCCTAATATATCTTCTAATATTTTCTAGTTGGTTTTATTTATTTTAGTTATTTTAACAACAGTCAGTGATCTGTATCTCATCGTCTTGGAAGTACCTTGGATTTCATTATAACTGAGGAAGTATTTCTTATTTATTTAAATGAGTGTCCCAGATAGCATATTTATTTGTTTACTCTCTTATCCATTCACTACACATTTATTGAGCTCTTACTAAAAATTAGCCAGAGACTTGAATCGTTTTCTTTGGCTTGATTGTAAAGCTCATAAAAGAAAGTGCTAGGAACTTAGAATTGTGGATCACAGAGCGTTAGAATAGGGGAAAGTCATTTTTCATTGCTGGGCCTGAGGAGAGTTTTGAAGCTGACTTGAAGGTATTGATTTGAGGAATGCTGATGGTTTTCATCTCCTTTTCCCATCACTAGACTAAGTGTAATCCCTTCAGAGGTAGAGAGCCAGGAGACCTTTATAATAGTGAAAGGACAGGAAAGGAAGGCTTTCATAGACAGCCTGGTACTGGAGTCAGTATTCCACAGTGAAATTTTGGGGTCAAGAAAATAGTTAATTTATATACTTTAATTCCCCCCTGATCCCCACTCCTCAAGAAGGTTAGAATCCTTCTTTTTCCTCCTTTTGGAATTTGCTACTTTGAAGGGTTTTTTTCTTTTGAAGGAAGGAATAAAAACAGTCTGTTCATTGCGCTATTTAGTGCAATTATAATTAGGGAGCAATATTTGTTCTGTGAGTTATCTGCCCTGACAGAAGCTCTGATAGAAGCTCAGAATAGTTAACTGCCCTAATAGAGGCTTGGGGCATCATTGCTGGAAATGAGATGCCTGACTCCAGGGCTACTTCATCCTGTGGACTGCAGAATTAAATGGAACCAAAGAAAATAAGCAACAAAAAACAGTTGGAACAGCTTCTCCGTGCACTTATTGCTGCCAGTCTTGGTGGGGAAGCACCAGTGCTTCTTGGACTCTGGCTACTTTGATCTTCTCGGCATGCTGGAGAACCTGGAAGGACCCAAGTTGTCTGTCTTGTGTCCACTGTAGGCCTTGCCAAGAAGCCATGAACCTTCTGTAAGGCAGGACCCAACTGACCTTTTAAGATTTTTTTTTTTTTTATCATCTGAGCATGCTATGCCGTTGTCTTGGCATTGCTTTGATCTCAGATGTCTCAGTTTTAAAGAGCACCTATACTAAGTGGCAAGGAGAAATTAGAATTATCCACATTGAAGATGAAAAATAAATCGCAGAGGGCTTCCAATTGCTCCCTAATTCTTCTCCCTTAGGATATTGAGAGAGCAAGGTGTAGAATTAAAAGTTAAAAAATTTTACATCACTTTACTTCATAATCGAAAGGTCCTTGGCTTTGGCCCTTGGCATGATTTAAATCACAGTGGATTTGGGAGTTGCTTTGTCACTGACTTAATTTTCAGGGTTTTAACTCATTCAATAAGTTGGCTTGGCAGCCCTAAGCAGCATTAGTATTTTGTGTGACATTTTCAAAATATCCTTTGAACCTGTGGTAATCCGTAAGGTAACCATGTTATAAAACTCTGAGAAGGACCTCTCCAGGGGTTTGAAATACCTGCCTTTCCTCCGCCTCACCAGCGCCCCCCTACCCTGCTCCCCATAGCAATGTTTTGAGGTTGTGGGATCTGGATCTGGGTTAAACTCCTGCAGTGTTTTAAACCTTTTGTTTCTTTCTTCTTTAATAACAACAGTGTTTCTTACCCTGGTCATCTATTGAGAAGTGTAGATGAAAGTAAGCATCAACAGAATGGTGGTTTTGAATATGCGAATGGGTTCTTGGGAGCCACTGAAGTACCTATAGGGACTGGGGATATGATTGGCAGTTCTAGAATGAAGTTGCAGTTGTTCTATACATGACCCATCACATGGAAGATCCTGACCTCAGCAGCACACAGCAAGCATCTAATAGCTGCAGAGAATAATGCTGAGCATTAGTCAACTGTTGAGCATTACAGACTCCTCTGCTTCTCTCTCCCATTGGTCAACTGGTGTTGAATAGCAGGGAGACTAGTACTTTGGACATTTTTACCTACTGAAGTGGACTCATGCTGCTCCTTTAGAAGGATAATAAATTTTTGGTGATGTAACTCAATAAATTAACAACAGGCTAAGAGAATAATTACAGACCTATTTAGGAAATCTCATTCTTTGTTTTACTTGGAGATTCTTGCCAGAACTTTACCTTGTAAGTTAGATATTTTACCTGTTGCTTCTCAGAAAACCTACAAGCATACTTGTAGGTTTATACCTACTGTCCCTAACAACAAGAAAACATTAACTGTAAACTGCCCCCTGTTACCTGAAGGTAAAGTGGTAAAAATCAAAGAGGAATTTTGAGGAGAAAGTCGTGGTAACGAACAATACACAGTTGTCTGTATTGTGAGATATGTTGCTTGAGAGTATCTAAGCTTCAGAGAACATATAATTTCCCCTCCTTGATGTCCACAAGGAGCTTCTAGGATACTTTATTAAAAGATGAATAATCACTTATTATTTTTCCTTGGAATATCTCAAACTGCAGCTTTAAACAGAATCAACTAGAGGTCTTGTTACAATACAGATTGCTGGACTCCACTCTTGGTGGTATGCTAGGTCTGGAAAAGGGCCTGAGAATTAAAATTTTTACATTCTCCAGTGATGTCTAGGCTACTGGTCTGGGAACCACCCATTAAGAATCACTGTTGTATCTGGTCCTCTGCCTCTTTCTGCACATCTTACATCCATGCAGCAAGTATGAAAATGAGCCCCCCAAAAGCATTCACCTTCACTGTTGACCTGATTATTATATAATTATAATTGGATCTCAATCTTTTAAAAGGCCAGTCGTATCTGAACTACATATTAATTGTAAATCTTAGTGAAAACTCTATTATATTATCTCAATTTTTTTTCTTTTGAGACGGAATCTCACTCTGTTGCCCAGGCTGGAATACACTGGCGTGATCTTGGCTCACTGCAAACTCTGCCTCCTGGGTTCAAGCGATTCTCATGCCTTAGCCTCCTGAGTGGCTGGGATTGTAGATGTCCACCACTACGCCCAGCTAATTTTTGTATTTTTAGTACAGTCAGGATTTCGCCATGTTGGCCAGGGTGGTTTCAAACTCCTAACCTCAGGTGATCCGCCTGCCTTGGCCTCACAAAGTGCTGGGATTACAGGTGTAAGCCACTGTGCCCGGCTGTTACCCCGGTTTTTGATCCTGAAAAATCTTGCTTGAACTTGAAACTTGTCCTAGAATGTCTTTGAAAAGTTCATATTCCTATGAGTGTATTACATTCTACAACAATTGCACTAAAAAGTTACTTCACAGAAAATTATATCCACACTCATGATAGAATCATTTGGAAGTTTAAAAAATATAGTCATGGTTGGACTCCATCCAAGACTGATTGAATATGACCCTCTGGGATTGGGCACCAAGTCATATACAATTTTGAAAATTTCCCAAGGGATTTTAATGGGCAGCTAGGTCATGAACCACTGCGATAGGCCTTGGAGAGATAGGGGAGCAGCAGGGCTCTGGTGAGTCCTTTATACTTGCTTTAACCTGCTGCTCTTTCCCCTTTCCACTGTTAAACTCCCCTGCACCTCTCTGTCACTCTTCTTTACAGGCTGGCTAGCGTCATCTCCTTGTAGGTAATTGTGGGCTTAGGAAAACAGTCCAACAGACTGTTACCCAAGTGCATGCAATGAAAGGCCTCTATTCTTAGAGTTCAAATTATTTTACAACAAAATTGTTTCCTTTGGAGCCTAGCCAGTCATCTCTTCTATATTCCAGGTTGAGCTTCTGTTTTAGATGGTGTTCCTCACTCTTCCTTCTTCACCTGAATAAAGGAACAGGCAGGCAGTGTTTCCAGAGCTCCTGAGCTACCCTTAGTGCTGGAGGCAGGTTTAGGAAAGAGTGATTGCTAAACAGAATTAATGTTGTTCAATCACTTTATTCTGGCTCTGTGAAATAATACACAGGAGGAATTGCTGCTTTATGACTTTAGTCTGGTAAACTACCTGCTCTGATGTGTTACATTCTCTGTGTGTTTCTCTGCCACCACTACAGAATAATCCCAGCCTTATGTGTAGCAACTAGAATGCAAGGTTTAAAATTCAAAACAAGCCTTGATGCAGACTTCAAATAGGAACTACTATAGAATGCTCTGTGATGATGCTAGGCACTTAGCATGACTGCTGGGGCTCCTAAAAGGAGCCAGGAAGTGGCAGAACCTGAGAATCCTGTAACATTTCCTTTTGAGCTTGGGTCTGAAGCAGCCAAATGCTGTGACCAAATAAAGAAAAGCCAGTTTACCTTTTGCTTTTCTTGTGTCTTCTTTTCTTGTTCTCATCTTATAAACTTTGTTCACACTTTTCCTTTTTTCATTTCCATTCATGCCTTTCCTCCTGTACTCCATGCATCTGCCGCCTGTCTGCTTGCTTGGTTTTTCATCTATCTATGTTCTCTCAGCTTTTCACTTTTGGAAGAGTCAGGAATCTTGTATATTTTGAGAATTAGCAAAACATCCTGGGTATTTATCCAAAGTGGACCTTGTACGGTCTCTTTTATGCTCATTTTTAACTTCACTAATTTCTACAATCTCACTAATTTCTATGTTTGTTAAGGGACAACATGGTGTATTGCTGGAGATCAAGACACAAAGAGTGACAATGCCTTAGAGCTCATTAATGGTGGTCTGAAACAAGGAAAGAATTAAAATAATATCCTTAACCCAGGACATAAGATACAGAGATGGCAAAATCCATGGCATGTCTGTGACAGTTTTCTTTTTTTGTAGAAAATATCGTAAATAGATCTTAGAACTCTGATCTTCTGATTTTTCTTAACACAGTACTCTAGGGAGAGGCCATTAGACAAGATGAATCCCATCACTGTTAGTGGGAGCTTAGAGGGAATTTTAGGTGAGGGAAAAATGCTATGGAGGTAAATGCCATCTTTTGAGATAGGTCTTTTGATTCAGCGTTGAAGATTTGTGTCAAGAGACCCCCAAACCATAATAGATATTGCAGGCCTTCCCTTTACTGCCTGTTAACCCAGGCATGTGACAAGAGCAAGATTTCTAGAGATTGCCATAGAGGAAGAATAATTTCAGTGACTTTGGGAAAGCCTAAAGACTGATTTAGGGTGAAAGGCGCATGTCATTAAAGAGTTTCAGTATAGATTGCTGGTTTTCTTAGGAAGTAAGTGGTTGGAGACATTCGTTTCCTGGAATCATGTAGGACATTTAAAGTGTTCAATGCTATATACAATACCCCAGAGGTGAGGAAGATGTTTATCAATTTAGGTGCACAGATGTCAGTCTGATTATTGGGAAGAGGGTGAAGAGGTTTGACAGTATCAGAGCATGGACACATTTGAGCAGCAGCAGCCCATTGTCCTAGAACGAATTGCCTCCTGGCTGTGATTTATTGACATGGCTGATGGAGGGACTCAGCAGAAGCTACCATTTATCTGTTTCTTCAGTTGACCATCGGAAAGCCTTACAAAATTATGTGTGTAAGAAACGTCAAAGTTACAGATTTGGGTTCAAAGGATTGTACATTTTCATACATCCACCCTTTGCCCTTCTTTTTGGACTTGAGTATTTTAGACAAAACTAACATTTTCTTCAGCTTTATTATAAACAGATTTCTACTCACATTAGCTGAGAAGGCATACACCATGTTATCCTTTTATGGCTGCGTGACACATGTGACATCTTTGTCAAATAGCAATTGCCCTCTGCCTTGTGTGTTTGGAGAGATGAGTGGCCACACCTCTGAAGCAATCAGCTGTGACCAAATTAACATAATATGGTACCTGTACATAAAACTAAATATAGAACAGTTTTATCTTTTTGTAGTAAGTCTACTGTATTCTGAAGAATTCATGTAAGTTGAATTATTTAAAGTGGTCTTAGGGACATTCATTGTGAAGTTAATCTTTGGTAAATCCTTGTGTGGTGATTTTTTTTCTCTCCTCTTTTGCATCCCCATTTGAAAGCCCGCAATTTAATCTGTTTTGGTAAGGTGGATTCTTATATGATTAAATCACTCCAGTTTATACCCATTGAGGAGTAAAGTCACCAGACTAAACCCCTCAGGGACAATGACAGAGAGTTTTGCCATGGGTGTTTGGGAAAACTGCATTCACTGTCTGCACACTTAAACTCTGTCTCAGTCCAAATATTTGCACGCCTAAAAAATTAACAGATTTTCACTCTAACAATGATACTAGCATTTACTTATTGCTCAAAAGAGGTATTGACCGCTATAGTGTGTGTGAAGTTGGAAACTTTAGGATGATAGCCATAGTTTGTACTTTGAGCTCACTCTAGTGGGAGAAACAGACAAGAGAACTCATAATTAGTAAACAGTAAATGATAGGTATATTGCTCTTGTGAATGTGTGCAGTATGGTAACTGCTCATTAGAGGGAACATATAGAATTGATTACCTATAAGAGACCTTGATTGTGCTTGGGATAGTTTAGAAAGGCTTCATGAGATAGCGACAAATCAGGGTTAACTCCTGGCCTGGGATGATGGCTAAAAGGACTAAAGGGCAAGTCTTTGCCTCAGTTTCTTATAATACCATAAAAACCCTAGAAGAAAATCTAGGTAGTACCATTCAGGACATAGGCAATGGGCAAGGATCATGTCTAAAACACCAAAAGCAACGGCAGCAAAAGCCAAAATTGAACAAAATGGGATCTAATATAAACTAAAGCAAGCTTTTGCACAGCCAAAAAGAACTACCATCATGAGTGACAGGCAACCTACAGAATGGGAGAAAAATTTTTGCCAACCTACTCATTCTGACAAAGGGCCTAATAATCCAAAATCTACAAAGAACTCAAACAATATACAGAAAAAAACAAAGCAACCCATCAAAAAAGTGGCGGCAAAGGATATGAACAGACATTTCCAAAAAGACACATGAAAAAATGCTCATCATCCACTCGCCATCAGCAGAAATGCCAATTCAAAACACAATGGAGATACATCTCACACCAGTTAGAAATGGCAATCATTAAGACTGCTCAGGAAACAACAGGTGTTGGCAGAGGATGTTGGAGAAACTTAGGAACACTTTTACCACTGTTGCCGTGAGATTGTTAAAACTAGTCAACCATTATGGAAAAAAGAGTATGGCAATTCTCAACGGATCTAGAACTAGATGTACCATATGACCCAAGCCATTCCCACTACTGGGTATAATTACCCAAAGGATTATAAATTATCTACTACAAAGACACATGCCACACGTATGTTTATTGCAGCCACTATTCACAATAGCCAAAGGACTTGGAATCAACCCAAATGTCCATCTGAGACAGGACTGGATTAAGAAAATGTTGGCACATATACACCATGAATAACTATGCAAGCCATAAAAAAAGCGATGAGTTTGCGTCCTTTGTAGGCGGACATGGATGCAGCTGGACAACATCATTCTACAAACTATCACAAGAAGAGGAAACCAAACACCGCCATGTTCTCACTCATAGGTTTGGAACTGAACAATGGGAGATCACTGGACTCGGGAAGGGAACATCACATACTGGGGCCTATCAATGAGGGAAGGGGGTTGAGGAGCGAGGGCATTTGCATTTTTGGGGAGTGTATACATGATATAAATGCATGAATTGATGGCGTGCTGACGGAGTGAATGGGGTTGCAGCTACACCAACATGCGTACAAGTATACATAGTAACAAACCTGCACGTATGCACATGTACCCAGACTTAAAGTATAATAAAATAAAATAAAAAAATGAGGGTAATAATAATCCAACTTTATAGAGATTATTATGAGGATTCTATGAAACACATGCACATAGATAGATAGGCAGTCCTGGTAATTGGGAAGAAATCAATAATGATGGTTATCCATGTCCCTCGTCCTTTGTTTCTTACAACAATCCTTTCGAGACAGTAGTAGTTTCTCTATTTTGAAGATGCTCAGAGAGGTTAACTTGCCCAAGGTTACCCAGCTAGAACTTGGTAGGGTTCGGCTTTGAATCTAGATGTCTCTCTCCTGGTTACCTTTTGTTCTCTTTATGCTACTCAAGAGGCCCAAGATGATTCCAGCTGCTTCCTGCTTCATTATCCCCCTAAGTGCCCCACTGAGAGGAGTCTGCAATTGCCTGCCCCTCCTCTCCTTGCCTCCTGGTCTTGCCATGAGTCACTGCTGAGCCATTTGTGTCAGAGAGGAAAATGGGGGCTTGCTATTCACATGTAGCAATTTGCTGTGTGTTCTTGCTTATTTGCCAGGGACACCAGCAGAGAAGTGTTCATCAAGAGGTGTCAAGTTTGTTAAGGGACCACATGGTGTATTTTAAAAGCTCTTAACTCTCTCTGGTATCATCGATTATGCTTTAGCATAAGAAATAAAGTGACACTGAGCCTTTTGTTAATAATACACATGTTTTCCATTTAACTTTGACTGGTTAAATCTGGCATAAAATGCAGACTTGCAAACCAGCCTTCCTGGGATGTGTAGCTTCTCTTAGGCTATTTGTGATGTGGATCTCTGTTGAGCAGGAGCCTCTGCGTGCAGCTAGGGCTCTGGACTAGATGTTCTCTTTTCCTTTTCTCTCTTGATGGCATGGATTGTTTTGTTTCACAAGGCTCATTTTCTAGTTGGGATTGTAGCTGGTCTCCTACAAGCTGGTCTAGTTGGGATTGTAGATTGGTATGGATAAATACTGACATGGGAGCTGGTATCTGACAACTGGAGGGGTTATATATGTGCCCCTACATTCTGATCAAGCTTTGGCATTTTGTGCATTTGACAAAACTGAGTGGTCAATATTTGAAGTTCGCATGAAGTTGGAAGAATTTTGGGCTCTGAATATGAGATGACTTAGAGATAATATGTTTATTTTACAGATAAAGAATCAGGCCTACAGGGATTGATGATGATGATGATGATAGAAGAATCTCTAACAGTGGTTAAGCCAGACACTGTTCAGAGTGATTGTTGTGTTAACTTATTTGATGTTCACAATGACTCTGTCAGATAGACAGTATTATTATCCCTGTTTTATAAGTGAGGAAACTGAGGCACAGAGAGTTTCATTCATTTGTCCAAACCATGTAACTGGCAGGGATAGAGCTGGGGTTTGTACCCAGGCTATCTGGATCCATCAAAACTTTTGCTATCTGTATATTACTACACTGTAGCTTGTCCAGGGTTACAAAGCTGGGCAGGAATAGTCCAGGACCCAAATCCCAGTCTTTTGTTGGCTGAACAATATTTGTTATTTAAAGATTCTTTTAGCAGTGGAACTCTTCTTTAAGTGGAGATGTTACTAGATAGCAAAACCAAATAAAAAAGTGGAAACTTAGCTGCTGTGGTTTAAGTGGGATAGGCCAGGCATTGACCATGCATTCCCTTTAATCAGCCCTTGCTGTGGCTTCTGAGAAAGCTACATGGAGCATAATTTTATTTTGTATATTTTAATTTTTAGCCCCTACAGCAAGCCTCGCAGTAGGAATATAGTTTTAAACCCTGGCTCTAGTTAGGGATGTGAGCTCCAGATTGTTGCCTTTTGGGTCACAATTAAAATCCTAACAGGCAACAGATATTTTTGGTCAGATCTGGTCATTCTCCATACCCACTGGGGGCAAACTCTGAAGCTTCTGTAGCTGCATTATTGTAGATTTGCAGGATTTCTGTTGTTAATCAGAATTGGGTGTGTGTTAGAAAAAGACCTTCCTGAGTGTATGAATCCTTTTGCCTGCTGACAGTCTCTGGGCCGGAGTTGGCATTAATATCTGCATGCCCAGAGGACAGTGAATTGCTGACTTTCACTGACTTTCTTTTTGCTTGGACATTTTACAGTGCTTCAGGGTCATCATTCTGGGCAGCACTTAGGTTGTAATTACCTGATTTTGGCTCTTTTCTCACTAGTTTGTGATCTAGTCTTCTTTATGTGTCTGCAGAGTTCAGTCCCATTTCTGGAGCAAAGCAGTATCTCAGTAAATGTCAGTGGAATTTTTTGAATCACTTTTTATTATTCCAGATTACAGGCATAGATGCTTAGATCAAATAGGCTGACTATGACTTAATCTCCAAGTTTGTTCAATAATAGGACCTTATTTTATCTCTCCAAGTAATGGAATAAAGGGATGGAAGCTTGTCTAGTTGGGATTGTAGATTTATAAACAAGACATTAATCTGAAGCTTATATTCTTTTAGAGATCTAGTTTTGGGGCATCTCTCCCCATCCCCGATTAAACACTTTGTTCTTTGTAAGGACAGTAGAGTAGTAGGAGTGGGAGTATTCAGGAAAAGCAGGTGTTAAGGCAAAAGAATCACATCAACATCTGAAGTTCTATTCCTCACTGGCTTACAAATGGTCTGCTAGCCACCTGCATTTTTTTTTTTTTGTTGTTGTTGTTGTTGTTGTTGTGTTTTGTAGGTAAAGGAAATATGGCAGGAGAGTAAAGTATAGGAGGTCCAGGAGCATGGTGGAGGTGGAGGACGGGGAGACGGGGAAAGACAAAGAGGCACATAAGCAACAGGAATCATTGTAGACCCGTGGTTTTCAGAGTGTGGTCCCTGGACCAACAGCTTCAGCATCAGCTGCGAACTTGTTAGAAAGGCAAATTTGCTGGTTTTACTCTAGACCCAGTGAGTCAGAAACTCTGATGGGGGTGGGCAGCGTCTTTGAAAACCTTTACTTCACTAACTTTTTTTCCCCTCTATCTGAAATATTCCCAATTGTTTTAGCTTGTAGTTGATTCCCATATTATACTTTGATTGTGTGTCAGTGAGTAGGTCTGTTTTAAAGGAGAATTGTTGAGGAAACATAAAGAAATCTCTTTGTATTCCAAAAAGCGTTTCTCAGAGTTAAATTATATGTTTTGTTAGTGCCTATTGCTTTTGTTCAGATCAAGCTCTGAAACAAAATTAAGATTCTCGTCAAGCCTTGAGCTTATTAATAGCTGTTTCATTTGTTTAGTACTAATTTAAAATGTCTGATATCTGTAGAGGAAGTACTTTATAAAAACACATACTTGTTAAGTGTTCCACTAGGAGAAGCACTGTAAAGTCCAAGGGATGTGGAGATTAGGCAAATAACTGTGGTTTTGTTGAGCTCTCTTCAGTGTAATATATGTGTGGGTGGGATAAGAACACTGGACTCCACAGCTTGAAGAGGCTTCCACTGGTTAGATTTCAGACAATTTGTGCATTCAAGAGAGTTACTGCAGCCGAGTGTAAAACATTGAACAAATAAAAATTATTGAACTCATAGTGATGAGAGATGGGGTGGGGGGGAGAGAGAGAGAGAGAGAGAGAGACTGGGCATCATTGGAGGTGACTGTGATGTCAACTTTTCATTCTATAAATTGTAAATTAAATGAAACAAACACCCTGTCTTTACTGAGAAACTGTAGTTCTTTCATGGTTGGTAAGAGAAAGCTCTGCTTTACAAATGGATGCTACCAAATACAATATAGAATGATACAGAATATCAGCATTTGCATCCTGCAGTGAAAATTTGATCAGGCAAGTGCCATCAATGCAAAACTAGTTGAAAGCATGTTGGGGAACAGAATAATCTTATTAGAGAATAACCCACAAATTACCAGCAAAAGGGAAAGTATAACCTTACAGTGGTGGTCACCACCTTAACAAAGTGGTCCAACTTCGCATCACAGTGGTAGGATAGCCTGTCAGTAGCGGCTTCCTGATGTGACCAAGTACACAGCATCACCAACAATTTTTGCCAAAAATGTTTAACCTGAATCTAACCAGGTGTATTAGGCTGTTCTTGCATGGCTATAGAGAAATGACTGACACTGAGTAATTTATAAGGAAAAGAAGTTTAATTGGCTCATGGTTCTGCAGGCTTTGCAGGAAGCATGGTGCTGGCATCTGCTCAGCTTCTAGAAGGAGGAGAGGGGTTGGCACATCACATGAGGAGGAGGAAGCAAGGGAGAGTGTGGGGGAGTGCCACATACTTTTAAATGACCGGATATTTCAGGAACTCACTATCACAAAGACAGCCACGAAGGATCCACTGTCATGATCCAAACACCTCCCACCTCCAGCATTGGGGATTACAATTCAACATCAGGTTTGGGCAGGGACAAATATCCAAACCATAACACCAGGTTTACAGAAAATATAAGGGTTAGAAAAACAAATTAATCCACACCAGGAAGAAACAGACCCAAAATGTGGGCCATTCTCAAGAAAACCGGTCTGTCTGATCTTTTCAAAAAGCCAGTGTCATGAAACACATTGCTGGTGGGTATTATTCTGGATTATAAGAGGCTAAGGGAACATAACAGTCAAATTCATTGCACAAATCTTGATGGGATCTGGCTTAAAAATTGTAACTTCTGTAAAAGATGTTTGAGGCAGTTGTAGAAATTTGAATATGGACTGGCTATCAGATAACATTAGGATCTTAATGTCTTAGGTGTCATAATAGTATTTTGGTTGTGTTAGGAAACTGTCTTTATTCTTAGGAGATGCTTATTCTTTCATGAAAGTATCATATCTGCAATTCACTTTCACATGGTTCCTTGAGAGAGATGAGTGTATAGATAACGTGATTTTGGCAAAGTATTAACAATTTTGAATCTAAATAGTTGGCATATGGGTGTTTGTTTTATATTTATATTTATATTCAGCATAGAGAAAGCTGTGAATTCAGGAAAAGTTTATATGTAATTTCTGAGATTTCTAGCTCAGGCATGCATTTCTATTTGAGAATGCCTTATCTAGAATTTTTTATCAGGAAACCTGAATGGTGTTTAAGAATATCTTATCTAGAAATATGTTGGCATCTTAATATTATGGTTTGGTAGATACAATGGATTTTTTTAAAAAAGACTTACAAAGAAGTGGATGAAATGCTAATATAAGAAAATTTGATTTTATAGGGAACATGTGACCAGATAAACTTGTCCTAATTAGTGTGAGTCTCTTCAAAGCACAGACCTTAGGACACTATGTGTTGACGCTGGTACTGTTCATAACATACTCTCTAAGAATTCTCTCAGAGCCTTAAGATGATTTGTTTTTGAGAAACATCTGAAGTCTCCTGTAGCTTATTCTGATGTTATGAAGTAAGTGATTAAAATGGACCACTGAATTTTGATCACAGAAGTGTGTGACAGGGAAGTAGTGGGATATTCTTTGCCCCTCTTTGTGTCCTGTGATGCTGGTAGAAATTTCAAAGGAAGAGTTTCAAAAGTAGTTTACTTTGTTCAAACTCTCCAGCCCTAAACCATCAGTGACACCAGTGAGTGTTTCTTATTTTACCTATTTGGGTGTGTTAGATGTATTTTCACTGGGACTATTCTTTTAGTCAGAGAGCCTAAAGTTAAGTGTTTGAGCTTCTGGTCCTGTGATCTCAGCAACTGGACTTGATTCAGGTGCTTTGACTCAAGGGCACAGTGGTAGCATCACCATAAATAGATGAATGGCAGCGAATCCCTAATGGCTGGCTCTCTGCTGGTTGCCTGTCTCAGCTCAGGACTTCCGAGAGGTGTAAAACCTCACTGATAACTAGGCATAATGGCTAGAGTTTACTCAGAGATGTTGGGGGCTTGAGTGTAGTATTGCTGTGTTATAAGCTGATAATGGAGTATGTGCCAGGTGGAGGCAGGATGGTATCCAGGCAGTCTGGGCAAAGGGCTGCAGTTAGTACCCTTATTACACTCAGTGACAGGTGACTCTGAGCTCTCTGGAAGTAAGACGAAGTTGTGATTCAAGGATAGGATCCAGACCTGAAAGAGAGGTATTCAGAATAGCAGTCGAAGTCAGGTAGACTTCAACTCTTCCGATGGACCTGAAAGAGGTGGTCAGTAAATATCTCGTGGATGAATTAAAGAAGTGTTACATGAAATTGTAAAGGGGCAAACCAAATAAAATGGGTTCCATAGGTCCCAGGACTAGTGGAGCGGCATTCATGTTGGAATGGAGAGTAGTGAGAACTGGGGAGGGAATAGGGGCTTGTTCTTAGGGCAGAGGTTTTCAGCAACAGGTATATACAAGAGGTCAAAATTTAGGAAGTCTATTAGAGAAGATTGTAAACTCTATGAGGAAAGGAAACATGTCTGCATTGTTCAACACTGAATACTTGATATAATGCCTGGAAAATAGCAGATGTGCAATATAAATTTCTGTTGAATGAGTGAAAATGTTAAGTGGCGAATAAAGGAATGAATGGGGATGATACAGACAAAGCAGTAATCTGTGGCGGTTGATGGCTGACCTGGTTGTAGAGTACCAAGGGGAATGTGAATATTTTAGATTTCCTCAGAGGCTAGTTTCTGCGATGTTTTCTTTACCAGTGAGGTAACCTTTTGATGGCCCTAGCTCAAATGGTAATGAATTAGTCTTTGCAGCACAACTGTGAAGTAAACATGCTGTGTCCATTTTAGAGATGAGAAAACAGATTCAGAGAGGTGAAGGAATTTGCATGAAGGTCCACAACTAAGAAGATAAGATGTGAAACTAGATATTTCAGCTCTTGAATACGGTCTTCTTTTTACTTGAGCACTCAATGCTGGGGACAGTTCTGCTTTGCAAGCGGCCTGATAAATAGTATCTTTGTATCATGTGAGAGTTACTATGACTGTGATAGAAATAAATAAGAAAAATTCACAATCAGCCAATCCTTGTTACTCTGCTTATTCGCCTCTTCATCATTTGGCTGATTGAATACGCTGAAGATAATAAAGCTGAATCAGTACAGCAATGTGTGATTAAAAAAAAAAATTATTATACTTAATGGGATACAATTATTAGAAAGAAATAGAAACCCCAGTTAATCTTAATGTAGGCTACTTATTTAGGAAAGGAGATTTTTAAATGGAATAAGCCTTTCTTTTGTATTACATTGCTGGAGACAGTTATCATTTTTGCCCACCCAGTACTTAAATGGTTATTGCTATAAGGAAACCAGTCTTACTAATAACTGAATGAAATAAATTAAACAGACACATGCAAACAAATCCAAAATGTGCCTGAGAAAGATGTGGTCTTCTAGCTTTCAGTCATTCAGTGAGACATTTGGCAGAGATGGGTGCAGCAGATAAAACTGTCATGGTTTTCAGAAGTCATTCCAAGACACCAGAGAGGAAACATGACAGACACTGGAAAGAGACCCTCTTTCGGATATGAGTAATATATATTTTATACTCATATTAATATTTCATTGGAGAGAAGGTCAAAATCTACATTTAAATGGAAATATTTAAAAAGCAGAAGCATAATATTTGACTAAGTGAAGCACTCAGGGTTTTTCAAGAACACAAGCTGCACCCCTGGGACCTCAGCTCTCTAGATCTGTTGTTTCTTAGAGCATGGTGGAATGTTTGAATTCCTTTCGTCTTATCGGTAGATCTTAGTCCTGGCATTTGGGAATCTGAATCCCTCTACTCCCCTTCCATTTGACACTGAATTGTGTTACTTACTACCTAACAACGTGTTCTATGCACAGTATGGCTTCTCTCAGTCCTATAAAATTATTTAAATTTCTAAAAATTCATTTTTCTGGTCCTGTGAAATGGACATAATAGGATTGTGGAGATGGACATAAATAGGATGCTTTCAGTTATGAGTAATGGGAAACCTATCTAACAAAGTGTGGTGGCAAGAAGTTGGGAATAGGAAGTCCAGGGTTTATGCAGAGGCTGTGTACATCCTTCATTTCTCTCTGCTATTCAAAGTGTGTTAGAATTCACCTTCAGGCTTCTGACCTCGTGGTTATAAGATGGCTGCCATTGTTTCACAATAATTTCTTCATGGCATTTAAAACAAGAAGATGGGATGCCAGGAGCAAAAGAATCTTCCTGGTACCTTTTCTTCCTTTTGTCAGAGAAGATGGTTTTCCTCAAAGCCTACAGAAGACTTGCCTTTATATCTCATTGACCAGACGTGGGTCACATTACCACACCGTTATCCCCGCCCTCAAACTGGTAAAGAGAATCAAGAAGACCTTGATTGGCGTAGATCACTCGTGCTTGATTTTCTGAGGCTGGTCTCATTGCCTCTCTCATAAACTTGGGGCTCTATTTTTGTTAACTAAGAAGGGAAATGGGTATTGTCTGCCACAGTGATGCTCTTGTGTGAAGTAAAGGTGCATAAAATGCATGTCTTCCCTAGGTTTTAGTGCATCCTTGGTTTGTAAGTGACTACGATTACATGAATCAGAAATAAATCAGGAAAAGGAAAGTTGGTAATTTTGGCCTATTCCTGCAGAAATCATAGCAGGGAGGGGGGTGTTTGCAAACGAAGGGAGGGTCCAGTTCTCCGAAGCTGTGCTGTTGAACTACCACCGCATAGGGTGACCCTCTGTTGACCCTAGAGCAAGCTGGAGGTGAGACGAGTTTGTCCGGACATCCCAGATGCTTTCTTCTGTACTCCTTCCTCTTCTCTGTTTTTTTACCAATCCAATCAAAGGCAGTGCTGATGTAGTCAGCACAACTCCTGGGACGCAGGTGCCTGGGGCTGTGATTCTGTTATGACACTGACTGTGAACATTTTGGTTCTGGGCAGCCACTTGAGGTAGCAATAATGATACACATTTCCTGCTTTTAAGAGGTTCCTGGTGAGGAGCTTCACTGTTCCCCTGTTGCTTTATGACAGGATGAGGATTCAGACTAAATGACCACTTCCCTCCTTTCTCATTCTCAAGTTTTATGATTTCTTTCAAGTTTATTTGGGATTTTTTTTTTTTTTTTTTGGTCTGTGCCTTTTGTTAATATATTCTGCATGCATTTTGCTTCCAGGCATAGTGATATTCACAAAGTTTACCACTGACAGTTGTAGTCTGAGAGTGTATAGAAAAAAACATAGTTGACTACTCTTTGATTATTCTGGACTCTCTGACTCTCTTAATGCAAGCCAAGACCACATGAGCCTTTTTTGCAATCTCATTACTTTGTGACTTTTGTTGGGTTTGCAGTCATCCAGAATTTCTAAGAACAATATTTGGAAGGTGACTTTGCAGAGACTTGAGCCACTGGACTTCTCTTATCATGTGCTTCCTTTAGTTCACTCCCTCTTTCTTTAATATATGGCTGGTATTGGGCTCAGAATCCACAATACGATATTGATAATAAATACTAACATCTTTTGAATACTCCCTGTGTGTCAGGAGTTACACTAAGTGCTTTACAGGTATTGTTTCATTTAATCCCCACAGCAGCTTTCTTCCCCTTTTTTTGGAGACAGAGTCTCCCTCTGTCACCCAGGCTGGAGTACAGTGGCACAATCTTGGCTCACTACAACCTCCACCTCTTGGTTTCAAGTAATTCTCATGCCTCAGCCTTCTGCGTAGTTGGGATTACAGTTGTGCGCCACTGTATCTGGCTACTTTTGGGGTTTTTAGTAGAGACAGGGTTTCACCATATTGGCCAGGCTGGTCTCAAACTCCTGGCCTCAAGTGATCCTCCTGCCTTGGCCTCCAAAGTGCTGGGATTACAGGCAGGAGCTACCATACCCAGCCCCCACATCAGTTTTCTAATCTAGGTGTTAATAATTCCCATTTTATAGATGAGAAAACAATATAGAGCAAGCTAAGTCATTTGAGCAAAGTTATATAGTAGCAAGTGGTAGAGGCAGGACTAGAATCTAGGCAATCCAGTAGCAGAGCCCTAGCTGTTAACCTTGAAATGCACCTTAAGGCATTTTTTAAATTTGCCTTACTTTCCTTAATTTTTCCCCTCTCTGCTACCCCCCAGTACATGCATAGTTGCTTTAAATATTACTTGTCCTGTCTTTCATGCTGGCTTAATAGAACATATGATGTACAGATCACAAGTTACAGAGTACTAAAGCCGTAGAATAAGGGTTTCTTTATTCATTAATTCATCCTTTAATTCCTGATTGACTCAGTCCCTGAGGTGTTACACTGAGCATGGGGATACAGAGAGGAAAAAGACCTAGCATTCTGCCTTTGAGGAGTTCACAAAGTCATGGTAAATGGTGGGCCTGAGACTCTTGTCCCGCAGCAAGTTCGGTCATTCCTTGTAGGTCATGGGAAAACTTTGCATTCTGCTCTAAGTGTGGTGAGTTCAGAGTGTAACATCTACTTTGCTCCACCATAGCTTTTAAAACAGGATTCATCTCTGGGCCTCAGCACCAGTACATCTCTGGGGATCTACTTGGCCTTCTTCATTATGTCCTGCTTCCCTGACCTACTTTTTTTCCTTTTTCAGATTGATTTGTTGTTCAAAAGGCCGGTGCCCTTGGAATGAGGACCTACGAGCTTACTTTTATACTAGAAAATAAAAGACTAGAAGAATGAAGCCTTTGCTCAGATCATACTTTGTGAGGTGGGCAAGAGTAGAAAGCCGAACACTTGAACGTGAGAGTGAGGAGGGAGCCACAGATGAAGGTTGAGGACAGAGAAAGGGAAGCTGGAGGGCTCTAAACTTGCAGAGGCCTGACCTGGCACTTCATCTATTGCCTCTGAAAACAGCTCTGCTCTTGCTCTTGCTCTATTCTCACCCAAGTACTAGGCAATCCTCCTTTGATCCCTTCCCAGATTCTTCCTTTAGTTTCCTCTAAGGGCATTCCTCCTTTGGACTGGATTTGCTTTGGAGTAAAAGTTGTTGGTGGGAGGTTCTGATTCTACAGAGAGAGAAACTGAGGCATAGGATACACAACAGCCATCTGTGCTTTGCCCTGTAAGTCATTAGAGACTGTCAGAGCCTTGTCATAGATCCCATCGTTTGCTGTAAGCCACAAGTAGCCCTCGTACCCTCATAGGAATAGGGACCTTCCTCCTACCTTAACATGATTGGATTTTGTTTTTACCTGAAAATACGAGCTCCTTCTAACAGAAGGAAAGACGATTTCAGCCTGTACTGCATTGCCCCTATCTGTAACCCCATTAAGAAGTTGTAAATAGTACTATAATGATATCTCAGTCATTTGTTTTGATGTATCCAAGCTTTTAATAAATCAGCCACAGCTTGCTTAATAGGAATATGAGAGCAGAGCACATTGCTGCCAGCAGCTGCTAGTAAATTATAAAGCATTCATCTGTTTTACAAGGGAATTAAATGTTTGTTCTCTTTTAGGGGTTTGTGACTAAACAGGGGTATGTGCGTGTGTGTTTGTGTGTGTGCGCGCACACACACAGTGGCTTCCTGCCCATGCCCTCCCAGGTACAGTAGCAACCTCAGGTTCCTGGGGAATACCTGTAACCAAAGCCATATGAATTAGAGTGCCCCTAGGTAAACCCTGTCATTATTGGTCTCTGCTCCTCGTGCATCTCTAAAGCAGTATTTATTGGATTACATTTGTCTTCCACGTCAAAGGATTCTGTGAAATACAAGTCCCATTTCCCACTTTCCCCTTTTTTTCTTAAGACTGTCTAGGGAAGGAGCATTAGAGAAACTATACATCCAGCATGACTGACATTCAATTGTCTGCACAATTGAGTTAGTCTACTTTATTTGACTTTTATGTTTACATTTGAAGTGCACTCCCCCAGCCCCTGCCACCACCTTTTCAACACCATTGGTTTTATTGACTAAATAATCGACTAAATAATCTTCAGAAGACAAGACATCAGAGTTGGTGCTTTTGGTAGAAATTAAACCACAGCAGGTGTTCAAGACCAGCTTTGGCAACACTGCAAGACCCTGATTCTACAAAAATAAAAAAATTAGCCAGTTATGGTGGCGTGCACCTGTAGTCCCAGCTACTGGGGAAGCTGAGGCAGGAGCATCCCTTGAGTTCAGGAGTTTGAGGGTGCAGTGAGCTATGATCATACGACTGCACCCCAGCCTGGGTGAAAGAGCAAGACTGTCCAAAACAAAACAACAAAATGTGGGGTCCAGCTAACCAATATTCAAGAGCTGTTGACTACTTATCTTGTGACCTTCAACAAATTGTGTAGATTTTTAAAATCTATTACTTTATTTTTTGTTACTTTTAAATTTGGAAATAAATGCAGATTTATAGAAGGTTGCCAAGATAATATAGAGAGATCCAGGGTGACCTTCACCTAGTACAATATATGTGTATAGCTTTGTGTCATTCTTTCACATGTGTACATTATGTAGCCATCACCACAGTAAAAACATAGAACTGTTGCATCATCACAAAGATCTCCCTATTGCCTCCTTTTTATAACAACTTCTACCACCTTTCCTGTCCTCCCCTCCACTGTCTTACCTCCTGGCAACTACTAATCTGCCTTCCATCTTTATAAGTTTTATTCATTTAAAAATTATATAACTGTTGTTACACATTTATATTTATATAAAATATAAGATCTGTATCACATAAATGAAAATATAAAATATGTATCAAATAAATATAAAATATATACATTAAATCATACAGTGCATGGCTTTTTGAGGTTGACTTTTAAAACTCACTGTAATGCTATCCATCAGACTTGTTGCTTGCTTGTACAAATGTTTATTCTTTATTGCTACCTAGTAGTATTCCATGTTGTGGATGCATCAGAGTTTGTTTAATCATTTGCTTATTGAGGAACATTTTCATTCTTTTTACTTTTGGGCTATTACAAATAAAGCTGCTAGGAACAATTATTTACAGGTGTTTTGTGTGGAAATAAATTTTCATTTCTGTGGGATACAGACTTAGGATTGTAATTGCTGGTTTTTATAGTGTTTGTTTGGTTTTCAAGAAATGTCAGACTTGGCCGGGCGTGGTGGCTCACGCCTGTAGTCCCAGCACTTTGGGAGGCTGAAGCGGGTGGATCATCTGAGGTCAGAAGATTGAGACCAGCCTGGCCAACATGGTGAAACCCCATCTCTGCTAAAAATACAGAAATAAACTAGCTGGGCATAGTGGCATGCACCTGTAGTCCCAGCTACTTGGGAGGCTGAGGAAGGAGAATAGCTTGAACCTGGGAGGCAGAGGTTGCTGTGAGCCGAGATCGCACCAGTGCACTCCAGCGCAACAGGGCAACACTCTGTCTCAAAACAAGCAAGCAAACAAACAAAACAACAACAACAACAACAAAAAACCCAAAGGTTGCAGTAAGCCAGGATCTCGCTATTGCACTCCAGCCTGGGTGACAGAGCGAAATTCTGTCTCAAAAAAAAAAAAAAAAAGTCAGACTTTTCCAGAGTGAGTGTACCATTGTGCATTCCCAGCAGCAGTATATGAGGGAATCAGCATCCTTGCCAGGTTTTGGAATTGTTGATGTTTTTAAATATGGCTGTTCTGATAGGTGTATAATGATATCTCATTGTGATTAATTTGCATTTCCCTAATGGTTAGTGTTAGTGATGGCGACTTTTTTTTTTTTTATTATTTACTTTAAGTTCTAGGGTACATGTGCATAACGTGCAGTTTGTTACGGGGGGGGTTGTATATTTGTGCATGTTGGTGTGACTGCACATCAACTCGTCAGCACCCATCAATTCTCATTTATATCATGTATAACCCATGGGCAATCCCTCCCTTTCCCCTCCCCAATGATAGCCCCCCAGTGTGTGATGTTCCCCTTCCCGAGTCCCAAGTGATCTCATTGTTCAGTTCCCACCTATGAGTGAGAACATGCGGTGTTTGTTTCTGTTCTTGTGATTGTTTGCTAAGAATGAATGGTTCCAGCTGCACCATGTCCCTACAAAGGATGCAAACTCATTCCTATTTTATGGGCCTGCATAGTATTCCATGGTGTATATGTGCACATTTTTCTTAATCCAGTCTGGTTCAGGATGGCCTTTGGGTGATCCAAGTCTTTGCTATTGTGAATTTGCTGCAATAACATACGGTGTGCATGTGTCTTTGTAGTAGATAATTTATAATCTTTGGGTATATACCCAGTAGTGGGATGCTGGGTCATATGGTACATCATAGTTCTAGATCCTTGAGGAATTGGATTGCAGACATTTTTATGTGCTTATTTACCATTTGTATGTCCTCTTTGATGAAATGTCTGTTCATGTCTTTTGCTCATGTCTTTTGGATTGTTTGATTTTTACTGTTAAGTTTTGAAACATTCTTTATATATGCTAGATATGAGTATTTTGTCAGATGTATGGTTTGCAAATATTTTCTCAGTCTGGAGCTTGGCTTTTCATTATTATAACAGGTGCTTTGCAGAGCAAAGGTTTTTAATTTTGGTGAAGTCAAATTTATCAGCATTTTATTTTATGGAGTATGCTTTTGATGTCATGTCTAAGAAACTCTTCACCAAACCCATAGGTTCTGAAAATTGGCTCCTATGTCTTCATCAGAAGCTTAAGCTTTACATTTTACATTTAAATCTATGACCCATTTTGAATTAATTTTTGTGTAAGTATGAGGTTTAGGTTGAGGCTTGTTTATTTTTTGCCTATGAATAATCTAATTGCTTCAACACTGTTTAAAAGGCCTTTCTTCTAACATTGAATTGCTTTTGGATTGTCTTCAAATATCTGTTGGCCATAGTTTTGTGGGACTGCTTCTAGGTTCTTTATTCTGTCCGTTGATCTGTGTGTCTGTCCCCTCACCAATCCCTTACTGTATTGATTACAGTATAACTATTTAGTAAGTTTTGAAATCAAGTAGAGTGATTCCTCTTACTGTATTCTTTTTTGTAATAGTTTCAGGTATTCTAGTTTCTCTCCATGTAAATTTTTAGAACAATCTTGAATGTATTTACAAAAATTTTGCAGGGATTTTGATAGGAATTATGATAAATATTTTTATTTTTATGTTTTGTAGAGACAAGATCTCGCTGTGTTGCCCAGGCTGGTCTTGAACACCTGGACACAAGCAATCCCCCCACCTTCGCCTCCCAAAGTGCCAGGATTACAGGCATAAGCCACTGCACCTGGCCCGTATGTTAAATCTGCATACCAATTTTGGGAGATTTGATATCTTTGCCATGTTGAACTTTCCCATCCATCAACACTATGTGCCTTTCCTTTTATTTAGATCATCTTTGATTTCTTTCCATCAGCATTTAATAGTTTTTAGCATACAGGTCGTATACATGTTTTGTTAGATTTGCATCTGAATATTTCATTTTCCTGAGACATTATATGTAACATTGTAATTTTGATTTTGCTTTTCATGTGTTCATTGTTAGTTTATTGAAATTCAATTTGTTTTTGCATGTTGGTCTTCAACTTCGCAGAGTTGACTTCTAGGAGTTTTATTTAGATTTTTTGGGATTTTGTACTCATGTCATCTATACAAGCATGTCATCTATAAACAGGGACAGTTTTATTGTTTACTTTCTGATATACCTTTTCCTTTTATTGTCTTATTATGCTGGTTGGAGCTTCAGTACTATGTTGAATAGTGGTAGTGAGAGTGGACATGCTTGTCTTGTTCCAAATCTGAAGTGAATAAGCATTAGATCTTTCCCTACTAAATTTAATGTTAGTTGTAGGTTTTTTGGTAGTTGTTCTCTTTGAAGTTGAGGAAATTCCTTTCTGTTCCTGGTTTTTATAAATATGTATTGAATGCTTTTTTGCATCAACTGTGATGGATTACATTGGTTGGTTTTTGAATATTGAACCAGATTTGCATCCCTGGAATAAATCCCATTTGGTCAGGATGTATAATTCTTTTTATATATTGCTAAATTTTGTTTACTGATATTTTGTTAAGGACTTTTGTGTTTATGAGAGGTAGTAGTCTATAATTTTTTTTGTCTTTGCTGGTGTTTTCAGGGTAATATTTAGCTTCATAAAAATTGGAAAGTGTCTGTTTTCTTTTCTTTTCTTTTTTTTTTTTTTTTTTTGAGACAGAGTCTTGCTCTGTCACCTAGGCTGGAGTGCAGTGGCTTAATCTCTGCTCACTACAACCTCCGCCCCCTGGGCTCAAGCGATTCTCCTGCCTCAGTCTCCTGAGTAGCTGGGATTACAAGTGCCTGCCACCACGCCCAGCTAATTTTTGTATTTTTAGTAGAGACAGGGTTTCACCATGTTGGCCAGGCTGGTCTTGAAGTTTTGACTTCAGGTTATCCACCCATCTCAGCCTCCCAAAGTGCTGAGATTATAGGTGTGAGCCACCGTGCCTGTCCCCTTCTTTTCTAATGTTATCATTTGTTGCTAAAAGTTTACCCTTAGTACTGCTTGTGTCTCCTATACTTGGTATGTTGTAATTTTATTTTCATTCAGTTCAGGTCATTGTTTAAGTTATATTGAGGCTTCCTGTTTGACCCATAGATTATCTACCAGTATGTTTTTTAGTTCCCAAGGTTTTTTTAGATTTTCCTGTTATCTTTCTGTTATTTATGTCTACTTTGCTTTCATTGTGGTCAGAGAATACACTTTATATGATTTCAGTTCTTTTAAATTTGTTAAGGTTTGTGTTATGTCCCAGGATATGGTCTATGTTATTTGTTCTGTGGTCACTTAAAAAAAAATGTGGCTTATGCTTTGTTAAGTGAAGTGTTCTGTAAATGTCAGTTAGATCCTATCCTGTTGATGGCATTGTTGAAATCTTTTACATTTGCTGATTTTCTGTCTAGTTGCTCTATCAATTGTTGATAAAGGGGTGTTTTAGTCTCCAACTACCTTTTGTCTATTTCTCTTTTCAGTTCTATCAGTGTTTGCTTCACACTTTACAACTCCATTTTTTGCCACAAATATACTTGGGATTACTATATTTGCTTGATTGATTAACTTACATATCATTTTGTCCCTCTCTGTTTCTGCTAATTTTCTGTTCTGACGTCTACTTATTTTATTAATGTAGGTACTCCTGTTTTCTTTTGACTAATGTTTTCATTGCAAATATTTTCATATTTTACTTTCCACATATATTTATCATTATATTTGAAGTGAGTTTGTGGATAGCATATAGTGCATGCTTTTTATTCATTCAACCAATCTGTATTTTAATTGGTATATTTAGTCAGTGTACCTTTAATGTAACTATTGATGTGTTAGAAAACCCAGGCAGCTCATCACTTTTAAGTTCCTTGCATGCTAAGGTCCCTAGAAGTTCTGTCTGTTCTCTCTACCTTCAAGAATCTTCTTAGGTTTGTGTTATATGTATAACACCCAGGATTTTTTTTTTACTGTACTTAGCAGAAATAATAGGAAAAGTAAATCTCTTCCATCTTTTTGGAACTGTTTCTTTACTTTTAAAATAAAAAAAAATTATTGATACACCTATACCACAATATTGCTGTGATGCTTAAGTGAGATGAAATTGAAGGAGGATTCGACATTTAAATTCTATTTGGACATCAGTTATTATATCTAAGTGATATATGAAATCATGTTGCTCTAGAACAATATTAACAGATTTTGTGAGGTTCCCATATAGGAATGAAAATTTATACATGTACTCTTTCTTTCTCTGTGACACCACTCTACCCTTTTCTCCTTCTCTAACATATTCCATTAATAAATTTTACTCAAACTTATGCTTTGCAGTTGGAATACCCTAATACCAATTATAAGTCCTGAATCATTTATCAAGTACCTTGTAATTGCCCAGCACTGTGCTACCCATGCCTTTCAGTGATTTTCTAAATTCACCCTGTTACAGGTACAATTATCTTACTGTGTAGCTGAGGAAATAGAGGCTTAGAGAAGTCAAGTAATTTGCTAAGGTCACTTAGCTAGGGAGTGATAAAACTGAGACTTGAATACAGGTCTTAGTGTTTAAAGTTCATGCTCTTAACCTTTATGTTTTACTTCCTTCCTGTATTCTCTTGTACTTCATCAACCTGAATTCTTTAGAGCTTTTTGATCTGTTGGGACCTAGTTTGAATTCTTAAGCATTTTATTATTTTTATTTGTTTCAATAAAAGGTAAAAGATATAACCTAGATTTTATCCATTGCTAGTTTCTTTTAGTGCCATCGTGGTTTTATCTGTCAGTGTGTCTGTGTGTTTCTTAATGTTCCTGGCAAAATTTAAGATGTGATCTAGTAACTGTATTCTTCCAATTGATTCATCTTTAGTGTCACTTTAATTTTACTTTTGAAAAATTAACGTTATTTTCTCATTTCTCTGTTGGAGTGTGATTGAGTGATTAATTCAGCAATTATTTATAGAGCCTACTGTGTGATAATTATTGTGCTAGATGCTGGGGATATTCAGTAATTATGTGTTTCTTTGTTCTTGTAATTCTTCTGTGACTTTAGTTATATCTTTCTTCAGAATCTTTCAATTCACAAGTCATCTGTAAGATTTCACTCATTTTCTATTTCTAGAGTGTAGTCCAGAAACCATATGTGTTTGTGGGAGTTTGGTTTAATTTTGGGGAAGATATTGATACTTCTAAAGTTAGGTACACCGTGGTCTACTGTATACTTTTCAATGCAAATAGAGACTTTATTGATGAATGCTTTCCTTCTCAAGTACATGTTTTGAGATTGGAGAAAATCTACAGAAAACAAATAATTTTATCCCTTATACTGAATGCTGGGAAAAGAAAGGTTCTTGTCTATAAATTGGGAGCATTAATTATGGGCTTTACAATGTACATGATGTACCTGGTCTGTGTAAAATGAAGATTCTAAAAGCAGAAGAAAATGGCTTCAAAAGCAAATCAAAGGTTATAGTTCATGGACAAGCTAAGTACTAAACCAATCTTGCTGTTGTGAAATTAACATTTTCTATTTTATCTCTGTGGTATCATAGAATTTTATTATTGGACAAGCTCATAATAGAGATCTGTTTGACTAGCCTACTCATTTTATGGACAAGAAACCTGACACCTGTAGAGGTAAAATGACTTTTAAGGCCTTTTGTGATAGAGATAGGGACTAGCATTTAGCCTCCAAACTTGAAGACCTGGGCCCTTGTTACTGTATCCTCTGGACTGCATTTTAATAATATTTTATCGTTTCATTATAGTCTCATATTTACCCAATATTCTTCCTTTACAGGGTTTCAGTTTTCTCAACTCAAGAGAGTAGATAAGGCACTTAACGTAATTCATTTCTAGTTAGAGTCTGTAAAGGTTTATGAATTGCTTTGTTAATCCACGTCACTTTGTATCTTAGCTTTCTAGACTTTAAATGTCGGTTGTAGTCCATATAACTGCCAGACTTAACTTATAATGAATGCCTTCAGGTAGGTAGATATTTGTTTGTGTGTGTTTCATAAAGAACAAACAAGGGGCTGAGAATTATCAACTCTTGCTGTGAGAGCCCCTTATCCAGGCTTCTACCTTCTGCTTCTTCACTCTTAGGGACTTGTCAACCAGCTTCTGCTTCAGGGCCTCAGGGATGGTGAGTGGTGGGGACCTTAGGTTGGCTAATTTTACCATAGTATGACTTCCGTTTTTAAGAGTTATTTTCTTGGATTGAGACACAGTTAGCTTGCCTGTGGCTTCCCCACAGTGATTCTTCTGAGTGGATGGAATAAATCAAGTCTCTCTGTGTTTCCTAACTAAATATTGCAGATTGTTTGTGCCATTACTCACTTTTTGGATTTTAGATAATTCACTATTTTTTTTGATGTTTCCTCAGGTGAGCCCCAACTTTTAACTGAGTACTTTAGAAATAGGCTGAGTCCTAAGGGGTCAGTGGAACTTTCTTGTTCCACCTAGCATGGGCCTGAAACAGAGACTTAGTCTTGGGATTCCTTCCTTTAGCCCGGAAGGAAGAAGTGAGGGAGAAAGGAAGAAAGTGATCATTAAGGCAGGCCTGGTGCCTGGAAGCTGAGCTTTGAGAAGCAAGCTTTCGTAACACGTTTTCTGTGTCCTCTCCTCAGGTAACTTGTCTCTTGAATCTTTTTTATTAAAAATTAACACCTGAACTGGTGATCTCAATTCCTGCGATCCCTCTCTGTATTTCAACTTTGCATCAGCCATTTTTTGGGTATTGTAAACAGGAGATCTTTTAGCCCCTCAGGCTTCCAGTTTTGATTGGCCTTCACCTTCTAGCTCCCTCGTCTCATTACAGACTAAGCTGGATGCTTTAACTAGTTGCATAGTCTTGGACAAGTCACTTAAGTATTCTCAGCCTTAGTTTCCTCAGTTGTGCATTGTGTCTCCTCGCACTTACTCGCTTAAGAAATAAATGAAATAATGTGTGTGAGAATGTTTTCTGAACAAGAAAATATGAACTAAATATGATCTCTCCTTGTTGTACCTTTTTTTCTACAGGACACAGTTGGATCATTGGATTGAGTGCTTTTCCTGGGATCTCTTACAGGTTCCCTCTGTGCTTGTTGACTGATGGTGTATTGGGAGATTTGAACTATAGTGGCCTTGAACTATAGTGAGCACTTGAAATGGCAACATTTTGTATTCTTCAAGGAACTACTGTTTTTCTTTAAAAAGCCAGGAATTTCACAGCTCCAGAGGAAAGGATGCAGAAGCTATTTATTTATTTTTCCCCTGTTAAATCAATATGATGAGATTCTATGTGCATAGTAATCCTTAAGCTCTTTGCCTAGTTCCTTTTGCCCTAGGCACCTTGGAGTGATGGAATTGCAGTCAGTGAGACATATGCAGTGTATTCAGGCATACACTTAGAGGGCTTCTCCTCTGCTTCCCCTAGCTAAGCAGCCCCTTTGGAATGTCTAATAAAATCCCTGTTCTTGTGTGCTGCATTAAAACAAAGCAGGCTTACATAGTTCTGGAAATGAGCCCTGAGAGGTATTATTTCTATATGTTGGTCTTTATTTGCCTGTTTTGACAATGTTGTACAATGAGGGTCCTGTTGCTGATCCAGCAGAATCACAAGGAGCTGTCTTTGCTGTGTAAGTTCTTCCTTAGAGGTCTGGCGTTCGACCTGCTTGCTAAACCCTCTTTGAAACAATGTAATGACAAAATATTTTCTTCTTACTGCTAATAGGCAGATTATAACTGCTTTTACTTTGTTCTCTGAAGGGAGGAAAGTAGGGTCATGATGAATGAGTGCTTAAAATTTTTATTTATTATCTTAGAGATATAGATGGTTCATTTATTATACAGAAGTTTAGCAGCCTCTAAGTATATATTGTTTCTTAATAGTTGGAATTAAATTTGTACTTTTGGACTACTGTTTATTAAGACATTCCTCCTTGGTGATGAATAACACCTATGTGCCAAAGGGATTTTTCTTATGGGCTCTGATTAAGGGGATATCAAGCCAATAACTGTAGCAAGCCTAAGGGTGAATTTTTGCCAATCTCCAGGTCTAGTCATTGCCTTGTGGGCAGTCTGGTGGCACCTTGGGCATTGTCTTATTGTCCTGAGCACAGGTGATAGAGGCATGGGGTCAAGGCTTGCTCTCCTGTTTACCCCCAGTCTGTTTTCCAGACCCCCTAACCAAATTTCTCATAGAGGTGACCATCACAAGGACCTGGTGAGTGGCTCAATCAGTGACAATTTATGACCACTCCTGGGGAAATAGCTCAGAGTGCACGTCCTTTGTGTGGTAGGTCCAAAATATCATCTTTGTATGTTCAAGGTAGCATAAGCAGCTTTAGTTGCTGCCGTTGGTTTCAGGAGAATCACCTGGATATCAGTGCCTTGGGGTTATTAATAATGGTAAAAAAACCAATATGAGAGTGGAGCTTAAAAGTAGACCAAGACGTTGTTAGTCGTGCACTGCTGTTTAATTTTCAAGTTAAGTGGGTGCTAAAACTTAACTACCCTGTCTGCTGAGATAGTCACTTTCTCCTGGTCCTCCTCAGTTGTAAAGAGAAGAGGTTGGACTTAATGCCCTTCAAGGCCTTTTCTCTCTTTCTGTGAAACTCCAAGGTGAGTCCTAAATTTTGTTTTGGTCTGTAAATTTAAATGCTTCCCCTGCTGAGCTTCTTTGAGCTGAGAATAGAATGGATGGAATTTGCACCCTCTCTCTCTTTCTGTCCCATGTGATGCTTTGATTGGTTGTTAATAGAAGGGAAGGTAGTCAGAAGGCAAGGAAGCCTTGGCAAAAGAAGAGGAGTGAAAGTACTAAAGAATAGGAACAACTGGGGTTCAACCCTGGAATAAAAAAGACTTCACAGTGCAGTTACTAGGCTTGCCTCACTCTTTGGAATCATGAGAGGTTTGCCTAGGTATGTACTGTAAGGCCTGTGTGGCCAGAGACTGAGTCTTGGATTTACTCTTTTTGCCCTGACATTGCCTTGTGTAGCACTGGATATCAGTAGGTACTAATTATTTCTTCTTTACTTAACTTCCTGGAAACCACTGCAATTGTCAAGTGAATAGAAGTGAATAGGACCGTTATATTCAACATTATAGAGAAGGGTCCATGCTCATAGCATCTTCATCATTCCAAATATTGTGCTCGTTGAAGCAGAGAACCTTGTCAGGACAGCCATTATACCAACGTTTATGAAATGAAAGCAAGAGCTGTTAACCAATGTATAAAATTTGAGGATATTGTGCTTTCAAAGGAAGCAAAGAGGGTTTAAAATTATTCCAGTGGAATATCTCTTTAGCCTTACTTAAGGATTATTTAAAAAGAAATAGAAATAAAGATTGTTTAAAAGAAAAGAAATAAAGTTAGAGGTGAATAGATAGTATATGTAAGAGCTTTATGTTTTGGTCATATTAAGGTTTATTGTTAAGTTACAACAAAAAAGTTGTTAACTATCATGTCTCCTGCTTTGCAGGCTAATTTTCTTTTAATGTATTCTGAAAACTGACCTGAGATTTTGATGAAGTGTTAGACAAGATGACAGAGAGACTGTTAGTAACTGGCAGAAGTTATTAGTCTCAGACTCATATTCATTTATTTGTGGCTGTTGATTCTAGTCACTCCTATTCTTATCTCCATCCAAAAATAGGCATTAAACCCTAATCTCTTGTGGATGTTGGCTTTGTAGATTTAGGAGAATAAGAACACGTGAACATGCCTGGTTAGCCATCTCAAGATTTGTTATGAGCTAGTTGACTTCAAGAGCTAGTGAGCTGGGTTGTGCAGGATACTTCTTACCAGATAATTCTACCTCAGATAGATGCTCTAGTTGCTCTGCTAAAATCCTCTGTTCTGTCAAGCCTGTCAGAGCCAGAGTGAAAAAACAAAACAAGCAAAAACAACAACAACAAAACCCTAGTAGAGTACCTGAACTTTAATTTACAGAGTTTAAGGACTGAAAATGACTTTGAGGATCCAGAGTAGGACTCCCAAACGCACATGTTCCTGGGATAGACAGGTAGCAGAGTGAATGAATTGGACAACTAACTAAAAGCAATGGGGGAGACTGAAGAGACATTCAAATTTAGAAAATTTTAAGGACATTATACCTGCCTGACAAAGAGGTGTTTTAAAATTTTAATTTAATTTTATTTTGTTTTATTTTCTGTCTCTGGTGCTTGAATCAGGAGGACAGAGGACTCTGATGCTATTCAGCTGCCATTTTGAGTACCCTGGACCCTCAGTATCAGGTTATCTATTTCTGGTTGAAGGATGATGGCCTGAGTACAGATAGGAAAAGGCATTTAACCAAGGAGAGACAGCTAGTGAGGGCTGGAGCCTGGGGCTCTGAGGTGCAGTCTGAGGTTCTTTTTCTACACAGTGGTGATATCTGAAGGGGAAGGCAGGAACACCTTGATTTCAGTTAGGGATTTAAAAAAAAATCTTTCTATTTTTTTTTTGGAGCGGTATAATTAACATACAATCAAATGCACTCGTCTTAAGGGATAGCTTGATATAGTCTTATGTATGTGTCCTTTCATGTCACCACCACCCAGATCACCCCAAGATTTTCCTTGTGCCCTTTTCCAACCTCCCCCACACCCCTGCACTGGAATCACAATTTACCAGGGAACCATGGCAGTTTCCTTCCCCTTGCAGAGCTGGTCCATCTGTCACTGGCCCAGTTCCTCCCCTTACCTCCCTCTCCTCAGATTCAATTGTAAAGAGCTATAGCAAACACAAGGGTACATGTTGCTTAAATTTTTTTCCCACATAACCCAAGAGAATGTTGGGTTTCTTTAAAGTGAGCTCTCTAATTATGCCAATGCCATTGACTCACCAAGTAGGGTGCCAGCTCCCACAGGATGTGTCCTTCACAGGGTTCTGAGGGTACTGCTTCTTGCAATGTCAACTGCTTTATACAAAAGCCTATTTAGGTCACATGATATTTGCCAAGCTATTAATTATTCGGAGGCTACTTTTCCTCTGAAAGAACTTCAGATGTCCGATGTCATGATTTCATTAAATCAAAGACCCATATTTCGTTGTAATGGACATGGCACTCAAAACCTGGGGATTGACTCATTGAAAATATAGCCAACACAACACTCAAAACAAAGCCCACCTCATAGGCAAGGCAGCTTCCTTAAAAAAAATAGCCAATTCCCAGGCTGAAGCTGTTAAGCAGATTTTTATGCAGGGCTTCAAGTTACTAAAAAAGCAGGATTCAATATGCCTTTCCCTTTGATTTGTAGGAGGGGGTGGGAAGTAATGCTGCTGCTCTCCCCTTACCCACTTCAGGCTTTTACCATATTCTGAAAGCAATGCTTGAAGGACCTATAAATGGATTTTGGCTGTCTCCTAGTGCAGGGATTAACATAGAATTATAGAAATGTGCTGCATGGTGGTTGGGAAAATACGGAGGATGCCATTCTCTTTTTGGAGGGACATGGTGCTCCCCTCTCTTGCCTGTGGATGTTCCCTATAAAGCAGCCTGTCACTGTGAAAAATGCACACCCTGTACCATCTCACAGTTATAAAGGTTAAGTAAGCATCTTGAGCAGTGCCCCACTGCTTTTGTACTTTCCTTAATGTCAGCCGATAAAGGATTATTGAAAAAAGCTTGCAAGGAGATAAAAGGCTTGCAGGTTGAGGTTGAACAATTGAAATTTTCTGTTCCCAGTGTAGTAAATTACCAATGGCAGATTTAACATTTGTTAATTATCAGAGCAAAGTACTAAGGATTGTTTTCTTTTGCCTAATTAATTACCTCATCTGGAGTGGAATGTTAATTCAGATAAATGATTATTTCTTAATACCTCTGAAGCTTTCCTTGGAGTCTCCTAGAATTGCCAGTCCTGAAGTGTGGTTTCCTCGCATTCTGAGGAAGATGGGGGATAGGAGAACAACGTGACTACTCTCCTGGCCTTTTTCATGTCTCAGAAGGTGGCAGGATAACTTGTTTAGACTTCTGGTGATGGAGTTGGTTTGCTGTTCTCATTAGTAGAACATGAGTGTGCTTTTTTGAATCCTGTGCCTCATAACCAAGTTTTTGAGTTAGTCTCTCGTGTGGTTTTGAATTTAACATTGGACATTCTTTTTACCTTTGGAAATTCTCAATTTGGGGCACCTGCTGTGAACATTAAAGATGATATCCTTTGGAAAGGACACTCTAGTTTCCTTAACTTGCTTTTTACCTTTAAGTTATTTTACCTCCTGATGTCTATTCAGAATGCGAGAGGCAGGTTTTTATTCTTTCTTGAATCTAAACTATATCACCTCTAATAGTTGTGAATAGACAATATTCAAAAAAGGTAAAATCGTGACTCATGCAGATATAAAATATCCATATGTCAAAAATTTTACTTATTTTAAATGAGGGAACCAGATAGATGTTACAACAGGTACCAAAGAGAAATGAAAGAACCACAAATTTATATGAAATAAAGGAAGATGAAAATGAACCCACAAATGAACACAAAACTCTTTTGGGGGAAGGTTGTTCCTCTAGGGGACAGAATGTATTTGCATAGCTATAGACACTTTTCAGAGTTGTAAAATTGCCCAGTCAGACACAAAGGTAAGTGTCCCTGTAGGATGAGACCATTTTCTGAAAGGAGGGCCATTAATCTCTTTTGCTTTTTTCTAGGGTCAGAAACTTCCCCTTAGACAGTTTTGTATGAGATTTTAATCCAGTTACGTAGGATGACATTGTATCTTCAAAGTAGATTAGAGATGAATTATGCGGCTTATTTTTCTTTTTAGAAGGAAGCTCAAAGGTGACTTGGGGAGATGGGCTGGTAGATCTGGGCCATTGGAGGCGAGCTACAACCCATGTGACCCAGTTACCCCGCACCGTCTCTACTCCTGATAAGGCACTTGTTTTATGAGCACTTTTCATAATGATATGAAAAGGCAGTGGGATTCTGTCTAAGATTATCTGGAGTGAAAGCTGGAGGCTGATATTAAATGGATAGTCCGGTTTTCTTTTGGTGCTGCCAAGCTGAGCTGCTTAAAATGATGCTTGGAAAAATGCCTCCTGAGTCAGGAAGTTGTCTGATTAGTGAAGAGATTTCCGAGACGCTTGGCTCAGAGACTACCCCATCATACCACACATGTTCTTTTCCATATTCACCTGAGTCTTCCAAAGATATAAGGACTTGGGGGGTGGTGATAGGTTGTACATTCTTACATACACATATGTGTGTATTTGTGTATACAGTCTGTTGATCCATGGGTTCTGTATTGGTCGATTCAGCTAACCATGCATGGAAAGTATTTGAAGAAGAAAAAAAGGATGTTTGATTCTATACTGAACTTACACAGATTTTTTTCCTTCTCATTATTCCTTAAACAATACAGTATAACAACCATTTATATAGCATTTAAATTATATTAGGTATTATGTAAGTAATGTACAGATGATTTAAAACATGGGAGGATGTGAGTAGGTTATATGCAAATTTTACAAAGGGACTTGAGCATTCATGGATTTTAGGATCTTGGGGGATCCTGGAACCAATCCCCCACAGATACAGAGAAACAACTGTATTCATATAACTACACAGGTCAGAGATTGGCTTTAGGGGAGTCTGCAAAGTTCCATAATTGCATGCATTTTTCTTAGGCAGTATTGTGTCTATCAGATTCTCATATTCTCCAAAAGTTTTATGATTCTTCAAAAGTTTAAGAACTGCTTACAGAAACCATGCCCCCAGTAATTATTCTGAATCTATGTGTTACCATGTTTATGACTTATAAAAGAAAAAGTCTAGATGTAGGTTCCACCTAATTACAGACTCCACTGCTGTAGCCATAGCTAGATTGAGTTGTGTGGCAGCCCTGCCCCAGAGCTGGGGAGGCTGTGTAGCATGCCCCTCCACACCTGAGTACATCCTGGGCATGCTGAAATTAAGCCCAGGGAGATACAAAGCAGCATAATGCCATTAAGCCCAGCACCCATTGGGTTGGGGAGAGGCTGACCATACAGCCTTCTGACTTCTGTGTCTCATTCCCTGCTCTGGAGCCTGTCCGTCTCTCAGGCTTGCAATCTGCCTTCCTGTCTCTCTGACAGACCTGTGACTTGGGCTATGGTTCTGATGCCAGGAAATAATGCAGGGGTGGGAGTCTTAGTCCCAAGCAAAATAAATCACTGCTCCCATTACACATTACAATGTTTAAACCCAAGTACATCTATCTGCCTTCAAAACCAGGATTTACAGCATGGCAAGCAGGTGCCATGCCTCCAATAACGCATACTTTGTTCCAACATTTAGTAGATTACTGTGAGATTTTAAATTCAAATTCTCAGACATTCACTTTGTTTAGGAAATAACTGCAATAAAGCAAATTGTTCCCTGTTCTTTTTTTCCCCCCACAGTGCAGCCAAGTGAGAGCAAATCAATTCACAGTCAATTTTTTGTTGCTGTTTTCCTCCATGCTAGAGAAGAGATGATGCGGCTCTCTCTTGTTGCAGCCCTGTGCTGGGTGTGGTTCCCTCTCCTTAATCTGTCATCTGAAAGCAATTTTGTTCAATTAAAGATTAGAATTAAATTTCAGTTGTAGGGCTTCTGTGCAGAGGAAATGATGCATTAATGAACACACAGATGTCATCTTGCAGCCATGATGCTTGCAGAACAGTTTCTTCAGGATTCAAATAATAAAAGGGGCCACAGCAGCAGGAGCATTGTTTACTGGTTGGCAGACTAAGTGGAGGCTCACATCTATTTGCAAACCATTTATCATTCTGTATACTGAGAGGGAAAACATACTTTATTTAAAATATTTGAAATAACGACTTTTAAAATCAGATAACAGAAGCATTAATGCCAGGTGCCATGCAGTAAATTGTATAATGCTGTTGGGTTGGCACTGATGCTGTGATTTGTGTTGCTAATGATCTGTCCAAATAGATGGGAG
This sequence comes from Rhinopithecus bieti, assembly GCF_001698545.2. Classification (NCBI taxonomy): domain Eukaryota; kingdom Metazoa; phylum Chordata; class Mammalia; order Primates; family Cercopithecidae; genus Rhinopithecus; species Rhinopithecus bieti. The sequence continues at coordinate 2,292,601 of NW_016811820.1, forward strand.
TTGAGAATAAAAAGAGAATATTCCTAGAAAGAGACAAGGCAACTAGTGAATTAAAAGCATAGTGGGAAAGGGAAAAAATGTGTAGGATCGTATTTTACTTATTGGAAGACCCATCTGCTCTTCTGTACACACATTATGTAAGTTTTACTCTCTGCATCACAAATAACTCACAGGGTGGATAGGAAATTCATATATCTGCCTTCAACTGTATTTTTCACTCACAGACGTGAGTGAACAGAAAGATTTATGTCTTGTGTGTTGGACATTACAGGATGGTAGGTTTTTTGTTTTGTTTTGTTTAAGGACGTTGTGTATTTAGACTGTGGTATTCTGTGCTCTGCTTTGCTTGAAGTGAGTGATAACTGACTTCTAGAGAGAAGAAGGCAGCAAGTGGGGAGTGGGAGTTTAGGGAGGTGGAAAAGGGTTTCTGTGAGACAATATTGGCTTGTATGGTCTTTGGGCCTGGGCTACACACATGCCCTTTGACACTTATGGTTAAAGTGTTTATTTCCAGATGGTGCCCAGAGCTATGTTCTGTGTGTCCTGAGTCACTGTTGAATTTTTAAAATTTTATAGTCTCTGTGCTGTCCAGAATTTCTTAGATGTGTTTTGAATACAGAGGGCTCTCAATATAAGGTGGCATCCACCCTGGTCATTGATGTTGACAGGGATGAAACCTACTTAAAACCCTCTAATTTCCTAGTTCAAAGACTCTTCCTCATTCCTCTTTCCCTGTCGCCAAAGGACCCTGTAATGTTGGTTAAGGGTTAATGGTTCTCTCCTTGAAATGTTTTCTTTCTGCGACCTCACATTTTTCCTTTGCTTTATCCATATCTTATGGCAAGGCCATTCTCTTTCATTCTTATTTCCCTTTTAACCCCTGTGTGTACTGCATCAAGTTCTATTTTGCTGTCTCTTTGAACTTACAGACATCATCAGTGCATGTCATCCTTTATTAAAAAAATACCAGTAATAGCCCAATTTTTGTTTCCTGTCATATTTTTTCTCCTCAGCTTCATATTCATATCTCTCTTACAGAAATTTTATTAGAAGCTCAATGTGTCTAGAATAAAATATACCCTTTCCCTAACTCTTCCTTACCTTTTATAATGGTGCTTAAGTTTTCCATGTCTTCCTGCTTAAAATTGTATTCATGTTTGTAGTCTTCTCCCTGACTTCATTTCTCATGAGTTCTACCTTTTCCTTATCTCTTTTAAGTCCTTTCTTTTCATTTCTTTTGCTACCTGCCTTGTCCAGCTCTTCCTTACACATCGCCTGCAAATAGCTGATCAGCCTCTTAACTGATCTGGTAGTTAATGGTGTCTTTTGCCCCCAAGCCTGCCTTTAGTCCTCTGCTCATCTATTTATTCCTGCCTACTACTCCAAAGCCTTCAATGGCTCCCCATTGCCCAAAAATGAATTCCAAACCTCCCAGGCCTGGTGATTAAGTAGTTCCCTCCCAGACCCAAACAACCCAGCGCCCTATCTTTTACTAACTTTTCCTTGTAGATGTGTGTTTTGTTCTCCTTATTCTCCCTTGTATGCCTTTCAGATCCTGTCCTTGCTAAAGCCCAGCTTGGATGCCTCTTCTAGGAAACCTTCCATGATTGCCCCCCTGGAGTGTACTTTCTTTGATCTAGGTGTAAATGACTGCTGCAGTTATGTTAAGGCACCTGTCACATACTGTAGGTATTTAAGGACCTCTTCTCTCCACTGGATTATCATCATTTTGATAGCATATTCCTTTTCTGTTTGCAGCAGAGCTTTGTCTATTAATTTTAAATGCAATATACTGTTGGAAGTAGTAGTTGGAAAAAATCACAGAACAAGCAAAGTTCTGGAATACAATTTTTAGGTCTTCCTCAATATTTCTGTCACAGTAGATGATGTGCACTTACAACAGAAGACGATGGTTAGAAAGGTAAGAGCATAGGGTCTGAGTTGGCTTCAACTAGAATGTGAGAACGGAGATAGAAGAAATTATTTCCACCTACCCAGGGATTTTCTAGCATAGGCTATGGGTTGTGGTTTGCCCAGCAACACCTTAATCTAGTTGCTTATGTTTAGTAAGCATTTAGAGCCTGGGTTAGCCGACTGGGGTTCAAGACTCTTGGCCTTTAGGCCAGCACTTGATGCTTCTGTCAGCCTGGAAAAAGGACCCATGTGTCACTCAGTGGTTCTTTAGCTAGCTTGAGCAAGTGAAGAAGTCTAGGAGGCAGATGTCTTCTGCCAGCTTCAGCCTTTAGGATTGTCAGGGTGGTCTGGGGCTTGCTCTGTTGTGTCTCGTAAAGAGGATGAAGGAGCAGTGAGAGTTGTGTAGACTAGCAGTATCCTTTCATCGGCTTTGTAGTGAGCCACCTTAGGTGGTCTTTTCTCTCCTATTAAAGAGGAATTCTGACTCCTTGAGTTGATGACATGGAGTTTGGGAGGCAGACAGGCCTTGAGGACTTGGTGGGAATTTGTAATCTGTGGCTATTGTGTCTGGGCGGCCTGGCTGAGTTCATCACAAGGGTGGATTTTTAAATTGCCTTCTTGGCTCACCTACTCAGATTGAGTCACTGAGCAGTATATGTGTAGATGCTTTTAACAAGTAGATTATATTGAATCACCTTTAATAGGAAGATGACTAACACAAGGGAGTTGTTTTATTTTTAAAAAAACTGCTCACGTTCCTGAACTGCAGAAGCACCTGTTCTGTTACTTTAAAAAATATGGTCGTGAATATTTTTTCCTTTTCAGTTTCCCCAGGGGAGTGATGTTCTGGTTCTGAGTTCTAGTACAGCATTTCCTTCTTGACTTTTTGTCCTTGCCTAAATTCCCTTCCAGCTCTTCCCTTCCAATCCACTGACCCAGGACTAGAGTACTAAAACCAGACTTGTTTCTCCTTATTTTTGTTCGTCTAACTTAAGAGTGCATGGCAAAATCCTCCTTTTTTAACTAACCGCTTTACCTTCACCCTATTTTCATAATGTGTCACCCTCCCTCTCTCCCCCTATTTTTTCCTCCTAAATTAAACCAACAGGAGTTATTTGAAATTGGCAACAGTGCCAGAATTAGCAAATAAAAATACAGGACACATAGATAAATTTGAATCTAGATAAACAAATGATTATTTTTTAGTGTAAGTGTGTCATGCAATACTTACACTAAAAAATCATATTGAAAATTCAAATTTAGGTGGGCATCCTGTATTTTATTTAGTAACCCTATATAGGCATATATTTGAAATAAAATAAAATTTTACATTAAAGAAAACATTATAAAGAAGAAAATTTTAAGTTTATTGTATGTTAAATACTCCTAATGCTTTCCTTACTGAAAATGTAAGACTGTGGACAAATTATGAAACAGTTTTTATATAAGATTCATAAGTTAGCTACCTATTGAAAAGCTTCTGTTGGCTATTGGAGTCAGCCATTTATCCTAGGATTCAGCTTTATCTCTTTGCTTTCTAAGAAGATGCTGCTCATTTTGAGGTGAGAATATTTAGTGCAAGCAGTAGACCCTTGTTACACACAATGTATCACAAACACGTGTGTCAAAGACAAATGTTGAAGTATTCAATAATTTTTTCCTCATTTAAATTGTGCCCAGCTCTCTTAGCTCAATTTCTTCGTGCATAAAGATTCTTAACACAAACAATTGGATGATGAAGACAGTAAATTCTTGATTGAGCGAAGTTTTTATCCAAGACTAGCTTCCCTCTGTCACCCAGGTTATATGTAGAGTACAACCTAATTATGAAGCTAAATCTTCCTCAGACCACATAAGACTACTCCAAAGCTTATTAAAATGATGCTGCAATATTTGTACCATACTTTGCTTTTTACCAAGCCTGTGCATACATTCTGATTTGATTCTCATGACAGTCTGTGAGAGAACAGTGATGATTTGTCTCCTCATTTTATAAAGGATAAATTTGAATTTTTGATAGGTGAAATGGCTTGCCTAAGATCAAGCAGGACTTAAATCTTGATCTTAGGCCTTTTGGGTCATTGCTGTTTCCACTACCTGTATTGACTTTTGAATGTAAGTGATTTGGGGCATAGGTAGTTTAGGAGTAATTGTACCAGTGTTCCCCTCTGCTAGCTTGGAAAATGAAGAGCTGTTTTTATACCTGTGCATTGTGCTGGAAGAGGTATTTGCCTTTGGTTCAGTGCATATCTATAATACACATTGGTTCTTTTGAGGAATAGCCGCTTCCCCTGTACAGGCAGCCTTTCTGAATGAAGGGGATCAGCCACCGTTGACCTGTGAGTTTGAAGTATTGCACTGTTAATGGTTTGGCAGGATTTTTTTGAACATGTAGTTGTATCACAGAGTTACGCAAGCAAAATATTCTTGGAAATGACATTCTGCACAACCATAGGGAGAAATATTGGGAGGCTGGCAAGAGAGTCAATTCTATCAGTGTTTATTGAGCACCTATAATGTGCATTTGTGTATACTGGATAACGTGGATGAGAAAAAGTCTAAGTCCTACTCAGGAGCCCTTCCCACCACAGTACCTTCATTAGCCTCTCCTGCCTCTCAGTGCTTGAAATTCCTGGCTCATTTTTGATATATTTTGTTTCTGATTTGAGGCATCATGTCCTTTATTTTGATCAAATATTATCTAAATAAATATTTTATATGTTACATAAATTATTGAAATAAAATATTATTTTTTATTTGTTATGTATATTCCCCTAATGAAGTTTGAACTTTTTGAGGTCAAGGATCATATATATATATATATATGCAAATAAATTTGTGGTATTCTTAGGGAATCTTGGATTAATAAATGGATAACATCCCTCGGTTGTTGTATAACTATATTCAAAGGATCCATGACTCAATGATGGGGTAAGGAGGCTAAAAGAGGCAAAGTCAATGACTGAATTGAACATGGCATATCATCTCAAATTATACTGGGAAACAAAATGATTGTCTACCTGTTAACCAAATAGATGCAGTTGATATCATTCAGGCTTCACATAAGTTCCTTAGTGTGTAATCTTGGTCCTTAGAATGAAATGAGGAGCAGGTACATATTCAGAGACTCATAGTTTGATGGCATGGGAACTGTATCTTTGGAGATAATAATAGAAAAAACTGTGCCTTATCTGATTAAAAATGATTTCCTAAAAAGTACTTGGATAATTCCTAATTGTTCTGGTTTTCATAAATGTTTGGAAAATGCTGTTTGAGACTGTGATTGGTAATCTGTGGAAGCCTGTTAACTTCTTTTTATAATTCAAAAGCCTTTAATATACGGGGCAAGAGAACATGGATTGAAAAATGGATAAGAGTAACTAACTTTGTTGTGAGTCACTGGTGATATTTGGTCCCTGCCTTTGTTCTTTTGTTTTACTTTCTTTCCTCATAGGACCCACCACCTTTTAACATATTAGTAAGACCAGGGGAATTTGTTCACTTTGTTCCTTAATGTATATCAAATCATGTTGCTTAAGTTAAAGCTGAAATAGATATTTAGGTTAAAATTATGTAGATATTTAAGTTAAAATGTGAATTGACATAAGGAAAAATATTGAGAACAATGTAGCAAAAATTGTCATATATATTCATACCTGTGTGTATGTGTGTGTGTTGTATATATATTCACATGTTAAATACAGATATACACACAGACATGTAAGTATCAGAGATGAAACAAAAAACAAAAATAAAGCAACCTGTGTTAAGTACTGTGTTAGTACTAAGGATGATAGAAAAAAGTAAAACCCCAGATCCTTGGCCAGAGACGCTTACTTGTCTTACACTTCTTACAGCCCCTTCTTTATTACATGGCAGGTTAACTTAATCAGGACAGACTGTATAAATTGTGGGGCCCAGTGCAGAATGAAAGCGTGGAGCCCCTTGTACAAAAAGTAGGACAAAGATGCCATTAAAGGTGGTAAAATATAAAACATTTTTCTTCTAGGGGATCTCTCTCCGCTTTTTATGGTGTTTTAAGTTAGCTATTTAATGTTGCTTTAAGTGAGGAAAAATTAAAATTTTAAAATGCTAGCATGAGTTTTACCATTCATTGTTCTGTTGTGCAATGCCAGTTTTAAATGCAGATATGAGATCATTCAACTTGTATGTAGAATGACCGAATTTATACAGTTTATGTTCATAGGCACATAATGTGTTTTGTTTTTACCGCACAGGGGAAACACTGCATGAAACAAACTCAGTGGTTTTTATTTCACTTGTTGATATGCACATATTTAACGAACACTCTCTACCTTCAGATTACAATGAGTAAGGAAGGACTGAAAGAGACCGTCTTGCCCTTTTCTCTTGTGTCATTTTCAGTGTAAGTGGTTGGCTAATACAGGGAAGTAATATGTGTAAGAAAAGGTATGTTAGGACTTCTTGCCATTCATTTTTGTTTTAGAACGCTATTTCCAGTTTTCTGCCTTTAAATTGAAATTTTGATTTGAAGGGAAAGTATGGGCTCCCAAGGTTGTCTCTGGCTTCGTCATAACCATAACACACTTATAGGGTAATCCCCCCTTTATCCATGGGGAATACATTCCAAGACCCCTAGTGGATGCCGGAAACCACAGATAGTACTGAACCCTATATATACTATGCTTTTTCCTATACATGCGTGGCTGTGGTAAGTTTAGTTAGGCACAGTAAGAGAGCTAATAACAACAGAGATTTAACAACAACAACTAAAAGTAAAACAACCGTTATTAACCATACTACTAAAAGCTATGTGAATGTGGTCTCTCTCTCTCACTCAAAATATCTTACTGTACTCTACTCACCCTTTTTGTGATCTGTTGATCTGATAACTGAGATGGCTACTAAGTGACTAATGGATGAGTAGCATCTATAGCGTGGACATGCTGGACAAAGGGATGATTCATGTCTGGGTTGAGACACAGCAGGACAGCACAGGGTCTCGTGCTATTCATAATACCTCAAAATTTAAAACTTATGAGTTATTTCTAGAATTTTTCATTTAATATTTTCAGATTGTAGTTGACTATGGGTGACTGAAATTGTGAAACTGCAGATAAGGGGTCCTCTAATTTTTACTGAACTGTCATGTATTGCGGGCTCACTGGAATTCTGTGTTACTGGGGCATACAGACTATATGAATGGGGCAGCCAGGAATTCAGTCGCGCCTGTTGTGTGTATTTTTTCTACTCATGGACATGTTACACTGTCTTATCCAACTTAACTTACAAAACAAAGTTCAAAGATAAGATTATAGAGCATTAAGCCAAGTGCTGAGCCCTTCCGAGTGCAGGGCCCTGAGTGATTGCACAGGTCATACACCCGTGAAGCTGGCTCTGACCTTAATAGATAAGGAAGCACAGCAGAGACATATGCTGGGCCTGATGCCCTCCCCTTGTTTTCAACTGAGGAAAGCATGAATAATCTCTTATTTTCCTTGTTTGAAGCTCAGGCTTCAAAAGTAGGAAAGGTTAAAACATCAATCCATTGTGCCTTTCCACCTTTTATCTGTAACTTACTGATATGTTTTTTTCCTCCTCCTTCCTTTCTTGTCATGTTGGATATGTCCTTAATATATCAGTGTCAAGTGTTGTGCCCAAATGTGAACCTGAATCTATTCTAAGTGCTGAAATTAAAAGTGTTTCTTTGTTTAGTTTCTAATGTATTTGGGGTGCTATAGTATCTACAACAGCATCTTAAGAGGCGTTAACATTTTTGCCTTTTTTCTCCCCAATTATACAAGTCATTTTTCTTTTTCTGATTTGTCATCTCCTGAGAAAGTAGGCCTCCCTTTTTTTTCCTTGCATGTGGCAGATTAGCATCCTGTGGTCCATTGCAGCCACCACAGTGGCTGGTAGGAAGTAGAACTTGTAGAAGGTGCAGTTAAAACTGCTATTAAAGTACTAAAGAAACTTCTTTGCCCGCTCAGATGAGGACCATGAAGTTGACTTTCACCTTTGAGGTGGCACTTGATATAGCCTATATTCTTTTTTTTTTTTTTTTTTTTGAGACAGAGTCTCACTTTGTCACCCTGGCTGGAATGCAGTGGTGTGATCTCAGCTCACTGCAACCTTCGCCTCCCAGGTTCAAGTGATTCTCCTGCCTCAGCCTCCTAAGTAGCTGGGATTACAGGCATGCACCATCCCACCCAGCTAATTTTTGTATTTTTAGTAGAGACCACCTCACTGTGACTACACTGCTACTACCTTAATTCAGACCTCCTCATCTGGACTTCCATTAACAACACCCCAAGTGGCCTCCATGTCTCCAGCCTTTCAGTCTGTTGTAGGATTGTGACATCTCCAAAGTGCAAGTCTAAGCATGTCACTTCCTTGCTTACAATGCTCAATGACTATCCAGTAGTCAGTTTCAATCTCCAAATAAGGCCTTCCATGACTGGGACCCTGCTTATGGTTCTAACCTCATTTCTTACCATCTTCTGGACCCCCTCCCAACTCTGGAGTAAGTGTACTCCAGACATGCTAAACTACTTAAGTTTCCCAGTCATGCCAAGTGTGTCTTCACGTCTCTTGTCTTTTTTTTGTTTGTTTGTTTGTTTTTTGGACACAGGGTCTCACTATGTTGCCAAAGCTGCTCTTAAACTCCTGGGCTCATGTGATCCTCCTGCCCTGGTCTCCCAAGTTGCTGAGATTACAGGCATGAGCCACTGTGTCCAGCTTCTAAGTCTCTTTAAAACTGCAACTTCCTCTGCCAGTAATAATCCCTTCTTCCATAGCCCACCTAGCCCTCTCTGCTTGGCTATCTTCTACTTAGCTTTAAAGTTTCCATTATCCTTAACAAAACACTTGTTCTTCTGTATTTTAATTTATGTTTACTTTTCCATCGAATTGCCAATCTATGGATTCCTCTAGGCCATGGTCTAGAAGTGCGGATAGGTATTAAGTATCAATAAACATTACACAAATGAATAAATCAACATCTTCCTCAAAGATGTATCTATTCCAGGGATAATCTTCATACATAAAGCAGGTGTAATTCCAGCTACTCTCTCTGACACACTCTCCCTGGGAGGCAAGAAGTTGGGCATGGTATTCTAATGAGATCCAAGTCATTCCCTTAGGACAGATAATTATTTCTATTCTTTGCAGCATTTCTAACAAATCAGCACAGGTTCCCAGCTTAAGAAATGCATGCCAGTCTGCTTCCAATCTCAACAAAGAATCAGTAAGGGTGCTTCACAATAACAGTCGCTCAGATTGACTGGCCAAGTGCTGTGTTCATCTGCCTAGATCTCACTACAATCTCATACATTCTCTTGCCTTATAAATGAGAATATTGAGGTTCTGAGATAAGCTAGCATTCTCAACCCTGGCTGGTAACTCTGGGATGCAAAAAATAAAAAAATAAAAAATAAAAAAAAGCCTAAGCCACAACCAACAGCAACTAAATTCAAATCTCTACAGGTGGTTTTTCAAAGTTCCTCAACCATACCAATCACGGTTGAGAACCACCAAGTAAGGTTACTAAATTTCCCAGCTTCTATGCTGCAGAGCCATGACAGCAACCTGAAGTCAGTCTGATTCCACAGCCAGACAGATCTGTGAAGCACTACACTCTGTTAGGCTACTTCTCTGAACTTATAAATCCTGAACATTTATCTTTTCTCCTCAAAGTATTAGCAGATGATAACCACTTGATTAGAAAAAGAGAGTCTCTTTAGCATATAGAATGTGTCTCTGGGAGGCTGAGGCGGGCAGATCAGCTGAGGTCAGGAGTTCGAGACCATCCTGGCTAACATGGTGAAACGCCGTCTCTACTAAAAATACAAAAAATTAGCTGGGTGTGGTGGCACGTGCCTCTAGTCCCAGCTACTCTGGAGGCTGAGGCAGGAGAATCGCTTGAACTCAGGAGGTGGAGGTTGCAGTGAGCCGAGATCATGCCACTGCATTCCAGCCTGGGTGACAGAGAGAGACTCCATCTCAAAAAAAAAAAAAAAAAAAAAAAATCAGTGTTTAGCTGGGTACAGTGGCTCACAGTTGTAATCATCAGCACTTTGGGAGGCTGAGGTGGGCGGATCACGAGGTCAGGAGTTCGAGACCAGTCTGGCCAATATAGTGAAACCCCGTCTGTACTAAAAATACAAATATTAGCTGGGCATGGAAACTGAGGCAGAAGAATTGCTTGAACCTGGGAGGCAGAGGTTGCAGTGAGACGAGACTGCGCCACAGCACTCCAGCCTGGATGACAAAGCGAGACTCTGTCTCAAAAACAAAAACAAACAAAATATATATGTTTATATAAAATATATATATACAAATGTATAAAATATATATTTTTTCAGTGTTCATATAACAAATTTCTACTGAGTAACTACCAAGGACCAGACTTGTTGCTGTGGGATATTTGATAGGTGTGAGACAGTCTTTTCCTCAGAGGGTTTGTATCCTAGGAGTAGCGATAATGATAACTGCATAAGCTCCTGTTTGATCTGGAATTGGATGCAACTTTTACTATAGGAATTGTCATAAGGATTTAGACCCTTTTCCAGTACATTGACCTAGTAGTATTCACAGGGCTGTGTTAACTTTGAACTTCCGTAATTAGAAAAACGTGTTGGTGAGCAGGTATTATCACATCTTCCCTTGCTTTTCTGTTTAAATACAGTATCCTATTCAGATAGGCAAATCTCTGATGTTTTGTTGAGTGAAGTCTACGGGCCAGATCACATAATAGATGATGTGCTCGTTGGTTGCCCACTGATTAGCTTGGGACTTGTTTCCTAGAGGTCCATGGCCCCTCTAAAGTCTTCATTATGTCCCCCGAAATGATCCCCTGACACTTGTTCTAAATATGGTTTATTTTTTGCAGCTTAATGATTTACCTATTTGTCAAATACTAGGATTTGGTTTCACAGAGCATCCTTTTCTACCTCCTTGGGTATATAGGCCGTGATTTATAATGTCTAGTTACTCTATCAGTGAATCAGTTAGTCACCATTTTGAGTGTTAAGAGCTTTGAGTATTTAAAGAAGTGTGTGAAAAGGCTTCTGCCACCAGGGAGCTTGCTTCCCTGTGCCTAGTCTAAACCAAAAGTCTTCCAACTTTTTTGATTGTGAACCCCAGTCGGACAAATCACTTAGAGTAAGCACCTCATTTTAAAGTTTTATGTTTATACTACTGTACTAATACATAGATCAGAAAGCACACAGAATTAGAAAGTAATAAAGAATGAGATGCATATTTATTTATTTACTTAAACTTTTATTTTAGGTTCAAGGGATACACATGCAGGGGTGTTACCTGAGTGTATTGGGTGTTGCTGAGGCTTGGGGTGTGAATGACCCTGTCACCCAGGTACTAAGCATAGTACCTGGCAGTTTTTCAACTCTTGCTTCCTCCCTCCCACTTCTGATAGTCCCCAGTGTCTTTTGGTGCCATCTTTATTTCTAAGAGTACCCAGTGTTTAGTTCCCACTTACAGTTGAGAACATGCAGTATTTGGTTTTCCTGTTACTGTGGTAATTAGCTTAGGAGAAAAACACATTTAAATAGACACTTTAATGCAGTCTTACCCTCAGTGGAACATCCTACAGACCACTGGTGTAGACAGAAAGTGCTAGAGGGGTGCTTGGGAGAGAGAAATCATCCCTGAGGCACATGGTGGAGGAGTTGTGTGCAGGACATCACCAGAGAGTCATGACAGGCCGTGGGGAAGATACAGTTGGTACCATCTTTTGGTGCTAGCAGCAGGGAGCCGTGGAGCTTCCTAGGAGGAGTCATAAAATAGAAATGGCTATGCCATAGGTGCCTGCATGGCATAGTGGGCTGGGGTAGAGGGTGGGGGGCATGTGTATAAAGAGAGAATGTGAGGGAGACAGGTTGGGATCCTAATCCTAATTCCACAGCAGAATAGAAAGGCAAAGAGGAGGGTGGTGGCAGGTAGGATGAGGAGGTAGTCAATATGTGGACATTTTCTGCGTGACCAGAACTGCTAAGGAGGAAGTGAGTCTTGAAGTCTGCTGGACAACAGTGGTTTGTAGTAAGAGAACCAACCGTAAGGTGGAGGGAGCAGGGAGGGGAAGGACTGGCCACATCCCAAAGCCTTATTATGTCCAGTTTTACTGCAGCTGTTTTATGACTGCAACATTTTTGTTCAGGAAATGGTTTATTTACCCCCACACCTTTTCTTTTAGACTGAATGACAACCAGTGCTCACATCCAGGGTCAAAGCTAATCTTTGAGGAGGTGGAAAATGCCTCCTTGTTTCATTGTCTCTCTTGAAAGTGGTGCCTCCCTTTCACTGTCCTGCAGGAGAGAGATATCTAGCTACTGCCTAAGCAGCACCAGTGAAAAGGGATGGTTCTTGAGGCTTCCAGAGGTCAATCTGGCATAAGAGGTAAAGAAGAAGACATGTGACTCTCTCTGAGAGGCAGAATTTCTTTCCTTGGACAGGATAGAGCTTTTAATTGAATCCAAATCAAATCTCTCATCCTGTGAATACTGGAGAGCAGTACATTTTTAAGTAGGAAGAGCATCAATTATGTATTAGCTATGATACTAATTTACTCTGAGTGTGTGTCTTAGAGCTGGCTTTCATCTCTGCATAGCCACTGATGTAATGCCACTGTGTGTCTATACTCAAACAGTCGCTCTTAAGATAGGGTGTCCTGCTGTTGAAAAGAGGAGAAAGTAGGGATTGCTATTGCTGTGGCTCTTTCTGTGCTGTTACAGCTGAGGGCCCTTTGGGATACCACCTTAGGGTGGGAGAGCTGTTCACTCGCTGTTGTGCTTTGAGATGCAGATTGGGGCTTGTCCTTTTACTCCAGTATTTGGTATTATTGTGTTCCAGGATAAATCTCTGGAACTCTCAGTTATAGATATTTGAGACTTTCAGTGTGTGTGTGTGTGTGTGTGTGTGTGTGTGTGTGTGTGTGTTTGAGACAGAGTCTTGCTCTGTCGCCCAGGCTGGAGTGCAGTAGCACGATCTCAGCTCACTGCAGCCTCCCTCTATCCTGGGCTCAAGTCATCCTCCCACTTCATCCTCCCAAGTAGCTGGGACTACAGGTGTGTGCCACCAGGCCCGGCTATTTTTTTTTTTTTTTTTGAGACATGGTTTTGCCATGTTGCCCAGACTGGTCCTGAACTCCTGGGCTCAAGTCATCCACCCACCTCAGCCTCCCAAAGTGTTGGGATTACAGGCGTGAGCCACTGTGCCCAGCCTGAGATTTTGAATGTTTGCCTCCAGAAAATGTAGGCAGTTTCTGTAGCTGCTTATTTCCTTGCCAGTAATATATTTTGCTTATTCCTAGAGTACTAATTGTAATGATGGCCAGAGTGGACTGAGCATTTCCTAGATCTTGACACTCTTCTAAGCATGTTATATATATTAACTTATTGAATTCTCACAAAAATTCTATGAGGTAAATACTATTATCATCCCTATGTTACAGATGAGAAAAATGTTAAATAACTTACCTAGTGAGTGTAGCATAGGCTCTGGTACAAAAAGCTGATTCAAACACCTGCCTTGCCACTGTGAATCACGGCCCTCAGTCCTTTCCTGCGAAACATTGATTTTTATTATTTTTGAAACAGGGTCTTACCCTGTCACTTAGGCTGGAGTGCAGTGGTGTGATCATAAGTCACTGCAGCCTTGACTTCCCAGGCTTAGACAGTTCTACCATGTCAGCATCCTGAGTAGTTGGGACCACAGGCGTGTACCACCACACTTGGCTAACCTTTTAATCTTTTAGAGAGACGGGGTTTCCCTATGTTGCCTAGTCTATTAGTCCATTCTCGTACTGCTATAAAGAACTAACTGAGACTGGGTAACTTATAAAGAAAAGAGGTTTAATTGTCTCATGGTTCTGCAGGCTGTACAGGAAGCATGGCTGGGGAGGCTTTAGGAAACCTTCATTCATGGTGGAAGGTGAAGGGGAAGCAGGCATATTTTACATGGCTGGGGCAGGAGGAAGAAAGTAGGGGTGGGGGTGCCTTTTAAACACTTTTAAACAACCAGATCTCATGAGAGCTCACTTAGTATCATGAGAACAGCAAGGGGGATATCCGCACCCATGATCCAGTCACCTCTCACCAGGCCTTACTCCCAACATTGGGGATTACAATTCAACATGAGATTTTGATGGGGACACAAAACCAAACCATATCACACAGCTGGGAAAATGGATTGTTAATAGTACCTGCTTACAGGATTGTGGTGGGCATGTAATTCTGGCAGGTGATAAGCTCTTCATTAGCATTCACTGTCACGGTGAACACCACCATCCTCCTCCTCATCATCATAATTATCTATCCAGAGAATCGTATGAGATGCTTCAGACCCCTGACTAAGGCAATCTCAAAGGATAATTTGCCTCAGGTGTCAGAATTGTTTAGCTGTACTCGCCTTTCCTTGCAAATATAATGGCAGAAAAAGAGGAGAATTTAGACATTTTGAGCCTTTTCCAAGCGGGAAGTCAGGTAAAATATTTTCAGATAGATAATTTGTTTTCTTCTTGCGTTCTTCTTATCACTTCCTTCCTCTCTCCCTCCCACCTCTGAGGAGCCTGAATGGGGGTAGATGAAGTAGAGGAGAGGGTGGTGACAATGGTGGTAAAAGAAAAAGTAACCACCAAACATGTGTACAGAACCATTTAATTAAAGCCTGCAGCCCTTTGTCAGCCAGAAGCTCTGCTCATGGTGAGAGAGGCAGAGAGCCTTGTCACTGTCTCTAGAATTATTTGTATAATTCAGCAGCTGTTTCCCTCAGATGCCTACCACACGAGGTTGGATTATAAAGACGTATGAGTAGAATCGCCAAGGTTCAGACACTTGTGTTCACTGTTGAGCTGAGAGCCACTTAGGCTGTTCTTGTACAAATGCATTAGATTATGGTTAAGCAGCTTATGGACATAAAAACACATTAGAACTTTACAGCACTCTATAAATTATAGTTTTTGCAGCATTCACAGCCACAATGCTAGGTAATTACATTCATTAATCTACTAGTAAGAGCACATAAAGTTGCCTCCCAAACGGTACTGTATGTGTCAGTGCTCAGCTGGGAAGGAGAGTTTTTTTCATCTTCTTTTTCCCCATCTTTCCCTGTTCCATTAAGCCTTAAGCCTTGTGCAGGAAGATTTTTGATGTTACATTGAGGTGTTCCCTAAAAGAGTCCAACAAAACCCGCCCCCCCCCCTTTTTTTTTAAATGGTTAGGCTTTGGCAGGAGGCCTTGTAGGTAATACTTTCATGTTGAGCTGCACCTAGTAACTATTTTGTATGCATTTATTTTGTTTTGGAAATGGGCAGATGTCTCATTTGGAAAGCCAGCGAGGGTAAAGCAGTAGAAAAGAGACTTATGATAGAATCAGTGGTAGATGCTTTTTCAGGCCTTCTTTTTGTCTGTCTGTGGGAGCAGTTAACATGGTGATCCTTTTAATTTTGGATCTATCAAGAGTACAAGGTATTGCTCTCTTCCCATGCCAAACTTTCCTAAAGTTTCCATCTTTCCATATGGTGATAGGAAATGCCTCCCTCCACGGCCTTCTCTCGGAACTTTCTCTTATTTGCGTGTCTCATAAATTACAGAAGGCAGATTTAGGAAGAAATGCTGGAACTTTATATGGTGCTAGTATTTCAAGGAGCAAATTGCACTTTCTTTGCATTATTTCTCAGGTTAAATAGCCCAAGTGGGCCAGGCGCAGTGGCTCACACCTGTCATCCCAATACTTTCGGAGGCTGAGGCGGGTGGATCACATGAGGTTAGGAGTTCTAGACCAGCCGGGCCAACATGGTAAAACCTCGTTTCTACTAAAAATACAAAAATTAGCTGGGCGTGGTGGCGCATGCCTGTAATCCCAGCTACTTGGGGGGCTGAGGCAGGAGAATTGCTCGAAACCAGGAGGCGGAAGTTGTAGTGAGCTGAAATCAGGCCACTGCACTCCAGCCTGGGTGACAAGAGCAAAACTGTATCTCAAAAAAAAAAAAAGAAAAAAAAAAGAAAAAAAGAAAAAAAAAGACCAAGTGATAGGCCGGGCGTGCTGGCTCATGTCTATAATCCCAGCAGTTTGGGGGACTGAGGTGAGAGGATTGCTTGAGCTCAGGAGTTTGAGACCAGCCTGGGCAACTTAATGAGACCCCATCTCAATGTAAGAAATAAGTAAAGAATTTGTTTAAAAAGTAAAAAAATAGGCCAAGTAATACAGCCATGTTAAAAATAAAAACAAAAAAGTAATACAGAAGTACGGTAACATGCAACCCCAAGGCATGCTATAAGTCCTGGGTCATGCTCAGACCACATATTCTAGGCTTCTGCTTTCAGTTCTGTTCACATGAATGAGGACATGAATGCTAGAGCCACGCAGGTCTGTGTTGAGTCCTGGTATTGTCTTTTCATAGCTATGTGACCTTGGGAATGCTAATTAATAGTAATAAAAATAATTAACTTGGACTGAATTCCTAATAGATCGTAGGCATTATATTAACTAATTTAATCCTACTAGCTGCCTTATAAATTAGGTGATGTTATTTGCTCAATTTTATACATGAGAAAACTGAAGCTTCACAGGGTATTGTGGTAATTAAATGAGGTATTATAAATAAAATAGCCAGTATGTTGCTTGGCACATTCAATGACACTCAGTAAACACAATCGTGAGGATATATGGAGAATAGTTCCCACCATGTAACCTTTTAGAATGACTGACAGTTTCCCTTTTTAATGACTGGTATGATTGTATCAGTCAGGAAGAGGAATTCCTCACATCATTTATTTATAATTCATTTACTTTCTATACCAGGAAATATCCCAAGCACTTTCCACAAACTTCATTAAACTTTTTATTCCTGTATTCCAGGAGAAGAAATGGAGGTTTATAAGGGCCAAGGCATTTGTTCATGTTCGTAAAGCCAGAAAGTGGGAAAGCCAGTTCTCAGACTCAGATGTAACCGTCACCAGTAAAGAGTATGGACAGCAATGAAGCGGTCTGTTTTCTTGGAATGAAGCTTCTATGGTGGGAAGTAATCTAAGCAACTGATAAGCTCTTTAAAGGAGCTTGCTTTGTGTACTTCAGAGCAGCCTCAGCTTTGGGGTGGAGTGTAGTGTTCCTTTTTTTTTTTTTTAGCAGGCAGGAAGATATTCTTATTCCCAAAGAACTGAGAAATATTTGGGACTCTCCATGGTACTCAATGGTGCTGTAAGGTTAGGTAACTGCTGAGAAGAAAACTGATTGCTCTGTGTAAATCAGTATGCTGATGAGGGAATAAAACTGCAGGGTAGTACCAGCGTCAGCATCTTGTTTCCAACCCAGCTCTTCTCCCTCTTGACGAAACAGCTGTCATATTGGATTGCAGTTGAAATCACCAGAGTCTGCTGGTCATCAGAGCAGGGCCGATGTCATCTTTGGGATGAAGTATGCTAGCAACAAGATAGAAACTGGACATGGGAAAAAGGAAAGTCTCCCTCAAACACGCTGCCATCCAAGGCCCAGTTTAAACCGCAGGCTCAATTTTTGTTCCCAAACTGATTTTCCGACTAACCGATCCGTTCATGCACACACCCTCCCAACCTCACACAGCAGGCCTGGCCTTTATCATTTCAGGTCCTGCAGAGCTGTTGTCTCTCACTGTGGTATTGATGTCAGTTTTAACAGCCACCATGTGTATTTACTCCTTTACCCATAACAAGTATATATGCGGTTGCCAGTTTGTTTAGTGAGTGGTTTTCATAGGCTGTGATGGGGATTTCACCTTTTTGAATATAATTTTCTGAGCCTGTGGTGACATCAGTAAATCCTTCTGGGATGGGGAAGGGTTGATTTCCCTACATTCATATGACATCCTCCAGCCCACTTCCTTGTGGGACCAGCAGCCAATGTCATAATATATGCTTCTTTGTGAGAGCATGGAAGGAAATTGTTTAAAGTGTGTCATCTGTGGGCACAGTTTCTAAGGTAGATACCTGTGAGAATGTATAGGCATGCTTTAGACATGGACAGAATGAGTTATGTACTTAGTAACTCAAAACTCTGCTGAGCTCATTGTGGGCAGCTCTTATAGATAAACTAAAATGCAGCTTCTTAAAAAATGAGAGGACATTTTCAGAAAGCATTCTTACTGCTTTCAGCAAATCTATGTGGCTTATGTTTTTATATAGCAGTCATTTTCTCAAATCAGACATCCCTATTGCCTATTAGATAAACACAGAAAGCATAGATTATGAGTTAAAAGTATCGACAGCATTTCAAGTGCTATCAGAGAACATTTAATTCAGTTTAATTTTGTGATAAATCTCATGTTTAATCCTCTGGTTACCCTGTAATCATGTCTCTATTGATCTTTTCTGAATGACTGCCTGCAGTTTAATAAACTTTGCCATTAACCCAGAGCTTCTAAAAGGAGAGATTGATTCCATTATCAAATCTGATAGAACCAATAAGTACCTAAACATCACTAAATCTATCTATAGGAAGCTTTGGCATAGAGACAAGCTTGTGGCTTGTTCAAGAAACTAGGTAAAAATCTGGATATCTTTGCATGACCTAATTGCCTCACAGCATCTGATTCCCTTGTGCAAACTGACATTCCCTTTCATCTTTTAAGTCAATGTAGGAGCCAACTGAAAGGACAGTCTCTTTTCTTGACTCAACCATAATTGTAGGGTCTAATTTATTCTCACTGCAGATATAGCTTGAAGAGTTTATTTGGTCTGTGTCTCAGGTCAGTGGGTACATCTTAACCACTTTTCTGTGTCTCTGTAAACCTGCAGGATAGTTTCTGTTTTATTTTTACCTGTATGATGCTAAGGGAAAGAAAATTCTGTCTGGATAAATCCTGAAATGGAAGACTGGGGTGAAGATTGAGAGAGAGGGAGGGCAAGTACAGAGTCATAGCTGTGTGAACAAGCTTTAAGACTTGGAAAACTGGCCGGGCGCGGTGGCTCAAGCCTGTAATCCCAGCACTTTGGGAGGCCGAGACGGGCGGATCACGAGGTCAGGAGATTGAGACCATCCTGGCTAACCGGTGAAACCCCATCTCTACTAAAAAATACAAAAAACTAGCCAGGTGAGGTGGCGGGCGCCTGTGGTCCCAGCTACTTGGGAGGCTGAGCCAGGAGAATGGCGTGAACCTGGGAGGCGGAGCTTGCAGTGAGCGGAGATCCGGCCACTGTACCCCAGCCTGGGTGACAGAGCGAGACTCCGTCTCAAAAAAAAAAAAAAAAAGACTTGGAAAACTTTCCATGAAACCCATATATGTTTCTCATATAGTGATAGGGTATTTGCAATATGTGCTGAACAGGAGTTTCTACTTTTTGTGTCTGCGAGTATTTATAGCTTTCATCATTATTCATTAATATTTATTGAGTCACATAGGCAGAACATATGGAATTCAGGGTCTGGAGTATATTTACAGCTTCTTATTTTTTTAAGGTCAGAAAGGTGTCATTCCCTGACACTTTTCACCTCTGAAATAAAACGATGAAGGTTGTCAATTTTACAGAAAACCAAAGCTTTTATTTTCTGTCTAGGTTTTATTGACAATGTGAATTTTTCAGAAAGAGTTCAGCTATTTGACTTAGGAGGCATAGCCTTTCCCTAATTACACTTTGGTAGGGAAGTGGAGGTGCACAGAAGGATTTTTATAATGAGACAATACTAAACTGTAATTTAAAATTTTCTTCCAACAAAAGACCATAATCTTGGCACTTAGAAATAAATGTGTAATGACGTGGTGTTAGGCAATGGAAGCAGAGTTAGAGCCAAGGGACTCTGGGTGTGCTGCCAGTTGCCGATTGTCTCACTTTGGAAAGTCACTTGTTTACCAAGCCTTAGTTTCCTCATGTATAAAATAAAAGTGATGTTGCCTGCTTAGAGAGCTATTAGAGAATTCAATGAGGTGATTATTTTAAAAGATACTGTAAACTTTTCCTAATGTTGAGTTGTTGTGCAGACATTAATGGTTATGAAAAAGATAAATTAGTCCCAATTAGCTTCATATTTGGAAATGGTCTGACCTTTCAGTAAATTATGTTTAGTTGTCAAATCAAAATCCAGTTAGGACAAGAGAGCTTGAAGAGTACATATACATAAGATAAGTCTCACAGAGATACTTGAAAGGCCGGAAAATGTGCTCTGGAGGCAAGCCCTCCACTGAATTAATGAATTCTAACTTACATCTGTTGATCATTTTCTGTGTGCTAAATAGCCTCCCAGGATGGTAATATTAGAGAGATTGAAGGAACCTAAGAGGAGGACCCTACATTTATAGGTATTGAGGTAGACTGGTCTCTGCCCTTGAGAAGCCAATCAAAATTAGGTTGAGAAAGGATGTAGCAATTGTTCGTGGAGTACTAGTAGGCATATATGCATTTGTTTATGTTGATTCTCTATGTCACTGCTCTGTAAGAGAAGGAATGCCTGCACATCTTCAATGGGAAGTTGACAACAGTTTCTGGAAAGTTGGAAGAAAGTTACAGAATTAGTCCTTTAGTAGTAATTATTCCATAGTTCTTCGGAAACATGACAAAACCTCTTGAAAAACTTGAGTCATAAAGAGACTGTCTCACATATATATATATACACACACTTCCTGGTATGCTGTGTAAAACTGCATTTATATTCAGAGCCACATAACACAGATTTTGCCAGAAGTTGCTTTTTCTGCCACTGAATAGCCCTAAACTTTAAATTGCCTTTCATAAAATTGTTTCTTGTCTGCTGAGTGGACAGAATGTCTCTCTCTTCCCCACCCTTCATGTCATTTTCTTTTCCTAAATGGGCCGCTCTGGGAAGTAGTTCTTACTTCTGGCCACCACCCCTGCCTCTAGGACAATGCAACCAACCTTAACCAAAGTCACATATCAAGATGTTCTCTGCTGCCTGTTAATGCAGATTTGACTTGTGTGTGTGTGTGTGTGTGTGTGTGTGTGTCTCGTTCTGTCACCGAGGCTAGAATGCATTGGTATGATCATGGCTCACTGCAGTCTCAGTCAGTCCTCCTACCTCAGCCTCCTGAGTAGCTGGGACTACAGGCTCATGCCACCATAACTAGCTAATTTAAAAAACATTTTCTAGAGACTGGGTCTCACTCTGTTGCCCAGGCTGGTCTTGAACTCCTGGGCTTAAGCCAGTCTACCTGCCTTGGCCTCCCAAAGTGTTGGGATTAAAGGCATGAGCCACCGTGCACAGCCAGATTTGACATCTTAAAAGCCAGAGCTAGACATACTTATTGGTCGTCTTCCTGGGGCCAGGTGTAGTGGCTCACGCCTGTAATCCCAGCACTTTGGGAAGCCGAGGTGGGTGGATCACTTGAGGTCAGGAGTTTGAGACCAGCCTGGCCAACATGGTGAAACCCTGTCTCTACTAAAAAATACAAAAAATTAGCTGGACATGGTGGTGTATGCCTGTAATCCCAGCTACACGGGAGGCTGAGACAGGAGAATCACTTGAACCTGGGAGGTGGAGGTTGCAGTGAGCTGAGATCGTGCCATTGCACTCCAGCCTGGGCAATAGACCAAGACTTCATCTCAAAAACAAAACAAAACAAAACAAAACAAAACAAAACAAAACAGAAAAAGGTAATGGAAACTCAGAGAAGGTTGCCAAAGGGAAGCTAGAAGGCCTCCTCCAGGACAGAGAATTAATCATTTAACATGTATCACTTACAGTAACTATAATAGAATCAGTGAGCTGATTGCTAAATACTTCTAGAGACATTGTTTACTTAAAGTGAAGGTGTGATAGTATGTGAATACCTGGGGAAGAGAAGAAATGGAAACATTTTTAGGGAAGAAAAGGAAAGTATGTGCCTTATTACTAATCTGGATCAATTTGAAGATCTGAATAGATTTTCACTGGCTAATCAGGGTTCTTCTGTGGAATACCTGCAACCACTTTTGATTTTTCTGTTGGTAGTGAGGTAACTGAGACCCAGTAAATGATAATTTGGCCTTGATATCAAGCCATGAAAAAGATGTTTAGAACTAACATTTTTTTCATCAGCCTCTTTTCATTTTTTTTTTTCTCTTGAGGTTAGTAAGGCGATTTATGTTATTTCTAGGCATCTATTCATCCCTCTTTAGCATATAGGGGAATAGTAATGGTTTATCCGGCATGTGGATGTGGGAATGTGTCTTAATCTGTTTTTGTGTTGCTACAAAGGAATACCTGGGGCTAGGTGCGGTGGCTCATGCCTGTAATCCCAGCACTTGGGGAGGCCAAGGCAGGAAGATCGCTTGAGCCAGAGTTAGAGACCAACCTGAGAAACATAGCAAGACCTTGTCTCTACAAAAAAGTAAAAATAAAAACAAGAAAAAGGAATACCAGAGGCTAGTAATTTACAAGGAAGAGAGGTTATTTCACTCATGGTTCTGTAGACTGTACAAGAAGAATGGTGCTGGCACCTGCTTGGCTTATGGTGGAGGTCTCATGCAGCTTCCACTCATGACGGATGGCAAAGGGGAGTCAGTGTGTGCAGAGGTCACATGATGAGAGAGGAAGCAAGAGGATGGGGGGAGGTAGCAGGCTCTTTTTAACAACCAGCTCGTGTGGGAACTAACAGAGTGAGAACCTCTCTTAGGTCTATTAGAGTTAGACATGAGGGAGGACATTAATCTATTCATGAAGACTCCAATCCCATGACCCAAATAACTCCTCTTAGGCCCCACCTCCAAAATTGGGGATATATATATATGTGTGTGTGTGTGTGTGTGTGTCTGTGTGTGTGTGTGTGTGTGTGGGTGTGTGTGTGTATATATATATTTTATTATTATTATTATTTTTGGAGACAGAGTCTCTCTCTGTCACCCAGGCTGGAGTGCAGTGGTGTGATCTCGGCTCACTGCAACACTGCAACCTCTACCTCCCAGGTTCAAGCGATTCTCCTGCCTCAGCCTCCCAAGTAGCTGGGACTACACCTCCATGCCTGGCTAAGTTTTTGTGTTTTAGTAGAGACGGGGTTTTACTATATTGCCCAGGCTGATCTCGAACTCCTGAGCTCAGGCAATCCACCCGCCTTGGCCTCCCAAAGTGCTAGGATTACAGGCGTGAGCCACCGCGCCCAGCCATTGGGGATATTTCAACATGAGTTTTGGAGGGGACAAATAAACTGTAACAGAAATAATTAGATAATGTGTTTGAAAGTCTTGTGTGGAAGTCTGAGAGGGGAAGAGAGATGGAGTAGTACAATTCATAGCATGGCCCAATGGCTTTAGAATGAGAGGACATTCAGGGCATCCTAATTTCACAAGTTCATTCTCCTTTAAATTTTTGTTTTTGGAAATGGGCTCTTGCTATGTTGCCTAGGGTTCTCAAACTCCTGGGCTCAAGCAGTTGTCTAGCCTTAGTCTCCCAAGTAGCTGGGACTGTAGGCATGCACTACCAGGTCCAGTTCTAATTCATTCTTTTATAAGCAGGTTACTGTGTGTCCTCTACTCTGTTGTCTGCTAGGAATTCTGGCATGATGAAGTCATAGCCATTGTCCTTATGGAGGTAATTCTGAGTATTACCAGGAAGATCTAGTTACCAATATTTTGATACAATGTAATAAGTACATTAATTCTTTTCATATCTTTTGCATACAGTGCATAATCAAAAAATGAGTAATGGTTGTTTCAACTTACTTTACCATCAACAGTGTGCAGTGGCTCCCATTTTTCCACACCTTCTCTGACAAGTACCTCTTGTCTTTTTGATAATACCCATCCTAACAGGTGCAAGATGACATCTCATTGTGGTTTTGATTTGCATATCCCAAATGACTGATGATGTTGAGCACATTTTCATGTACTTGTTGACTATTTACATGTCTTCTTTGGAAAAATGTCTAGTCAGATTTTTTTTAAAAAGAACATATTACATGTAACAAGAATAATAGTTAATTAAAGCAAGTCTCATTAGAATTATGCATCCTCTCAAATGTGTTACTTTAGTGGATTAGATTTGAGTAGGAGGAAAAGCAATCGAAATTTGAGTGTTCTGCTTGTCTTCCTTCAGTTAGCAAACCAGGCTTCTGCCCTTGGGGAGGCCTGAGAATTGTATGGTGCTAGTTTCTCTTCTGGCTGCCATTACACTATCTTCCATTGTATGGTTCTTTTTGCCTTTTTGGACTCACTCTTTGTGTACGTCGTTGCCCTAAGCCTTCACTGATGAGATTTTCTGCCTCAGTCATGCTGTGCTCAACTTTCAGAATGTTGTTGTTATAGAGGAGTTAATTTTTTTTTAAGGTTTCCTTTTCCTCATGCTGTATTTCTCAGATTATCTGAAGGGACTGTAATCCAATTTTAGGAATCCTTCAGGGCTGAGAGCCTAAACTGTTTTAAGCAATAGCATCTGGTTGCCAGGGACTCAACTACTTTGAGCGTGTTAAGGTCTAACAGCAGCCAACTCTCAATTATCTGTGGGAATGGGAGACTGCTGGGATGTTTTCAAATCACAGAGTGTGCAGAAATCTCACTTAAACTGATAGTCGTGACCTCATTCCATAGCTGGGTTTAGGAGAGCTTCTCAGTGTCTGGCTTTGTGTCTTTGTTTTGTTCTCTTCTCACCTTTGCCAGTGGCACTGCACCATTGACAGGTGCCTATTGAATTTATCTGTACCCGATCTGTTTTTTTTAAACCTGTCCCTCTCATCTTTATTTAGATTCCATATGTGTATCATTATGTACATTAAGTATGTTTTAATAAATTGCCTCAATTCTTTTACATTTAGGAGCAGTAAAATTTATGTTTTCTTTCTTTGCTTATTGGCTCACGTGTTCATGGGAGGGAAAGTGGCCAAACAGTAATCAGGCTACCAGATAGAAAGATAAGAAAACTTTACAAAAGGTTAGCCTCTGAATAATAATTGAGAACTGCCTGTTAAAAGTGAAAAAAAACAAAAAATACAATATGAACTCTGCCTTGCTACCTTGTCACTGAAAATCAGGTGAAGGCCAGGCAGTGCTCCTCAGTCAAGACATTCATGTTCACAACTGAGTTGTCTCCAGTGGAAATTTCATGGCTACTTTATGGCCTAAAGCCAGTCCTCCCAGAGTGTGGTCGTCCCTTGGTTTTAGGATTCTAAAAGATGAGTTTCTTTTAATGAACACTGAATGTAATCTAGTTGTTAGGAAGGATTATATGCCAGTTGTGCATGATGGCAAGGGCTCCCGTTTTTTAAAAACCAGCTTTATGGAGGTATTATTTACTTTCCAGTAAACCGCACAGACTAACAATATATAATTTGATGAGTTTTGACATGTGTATATACCCATGAAACCACTGTCACAATCAAGACAGTGAACATGTTCATCACCCCAAAAGTTTCCTCATGTCCCTTTGTAATCCCTTCTTCCTATCTCTCCCAGGAAGCCACTAGCCTGATTGCTGTTGCTATCAATTAGTTCATATTTCCTAGGATTTTATATAAATGGAATCATACAGAATATAATCTTTTCTGTCTGATTTCTTTCACTTGGCATACTTATTTTGAGATGTATTCATGTCACCTGTATCAGGAGGTTATTTCTTTTTATTGCTGAGTAGTACTTTTTTGAATGGTTACAACTATGGTTTGTTTATCCCTTCACCTATTGATGTACAGTTGAGTTGTTTGCAGTTTTAGAAACATTGCACATCTGCTAGGAGCATTCATATGTAGCTCTTCATGTAGACATGTACTTTAATTTCTCTTGGGGAAGTACCTAGGAGTAGAATGGTTGGATCATATGGTCCATGTACTTAGAACTTTTAAGGAAACCACCAAACTGTCTTCCAAAGTGGTTGTGCTATTTCATATTCTCACCAGTAGTGTATGTATGAGTGTCCTCTGCGTCCTTGCCCACTCTTGGTAGGCTCATTCTTTTTTATTTCAGCCATTTTGTATGTATGTAGTGGTATCTCATTGTGGTTTTAAGTTGTACTTCCCTGATGACTACTGATGTTAAGTATAATTTTATGTATTAATTCACCTTCCAGACAGATCTTTTTTTTTTTTTTTTTGAGATGGAGTCTTGCTCTGTCGCCCAGGCTGGAGTGCAGTGACGCAATCTCGGCTCACTGTAACCTCCACCTCCTGGGTTCAAGCGATTCTCCTGCCTCAGCCTCCAAGTAGCTGGGATTACAGGCATGTGCCACCATGCCCAGCTAATTTTTTTGTATTTTTAGTAGAGACAGGGTTTCACCCTGTTAGTCAGGATGGTCTCAATCTTCTGACCTCGTGATCCATGCACCTGGCCTCCCAAAGTGCTGGAATTACAGGCATGAGCCACCACATCCGACCCCAGATATCTTCTTTAGCAAAATATCTTTTGCTTATTTAAAAAATTGGATTGTTTCCTTTTTTAGTTTTGAGAATATTTTTTTTTTTTTTTTTAAGATGGAGTCTTGCTCCATTGCCCAGGCTGGAGTGTAGTGGTACAGTCTCGGCTCACTGCAACCTCCGCCTCCTAGGTTAAAGCAGTTCTCCTGCTCAGCCTCCCAAGTAGCTGGAATTACAGGCGCCTACCACCACACCTAGCTAAGTTTTGTATTGACCAGGCTGGTCTCGAACTCCCAACCTCAGGCAATCTGCCTGCCTTGGCCTCCCAAAGTGCTGGGATTACAGGTGTGAGCCTTCGTGCCTGGCCCAAGAATTTATTGAATTAATATATTCTATATCCAGAACTTATCAGATATACATTAAAAAAATATTTTTCCATTCTGTGGCTTATCTGTTAATGTATTTTTTACTCTCCTGGTAACTGACAGAACAGTCACTTTATCTTCTTGACAGTGTCTTTTGTAGAGCAAAATTTTAATTCTTGATGAAGTATAATTTATCAGTTTATTATTTTATGGATTATGCCTTTGGTGTCATACCTAAGAAATCTTAGCCTAACCCAAGATTACAAGTTTTCTCTTGGAAGTTTTATGGTTTTAGGTTTTACATTCAGGTTTATAATATAGTTTGTGTTAGTTTTTTCTATTCAGATTCAAGTATGGATTAAAATTTTGCATATAATTACCTATTCTATCACCATTTGTTTAAAAGACTTATTTTTCTGTAGAATAGCTTTTGCCTGAAAATCAGTTGTTGATATATGTGTGGGTCTCTTTCTGGACTATTCTGTTCTTGTGATCTGTTTTTCTATCTTTATGCCAATACAGTGATGCAATTTTAATGTGGTGTGAAAGATGGCAGTACAGAGCACCTGACTTGCTCCTCCTCTAACCTACTTTACTATAGTAGTTCATTGATTTGCCTGTTTCCCTGGATAAGCAGCCTGAGTTTAGGAATTCTTTCTTAGATATTTCCAACAGATGGCAATGTGTATGCACATAGTAGGTGTTTTGATATTTGTTTTTAAAAGATGTGAACCTTAGGGATTACTGTTTGAATGCCATCCTGGATGCCTTGCACATTCCTACAGATAGTAGTCTTCTCTACTTTCTCAAAAGTTTAGACTCTGAAAATCTGTTCATGAAGTCCATTTGCTCAAAAGCCCAAAGTTGGGGACTGTTGTGAACATATCTATCTAGAGTTGGTAGTTTTCTAATGTTTCATTTCTTATCATTGGAGACTCATTATTGGTGGAATCAGTGTTTGTAAAACCATTCAAACACAAGTACAAATGGTATACAATAAACCAGCAAGGGATTTGACAGACCAAAATGACAGGACACAGCCATTATGTCATTGATGGGGACAGGCAAAGCAATTTTTTCTTTTTCTCCTGGCTTCTTTGCTATTTTCTTTAACAATTTTCTTAAAGGTCTACTAAGATCAGATAACTAACTGAAGAGGCTCTGTTTAAATTGCAAGCCCCATTCACACATATACACGCAGTTGGACACACGCAGACACGTATACCACAAATGCTTTGTAAGTGATGGACTGCCCTCAGGTTAGTTTGCTTGGAAAAATCAGACGGAGACTTTCTATAACCCACTTCATGCGAGGCAGACAAATTGTGCCCTCATTTTCTATTGTCTCTGGCTTCATCTGTAATCAGCAAATGGAGCCCTGCAGCTTACATAGTATTTCATCTGCAATTTGTTACTCTCCCTTAGTTTGCACAACACTGAACTATCTCATTTTGAAATTCAAGAGCGGTGAGGAGGCCTTTGGTGGAAGATTGTAATTTGGGAGAAGGGAAAGTCAAGAGCAAGATCGCCTATTCTGAAGAAGACTGGGTGTTGAAGGAAATTGCCTTTGTCAGTCTCTGAGCCTCTCCACATATGTGCTACTGTGACCCTGCCCTCCATCACCAGTGACCTAAAAATCACTTAATTTCAACTATTCTCCAAACCTCTTCACATCTGTTGTGCATGGCTTGTACACTTACCCCCTCTATTGCCAGCCGATATGTCTAAATCTTTTTGCCGCTCAGCCAGCCTCCTGTTGGTGGCTCCCTCCTGGCTTTCTTGCTTTCTTTCTTGCTTCTTTTATGACTGTCAAATGAATGCCTTAAAGCATTTTTTTTTTTTTTTTTTTTTTTTTTTTACGGATTTCTTTCTTATCCTTCTGCCTTCTTGCCTTTCTTTCCTAGTGCTTGTGTAGGGGAGGCAGTTTTTTATCTTTACCCTGTTAGGGTCTCTAGCTGAGCCTGAGTATTAAATTGATGTAAAATAGATTAACAGAAGAAAAGCATGTGGATTTGGACATGTCTATAGGAGCCCCCACAGGAAAATGAAGACCCAAAGAAGTGGCAAATGTTGAATGTTTATTTAGTAGGTTGAACAGAGTGGCAGTTGTGGAAAAGTAACTAAAATAAATGGTGAGGCTAAAGGAAGCTAAGAGTTAATAAGATCTGTTGGTACAAATTTTTCTGTCTGGACTCCCCATCTCTGGAAATGAGAAAATTTCTTCTTTCCTACTATAGGGAGATAATCTTTCACATGAGAGTTTTCTCCCATCTCAGGTGTTTCTGGTGATAATGTTTCTTTTCTCCTGTCTCTTTTGTATCTGTTGTTTTTCAAGTGCCTTTAGTTTAAAATAATCCTTAGGCCTAAATAGCATGTTTTGGGGTGGCATGTTCTGCCACTCTTCTTCATTTACTAATGCTTTCCTTGCAAAATATGAGGTACAATCATCTTATTTTCAAAAAAGTCTTCAGGTAGTTCTGACGGACAGTTTCTCTTGCGAACCACTAGCCTAGATCATGGTAGACGAATGAATCAACAGGCCTTTGAAAATTGCCATTCATTGATCCCAATAAGTTATTTTATATACCAGATAATTTCCCTCCCCATATTATAGCAATACTGGAGACTGCCCAGGTTTCCTGAAGGAAGTTCTTAAATTAGTGCTACTGGTTAGTTGGTGGAGGAAAGCATTGGTGGGTGTGTATATACATACAATTACACATGCGTGTAGTCATGTACGCAACTCTTGTGACTGTTGATAAGATGATTACTTTATAATCAGTCTTTGTCTTTGATTCTTAATGCTTATAATAGTTTTTTGTCATTTTTCCCCAAGACAGTCAGTGAAAAAATTAAATGGTTGTTTTACTTTATAAATAGTAAGCAGTCAGTACATGTTTGTAGAGGGAATGAACAAACAGGGGTCTGGTTTATTCAGGATTTGTACC
Organism: Rhinopithecus bieti; assembly: GCF_001698545.2. Classification (NCBI taxonomy): domain Eukaryota; kingdom Metazoa; phylum Chordata; class Mammalia; order Primates; family Cercopithecidae; genus Rhinopithecus; species Rhinopithecus bieti. The sequence goes on from NW_016811820.1 coordinate 2,322,066, forward strand.
AAAAAGTCTATATAATAATTTATAAATAAAGATCTACCTCTGAAAAAAATAAAGATAATTTCTAGTCTTTGAAAATATAAACGTGTTACATAATAGAAAGTTTTTATAGACTCTTCATTTCTTCTTACCTCTTAAGCCACCACCTCTAGACACAGTTTGATTCTCTCTCTCTTCTTCCCTCCCCCAGAGTGGAAAATCTTAATATTAATTGGAGCTAAGATGATTGTATTACTGCTGCTAAGACTTCAGCAGGTCTCTTACAAGCTAATATCACGGCATGGGGTCCATTTGCTCTGTGTAGCTATTCTGCAGTGCAGTGAGAATTCCTTGATTAATATGCTACATGAAAATAAAATGGATTTGGAAAAAATTATAACATACTCTCATAAATATTAATTCACATTTGTATGGAATTGCACGTAATTTTCAATATACTTTGGAAGCACCTTCAGTATGAAAGATTTGGTCTCCAAAGAGAATGGCATAATTTTTTTAAAAGCACAGTGGAAACGTTATTAAGCATCATATATTTATTAATCTGATACTCTACATGCATATGATGCAGGGCAGTAGGTGGGTTGTGTGACAAAGAAAGAAGTTTTATACCCTATGGGGAGTTTTTATATTACACTTAGAAGTGGTACAATTTAATCACATTATATAGAAGCAGCCCATGATGGAACTCACCTGGCTCCCTCTGCTAGTGTTGCCATTATTCCTGAGTGTCTTTTTATGGCAGCTATTTTGGTTACATGTGAGACTAAACATGGAACATTTTTGAGCTGAGCAGATGCCTGGCATAGCTGACTGAAGTTGTGGACACTGGACACAGGAATTCAATTCAGCAGCCATTCATTGAACGTTTACTATGTGTTAGGCATAGCATGCAAGGCTGTGAAATCAATGGCCATGTGCGCTTGCTTTGATCTCGACTTGTCCCCTAAAACACTTTTCACCACATCCGCATTGCCTCAGGAGAGCTACCTCTCCGATGGCAGAGGGTTAATCGTCTGTAGTGCTAGCAGCTGGAAGTTAGGCCAGAAGCCACTTATTTGCCTTGTAGACTGTTATCTTTGATATCTTCTTGCTCTAAGGATAAGGCCTTTCCCCTTTTCTGTGGTTTCTTGTTGTTTGCTGTGATCCTTCGTGTATACCAGCAGTGCACACTAGATTCCTTGGTTTCCTGCTTCTATCACCTTTTCTGGCTTGCTACACTGTATATTAGAGACAGCTTAGGCTATTTTAAAATCAGTATTGTGCTTTATAGGTTTGGATGTTTTAACTAGTTGACTCCTTTATTTATGTATTTATTGACCAATACATTGACCACCTATTATTTGCCTAGCTTATGTGAAGCACTTATGTGAAGCACTGGGGTTACTGAGATGAGCTACTTAGTCCCTGCCCTCTTTTCGCATTCTTTCAAGAGATTATGCACCCAGCTGCCTCAAGGCCTTTGCACAAGCTCTTCTCTCTGTTAAGCCTTTCAGATCTAGGTCAAATGGCAGTCATTTTCTCAGCTCTGACCCTCTCCTCTGGACTATATCATTTCCCTTAGTTTTAGCACCCATAACCTATCCTTTAGCACTGTTAACTTAGTTTGCAATGATATATTTGTGTGATTTGATTAGTATTTGTCCTGTAAATTCTAGGCTCTATGAGGGTGGTGACTTTTCCCCACAGCATTATCATCCTAAACATAGGTCAGTGCTACGTTTGTACTTGGCGTATACTAGGCACACAAAACATAGTTGTTGAATGAGTGAAGGCCTGAGAATAGAGTACTTTGTATTATAAGAAAGGTCTCCCTGAGTGGGCAACACTGCTAAGAGTCATTGAACTAGGAAAGGGAGGAGTGTGTAAGAGAGGCCTTTTGAGGCCAAGGCAAATCAGTGTAAAGGCCTGAGTTAGTTTGTCCAGGCTGCATTAGTAAAATGTCATAAACTGGGTTGCTTATAAACAAGAAACATTTATTTCTCACAGTTCTGGAGGCTGGGAAGTCCAAGGTTGAGGCACCAGCAGATTCTGTGTCTGGTGAGAGCTTGTTCCTCATGGATGGTGCCTGTTCTCACGTGGTAGAGGTGCAAACAGACTCCCTTAGGCCCTTTATAGGGGCACTAATCCCCTTCACAAGGGTTCCACCCTCGTGATCCGATCCAATCAACTCCCAAAGTCCCCCATCTCCTGGCCAACATGGTGAAACCTCGTCTCTACTAAAAATACAAAAAAAAATTAGCTAGGTGTGGTGGCAGGCATCTGTAACCCCAGCTACTCAGGAGGCTGAGGCAGGGAATTGCTTGAATGGGGAGGCGGAGGTTGCAGTGAGCCAAGGTTGTGCCATTGCACTACGACCTGGGCAACAAGAGCAAACTCTGTCTCAAAAAAAAAAAAAAAAAAAAAATTCTGGGGAGACACAAACATTCAGATCATAATAAGGCTCAAGGTCTCAAACTAATAAGCATGGCTGATTTGGGGAGAGACATCAGGGAGTACCATGCATGTAAAATTGGGAGTGCCGGGATATTGGAAGCAGCCGAATAGTTACCTTGAGAAAACTGGATGTGAAAGGGAGGAAAAAGAGCAGTATTTTAAGGAGAAATGAGTAAAAGGAAATTTCTATTTTGGTTTTGTTTTATTTTTAAATGTACATTTAGATAGTAAATTTAATTGTTCATTTAAAAATAAATAATATAATTGGATTGTTTGAAATACAAAAGATACACGTTTGAGGTAATGGATACCCCATTTACCCTGATGTGATTATTACACATTGCATGCTTGTGTCAAAACATCTAATGTAAGCCATAAATATATATGCCTACTATGTACCCCAGAAATTAAAAAAAAAATTTAAGTACATTTAGGACTGCAGAAACTGAGGAACTGTGGTGAGGCTTCATGAGGGGGATTTTCTGTGTTAAGAGGATTAGATCCACTAGTTTCCAAATAAGTGAGTGCCAAAACATTTTCATTTTATTGCTTAGTGTGTGCATCATTTCTCACAGGGCAGAGGATATTTGCATGTATGTGGTTTGTTTGATGTTCTGAGAGCCCATTTTGCACGTGGTCTCAGAGTTGTAGTGACTTACTCCATGTCTCATCATGAATAATATCAGTGTCTGGACACTTAAAGCCCAGGTCTTTTGGAACCTTGGTGTGAACTGAGCTGCCTGGAGGCACAGAACTCTATCAGGTTATGTGGCCTGAAATGCTCACCTGTAGCTTCTACAGATGCAGTTCCCCATTCAAGGACATTGATTTCCCATTTCCTACCCACCTCCCCATCCCCAACCACACACAGGAATAAATAAAAAGTTGCTGTTGATCTTGGTGGTAATATTGTTGTTACATTTTGCAAAGAAAATGGAAATAAGGATGCTTAGAGAAACGTGGTAAAAAAATATAATGCATTAAGGAAACATTTTAATCATATGAATAGATAGTTCCTTTCTTGCTGGCTCACATCCACCTGGACCTGATAAATTCAGTTGGGTGCTATTTCTTTTGAATTCAGCATGCACTTAGTGCTCATTTTCTGAAACATAAATGATGTACCAACATGGGAAATGAGTAGATTGCACTTCCTTGGGGAATGTCATTGTGTGCTGGACCCAACACCAAATCAAGCAGAAAGCTACTATTCCAGGGAGCAGTGAATCACTTTTGATGCATATCCTTGTGTTTTGTTTAGTTTCCTACCCAGTAATAATAGAAAGGAGATATATATTTGTGATGGCATTAAGGATTCAGGAAAATTGAAAGCCATGTTTCTTAGTTTTAGGTCTTCTCCGTATCCCACTTTCCTATCCCTTTTCCACTTAGTAGTAACACCCTTTAGTATTTAGCCTATATTTTGGGTGTGACCCTAGATACCTTTGTAACCACCACTTCCCTTTCCTTCTCTTCTTTCCTACAGAAAGATGTAGCACTTAAGCCTCAGGAACGTGTGGAGAAACGCCAGACGCCCCTGACCAAGAAGAAACGAGAAGCACTTACCAATGGCTTGTCCTTTCATTCAAAGAAGAGCAGACTCAGCCACCCACACCACTACAGCTCAGATCGAGAAAATGACCGCAATCTCTGCCAGCACCTTGGGAAGAGAAAGAAAATGCCGAAGGCACTCAGACAGGTGAGGAAACTTGGGTTCGCTCTTTCCTGTGGCCGCAAAATCCCTTCCTTAGGTGCTTCCTCCACTGTGGTTCTTCGTAACAGGTGGAGAAGATACCCTTGGTGGGATGCTGAAGTGGTTGTCCAACAAAGCTGTGTGCGTGCTTTTAAAAGAATCTAAAACCCAATCTCGGTGCTTTTTATGAGGATTTGAAACTTCAGCATGGGCCCTTTCAGTCAGATATGCTTTGTGCAACAAAGCTTGATGCTAGTGCTACTGGTATTTAGGGCAGACCTGTCTTAATAGTTGTCAAGATGGACTGGCTTGTAGGGGAGATATCTTTGCAATTAGGATAAATGGAGCAGGTAGATTTCATCACGTACATTGTGCATCTCATGGTTCTAAGGTGCTAAAATGATTGCCTGTGTGTGAGAAGTGCCTTGCTAAGATTTATATTTTCCGGGGAAGCTCAGATATTGTGGCATCTGGGAAGGCAATGGCAAATAAATGAATTTGCCTTTTGGTGTCTTAGTTGTTCTCCATAGGCTATAATTAAAGACTGTCTTTGTGATCTGTTGATTGTATGAACGTCTGATACTGATGCTTACTGGCCTGTTAATAATTAGGTTTCAATGATCCACAAGAAAGTATAGCTCTTGGCATTTGGGAAGCCTTTCTGCCTGTGGAAATCCCCACATGAGATGGATTAATAATGAGATATGAAGCTGTTTATAGCAGTTTTTCTGCACAAATCCAGAGGCTTCAGTGCCTGTCAAGTTAGTTACCTGTGTCCTGGGTGTGTTTTATTTATTTTTTGGCAGGATCATTGGGTAGGATTGACTATTACTGAAGAAAGCAGAGGAAGGAATTGTGGTTTACAGAGCAGGTGCTGCTAATTAGAAGTGGAACAGGTAATTTTTGGTTTGCAGATGTTTCTCTGCAGAGGCAGGGAGATATGGGATCAAACAAAACAATGGTTCCCAAACCTCACAGATCTTTAGAATAATATAATGAGAGCAACTAAACCCAGATTTCTGGCCCTTCTTTAGGACCTAATGACATTTGTAGTTTTAGGAAGTTTCCTATTTGAAAACAGCCTGCTTGGAAGTCACTCTTACAAAGAATCAAGGGCGTATTTGGGTGATGGCTTTTAGTTAAAAGATTGGAAAGATCGAAAGCCTCAATAGGATGTAGTGGGCAGTTTGGAGTCAGAATTCTGCCTCATACATAGTGAAGGATGTAATCCTGGTAAAACATCTGGGGTGATGGGTTTCAGATGGACCCAGAAGGCTTCCAAGGTAATACCCTAAATCTGACAACCAGCACAGTGTTTCTAAAGGTACGCTTGTGTCCTGAAACGCCAGACTGGAGTTGTAATAGTAATGATTAACATTCACCTAATGCATACCATGCTCCATTCAGTGAGGGAGTTTTTGTAGTATAACCTATAATTTGTACAACAACCCTGACTAGTAGGTAATATCATGGTTACTTAACAGCTGTGGAAACTAGGGCTCAAAGAGATAAAGTGACTTGTCTGAGGCCTTGGCAATGAGGAAAGGAGCCGGGGTTTAGACTCAGATATCTCTAGTTCCGTGGCTTCCTCTGTTTTCCATATTTGGATGAAGTTTTATTTATTTTGTTCCCGATAGGGAGTTGGGGAGAGGGAGAAAAGCCTAAGTTCTATAAAAGGTGATGTTCCTGTGGTATTTGTGACTCCTAATTTATGCCTCTCTGTGTGAGATACGTGAGAAAAGTAATTAATCTCAGTGGAGAGAGATTGCAATGTAACCACCCCCCTCTCCCTCAAGGGCCCCCCTCCCAGCAGGGTAAGAAGGAAGGCTTCTTATTCTGAGTTAACACCAAGCTGTGGATCTTCATCCTTGAATCTTTTTATTTTAGACATGATCTGACTTTTCTATTTTGTGTCCTCAAAATTATTCTTTCTATTTCTTTCTACTTCTTCAAGACTTTCAAGGTCCTCTGGTGACAGATTTTTATGATCAGAAAAGAAGACTGGGACTTAAGCATCTTAAATTTGAGTAGCTTTTGGTCTTAATGGCCAACTTTCTGGTACTAATGGTATTTGGTATCAAAGCTATCTTTCTTTTAGGTAACATATTTGGAAAAGCAAATATTTTGACTCTTTATGAGTCATGGAGAAGGAAAGCATGAATTGTATCTTTGGCCCTATGTAAAACTTTTAAAAACAAGGACTATTTTCTTATCTTCAGTGTTGATGCCAAAATATGCTGTCCAATCAATTGTTATATTTCTGGTAAGAAGGAATGCAGAAGGTGATTTGAGATAAGGCCATAATACTTCTCATTTTTAATATTCTTAGGATCACTTGTGCTATTATGAAATCCCAAACAAGTCACTGTCTGGTAACTGCCCATCTGGAAAATGAAGGGCTTGGAGTTGAATGTTTCTTAGGCTCCTCCCTCTGGGTCCCATAGTTTTTTAAATTTATGAATAACACAAATACAGTGTCGTAGAGGTCTGTAAAGGAGTCTGTAGGTCTGAAGGTAATGCTTTGGGGTCAGTCTGTAACTGATAGGCTCTGTGAAGACATTTATTTATTTTTTTATTTATTTATTTATTTTTATTTATTTATTATATTTATTTATTTATTTTGAGACGGAGTCTCGCTCGGTCGCCCAGGCTAGGCGAGTGCAGTGGCGGATCTCAGCTCGCTGCCAAGCTCCGCCTCCAGGGTTTACGCCATTCTCCGCCTCAGCCTCCCCGAGTAGCTGGTCACTACAGGCGCCGCCACCTCGCCGTAGTTTCGATTTTTTAGTTTAGGACGGGGTTTCACGTATTTAGGCCAGATTGGCTCCATTTCCTGACCTGGTGATCCGCCCGTTCGGTCCTCCCAAGTGCTGGGATTACAGCGCTTGAGCCACCGCGCCCGGCTATTTTTAATATTTTTTTCTTTAAAATTTTGTTTTCATGTAATATGAAGACATTTAAAGGAGAGGTGTAAGATGCATTTGGTAGTGGGAGGGAGGGGAGTGGTCCTTTGTGTGTCAGCCCAGACAAATGCCATCTGTTATGTGATCATTGGTAAAGAGTGACACATGAGTGTTTAATGACCACAGTAGATGTTCAAAAAGCTTGTCTGAAGAATACTTGTGATTGCTTTCCTGTCATCCTAGATGCCTGTAAATATCACAATTACTTTATTGCCTGCCTTTGCCTCTTATCAGGTAAAGAAACTGAATCTGACCATCTTAGCTGGGAGGGGACCTTGAGATGAGAGTGAGCTTTGGGGAGCATTTCTACATTAATGGATTGTCATTTAGTGCCTGCTCTTGAGAACTACAGATGAAATAGGGAAGAGGCGAGAACTTAGTCTTTATTTCTGACTTGGTGAGAGTGAATTAGGTTTGCATCTTATTAGGAAATGGTACTTCCTGAGCAGACAACTTAATGCATAGCTTTCCTGTAATTATGGGAAGATGTTACTCCTTAGTAGAGAGGAAAATAGGATTTTTTTTCCTGAGACTCCATTGAAGGCAACTAATCTTTTTACTCTGAGAGTGCAATTATAATACTTTTATAGGAAAGATGTGTAGTTCTAAAACCAAACTGCTTATTCCTTCACTTCCCTGGTTATAAAACCCAAGTTCTTGTGATGTTGTTCCATACTGCCAAAAGAAAGCTTTTAAACTGACACTTATTGGATGATGTTTTTAAGTATAAATACATACTGCCTTAGAAGATGCTGAGGTGGCACTTGTCTTGGCAAATTGTTGCACTTTTTGATATGAGAAATTTGAATACTCTTCTTACTTCCCAAAGGGGTTAAAAATTATGAAGAAATGGATAAGTTACCTCTTATACAACTCTTATACAAAATAGAGCATGTCTTTCTGACCTCTGTAAATGAACTACTTGTTCATGATGTAAGCACTTAAACATGGTATATAAAAAGTTTTATCATTTACTTACAAGTACATGGTACTTTTTTTTTTTCTCGATGTAGATATAGGGGTGGGAAAAGCAAAAGAGGTTGCAGAGGTCCTCTCCTTAAGGAGCTTTATTCTCTAATTGAGGGACTAAGTCACAATGAAACCACTGAGGAACACAAGGAAGTCACGTGTTGCTAAACCGATAAGCCAAATTATAACTTCCTGAGAAGCACTTTGGGAAAACGTAACCCTTCCTAGGGCATTGAGTTTAGTTTCAGTATGTCTAATTTCTAACTTCTAGACCATGGGGAATTCTTTAAAAATTTAGGTCTTTGTAGTTTAAAACACACAGAGAGAGCAAAAGGGTTTTAAAAATAGAGTACCAATGATGAAAAGTTGATGAGCATTCGGAGAACTCTCAGATTTGGCTCTGACTGAATTTCTAAATCTCCATTTAGTCCATTAGTTTGTCCTTTCTCTGTAGTATGAACTGAGCCAGAGGACATATGCTTAGTGAGCTAGAAGGCATTTTTAGGTTATATGAACTCTTCTAACAGACACCAAGATAAATCATCAAAATAAATCCTGTGGTCTCCCTCCTTCACTGAATTTTAGGTGCCAAAATGCCATTCATCTTAGGGCAGAATTTCCTAAAAAAGAGGCAACCTGTTGAGATTGCTTTAGTTAAAGAAGAACATCATTTTAGAGGAAAGTAGAGGAATTTGTGAATATTTCAGGATCCTATTGGTAGACTCTAAACTTGTTGGTAAGGATGGCTTATGTGGAAATGCCTTATGTGGTTTAAAATCTTTATACTAGTTAATCTGGGTAGGTATTTCTTGTTAGGAATAAAAATTTGCTCTTCTCTCTCTGAAAATCTAGTATGGTGGGAGATTTGTAGTTGACATTGGAAACTGTAGACACCAAAAGTGTCTACTGCTTTCTAGGAAGAAGAGGGATCCATCCCAGTGCCAGGCGTTTAGAATTAGATAGATTACTATAACTCTGCATGGTGGTTGCATCTGCTTCGTGTATTGACATTTCACGTTGGTCTTCCTTGAAGTAAGTGATAGTGGTGCTATACACTAAGAGCCCAGGTGACTGGGCCACCCGCTCTTTCCACCTGTCCTGATGGAATAGTCTATCCCAGCCCATGGTCTTTCCTATTGAGAGTGTTTACTACCAGAGGCTGGTCCCTTATTTCAACACGGCTTAGACTTATCCTGTTATCTGAGGAGTTTTCTGTCAAATTTGTTACTAGTAGAAATTATCTTGCAATGGAGGATTTATAATGGAAAACTTTGATTAAGCAGATCCAGTTCAAGTCTCATTTCTGAAGATATGCTAATTAGTTTTTGATGGAAATCTAGGCCAAAAATCACACAGGTATTTATCCAGTTTGACTCTAGAGCCTACTGGTTTCTGAAAATCAGAGCATTTGAGACACTAATGTAATTTGGGATTTTACTGTCATAATGAAAAGACATAAACTTTGCTATGTGCTCTTTCATACATATTTTTGTTATAATAGTTAGATGTCTGCTGGTACCTTGAACTAGTATTAAGAAATGTCAGTTAAACCATTTTTACCTCATACTTCAAAATTTCAAGTTTAACATGTTAATTGGGATTTCATTTGCTTTCGAAAAATTGTGTAGTCATGTGAAGGTTACAAGCTAAGGTATCAAATAAAATTATTTATATGTTTTTCCCTTTTATGAATTTAAGTTGCATACTACTTATTCCCCTTGCCTAAAGTACAGAAACAAGAAAAACCATAAGGAAAGATGGAGGGAATAAAAGATTGGCTTATGATCTCTCTTGGAATCTTGATTGACTTGAATAAGATGCTAGTTTTAACATCAGGTAATTGAGGAACCCTAATCTAGGCTTGTCTCTGTTCAGGAATTATTCATGTATTATATTGGAAGTATTGGTTTGTAACTGGGATTGGTAACACCGACACTAATATAATAATGAGTTATATGAAAGATGTTTTGCTTTTGTTTTTATCTTGAGCATTTGGAAACAGGTTTATTGGAATTTTTCATTTTGTGTCTTTTAACTCTACTTCGTTGCTATGAGCCCTGAATGTTGGGAATAGTGAGCATAAACATCAGTTAACTTTAGTGAGATACATCTTTGGAATGTTATGGCCAGTAATAATTTTATCCTAAATGACATTTGTAATTTTAAATAAAATTTAATAAAATTGACTATAAAAGGACGTAGCACATGTATTAGGATTCTCTGGAGAGCAAGTACCAACAGAATATATATGTAGATAGATAGTAGATAGATAAGAGGGGATTCATTTGCGGAATTCGTTATGGGGGCGGAGAGGTCCCATAACAGGCCCTCTGCAAGCTGGAGACCCTGGGATTCACAGTATGACTCAGACCAAGTCTGAAGGCCTGAGACGGGGGTAGTCCTCGAATCCAAAGCCTAGAGAGCCTAGAGTTTTGATGACCAAGGGCAGGATGTTATTTTTTATTTTTTTGAGGTGGAGTCTCGCTCTGTTGCCCAGACTGCAGTGCAGTGGTGCAATCTCGGCTCACTGCAGGCTCTGCCTCCCAGGTTCCCGCCATTCTCTTGCCTCAGCCTCCCGAGTAGCTGGGACTACAGGCGCCCACCACCACGCCTGGCTAATTTTTTGTATTTTTAGTAGAGACGGGGTTGCACCATGTTAGCCTGGATGGTCTCGATCTCCTGACCTCGTGATCCACCCACCTCGGCCTCCCAAAGTGTTGGGATTACAGGCGTGAGCCACTGCACCCGGCCAAGGGCAGGAAATTATATCCCAGCTCCAGGAGAGAGAGAGACCATTTCGCCTTTCCTCTGTTTTTGTTTTATCTGGACCCCTGGCTGATTGCATGTGCCTGCCCACATGGAGGGCAGATCCTTCCCCACTTAGTTCACTCAAACTCAACATGCCAGTCTCCTCTGGAAATACCCTAACAGACACACCCAAAGATAATACTTTACCAGTTCTCTGGGTATTCTTTAATCCAGTCAAGTCGACACCCTAAATTAACCAAGACAGCACATTAACTACCACTTCATAAAATAAAACTGCAGAGAGAAAATAAGCTGAATGGGAAAAGGAACTTTAATGAAAAGAATGGGCAGTAATTCAGCTTGGGTGATCCTGATTCCTATAGGAGTTGTTCCATAAAACAGTGACCTTTTATGTTTCCCAAAGTAAGAAAATTTTATATGTGTATGTGTGCCTGCAGAACTTTATTAAGGGCCATTTGAATCCCATATATTGTTAGAAGAGTTAAGAAAGATAAAGCGATAGGAGTGATTTTCAGCTCTGGCTCCCATAAATTTCTACAATGTTAGTGATTGAAGAACGAGGGAACACATCTTTCTTTTAATAAGTCCTAGCCAGTGCACTTTTGGTAGTTGATGAGGGTAGGATAGAAATCCCTTTCTTTATTTAAAACTGTGCATTTTTGTGATGATTAAATTTTACATTTTTCCCTCTTGTCATGATATAAAGTTATCTGCATGTGGCCAGATCTCAGCTACAGAACATGAAATAAGCCTCTGTATGTTCTGCATTCTAATCTCTGTTCACAGCAATCCTATATCCACACAAGTCTGTACATGACAGGTAATGAGTGGGAAGTGGGAGGAGATGGGTGACTGTGTGGTTTGCAATAGTGGTGGTGGGGAGCTGAGCAGATGGTTGTGATAGCCACATGCTGCGTGATTCCCGTGGGAGTTGATGGTGGTGACAGGCGACTCACAATGTGCTATTTACAGTTTGGGTTTGCAGTCTTTCGGTGACATCTGAATGCTCTTTAGCAACTGCTTTCATTACTGCCTTTCGAGGAGCTGTTAATTGAAAATGAAATTGTGGGTGGGCTTTAAGACAGGCAGGCGCAGGCAATTCTGTGTGGTAAATGTTACTTGAGAACTGTTGGATGTCTTCATGCCCAATTTGTAATTCATTTTCTAAGACTGTAAAATCCAAAGGTGCATTTGGAGATTCAGTTATGTATACACATAGACAAAGCTGATTGTCACACGTTGTCCAAAGGGTCAAACGTACAGTTATTGGGACGGGTGCTGTGGTTCACGCCTGTAATCTCAGCACTTTGGGAGGCTAAGGTGGGAGGATTGCTTTGAGCACAGGAATTCAAGACCAGCCTGGGCAATATGAGGGGACCTTGTCTCTAGAGAAATAAAAAAATAGCCGGACGTGGTGACGCATGCCTGTGGTTCCAGTTTCTTGGGATGCTGAAGTGGGAGGATTACGAGGACCCAGGAAGTTAAGGCTGCAGTGAGCTATGTTCACACCACTGCACCCCAGCCTTGGCAACAGAGCAAGATCCTGTCTCCAAAAAAAAAAAAAAAAAAAAAAAAAAATACACTTATTTGCCTGGAAACCAACCTAGGGGAATGCTTGGCGATCCCAGCTGCCTGCTCGTGTCTTGCCTTGTGTGGTTCTCTTTAAATGTATACAACTGTGTGAGGTTCTTATGTGAAATCTGCTGACATCTTATAGTGTTCCGTGTGAGTTTATTGTAGGACTTCATCCTCCTTTCTTCCTTTAGCTCTTCATATTGTTACTATGCAGGAGTAAATGTTTGTTCTCTTGAAACTTGGGATACATTTTTCCCTCGGTATCCAAGGAGGATTCTTTCCAGGACTCCTCATGGATATTAAAAGCTGTGGATGATCAAGTTTCTTACATAAAATGTTACAGTATTTTTATGTAACCAGCGCACATCCTCTCACAAACTTTAAATCATCTCTAAATTATTTATAATACCTAATACAATGTAAAAGCTATGCAATTCATTATTATATTGCATTGTTTAGGCAATAATTACAAGAAAAAGAGCCTGCACATATCCAGTATATAAGTAACCATTGTAGACCTAATCACATTTTTGATCTGCCATTGGTTGGATCCATGGATACAGAGGGCCAACTGTATTATATTCAAGTTCTTACATATAACATTGTTTCTTGTAAACCTTCTCATGTGATACAACTCTGTTGAAGGCAGTTGGAGCCTGGAGGCAAACAAGAGAAGAAGGAAGAGAGAGGGTGGATTTTATTGGACTTTGGCAGTGGTTGATGATCTTGATTCTCTTATGGCTGCCCCCAGCTTCAGGATTGTGATTTGTTTCTCATCTTCAGAGTTGTTTGCTAAAGCATTAGTAGCATTACCGAAATGGTAGCTTTTGTAAATGTTTATATGTTGAATTGTTTTATTGCCCATAGCTTTGCACAGAAATCTTGTGCTGAACAAGGAATGACCTCCCTCTTGGAAATGCTGTTAACTCTCTTCTTAATTAAATATGAATATAGATGCAGTATTACTGCATTTTTTAAGCTTTCCCTTGAACATTTCAGTGAACACTGTCTGGGACAAAACCATGCTGAATTACACGCTTTGACAACTATCGCTCTTTGCTCTTAGAGACCCCCCGAGGCTTGGGGTAAGGAGACATATCCCTTGCTGTACTTAACCCTCAGTCTCATTAGACCTGCTTTGCCACAGGAACCCTGCTGTTTTAATGCATTTGAGCTGCTGCTGGGTCCTAATGATGTTTAAAAGAACCTGTCTTGGTATTCTAAATGAACTCTGGAGCATTGCCTATTGATGCAAGTGTTGATGATTTTGTATCAGGCAGATATAACTTTGTTATTTACTCTGGGGCTTTTTACACCTAGGGGTGTGCATCCTCACACTAGTGCTCACAGAGACACACACAGGAGCAGAAACCAAAATAGCTCACAAATGTGGGCAAGTCCTGTGGGGGCCCACCTGATGTCTCTCAGGAGGCCTGATGAACTGTGCCATGTGGCCTTCTAGAACGTTGTACCTGCATTCATTGATCACAGCTCTGCAGAAGCTGCCACTTCTCCTATGTGCCTGCCTGCAGTGATGCTGATGTAGTAGGTCACTCTGTAATCACTGTTTGCACCTGCGTTTGCTCAGGAAGTGCTTGTGTCATACATCTTGAAATCATGTAGTACAAACCTGGACAGGTCCTAATTGCTGGTGATGGTACTGAGAGGCTGAGATTGGCTATAATTAGATAGAATAGCAATTAGCTACATTTTCTGAGTAGGGAACATACAGAATAATGTATCTCAAAGGGACATCTTTGGACCCCTATGTCAGAGCAACTATGGATCTTTTGTTAAAATGCAGGTTCCCAGGTAATCACTTTGGCATAGTCCCTTGGGTGGGGATCAGGGTGTGGCAACAAGGAACTGGAATTCCTTCAGTGACTCCAGTACAGGTGCTGCAAGAGCCATATTTTTAAATAAACTGTACTTATTTTCTATTTTCAATTAAAAATTGCAATATTGTTAGCAAAACTTGGGAAGAATCTTAAAATTGTAAAACACATCTTGTGGAAATTAATTTTGTCAATGATTGGATCATATTTTTGTTCTGTACATTTACTAATTGAATCATCTTCCAAAATGTATTGGCAAGAAAGAAGTGTTTCTACCAGGTGATGTAGACATTATTATTACAAAAAATGATGTTTTCAAAATAGCTACTTTTTCTAGGTGTTTACTAGAATGGACCTGATAGAATAATTGTATTCTAGTATTCTCTCCTTAGGCCCACTGGCTCACTCAAATAGTAGCTGTTTATAAGATGCTAACCGGAATTTTTTATTTTTCATTTTTTTAAGTTCTAATTTTTTGTTTTTTCCCTTCTGTAGACAATGATGATGAGTTCTTAAGGTTTGTACATTTTTTGAACTCTTCAAATTACAAAAATTGGCAATATTTGGTACTGGGGGTCAAGTGTGAAAGAAATCTGAAAATATTGCCCATATCAGTGGAGACTAAAGACCGTTTGTTATTTTCTTCATTACCAGCAAAGCTTCAGTTTAATAAAAATATAATTGAATTTACAGTTTTGATTCCACAAATTCAAAAAGAAATATTTTCCTTTCTAAAGCCAAACAGAATAAAAATTCTCATAAGAAGTTTTGTTTAAGTAGCAAAACCTATTCTTAGGATTTAACAATTGCCTGAGATGTGTCAACAGTAGGTAGCGTTTGTTTTTTTATATATTGCTCTGAGGCCAAGAATGCTATTTCCCTGGAGATGAGTGCAAAATAATCTACTGAATAGTTGCTAATGAAATTATTATATGAGAAAGATTATTAATAATGACTTTTGATTTTAAAAAATACTGTCATCACATTTCCCTAAGAAATAATAATGATGATGATGAAAGAAGCAGTTGCTTTGAAATACAAAGCTGGGTGGTAATGGGCCTGGTGTGCACTGCTGGAAGGTTGAATGGTACTTTGTGAAACTTCAGCAGCCCACTTGCATAATTTATCATTACCTGTCCCCTGCCTCTCTCTACTTAATTCTGTATCTGTATTTCTCAGATAAACATGGCAGTAGGGAAGACAGGGAAAGGTGTCTAGGGGATGTGATTATATGGATGTTTTTTAAGGGGAATGTATTGGTGTCATGGGATCCTTGGAATGTCACCTTGCCAGCTGGAATCCTCTGTGGCAGGGGTACCTTCTGCCTGAGTATTGCTCATGCTCGCTGGGCTTGTTCTGCCCAGTTGGCCCGACAGGCTGCACTTGGCTGATGCTACTGGCCTGGATCCCACACCTGCCAAGGGCGAGCCAGGCGTAGAGTGGCAAGGGGTGTGTGGGTGAGTATATTAGTCCTTTTTCACGCTGCCAATAAACAAATAGCCGAGACTGGGCAATTTACAAAAAAAGAGGTTTAATGGACTTACACTTCCACATGGCTGGGGAGGCCTCACAATCATGGCAGAAAGCAATGAGGAGCAGGTCACATCTTATGTGGACAGTGGCAGGCAAATAGAGAGAGTGCTTGTGCAGGGAAACACCTGTTTTTATTTTATTATTTTATTTTTTATTTCTTTGAGACAGTCTTGCTGTGTCACTCAGGCTGGAGTGCAGTTGTGTGATCTTGGCTCCCTGCAACCTCTGCCTCCTGGTTTAAGCGATTCTCCTGCCTCAGCCACCAAGTAGCTGGGTACAGGCACCTGCCACCACACCCAGCTAATTTTTGTATTTTTAGTAGATACAGGGTTTCACTATGTTGACCAGGCTGGTCTTGAACTCCTGACCTTGTGATTCACCTGCCTTGGCCTTGCAAAGCGCTTGGATTACAGGCGTGAGCCACCACGCCTGGCCTGAACCTCCTGTTTTTAAAACCATCAGATCTCATGAGAGTTACCCACTATCACAAGAACAGCATGGGGAGGACCCCCATGATTCAATTACCTCCCTCTTGGTTCCTCCCACGATGTGTGGGAATTGTGAGAGTTACAATTCAAGATGAGATTTGGGTGGGGCCATAGCCAAACCATATCAGTGAGTGAGCTTGGGGTATGGCCATTGTGCAGAGCCAGACATGCCTGCTGCTGCTGCAGGGTGGGCAGCCCCAGGCACCGAACAGTTGCTGGCTCCATGTGAGGCTGTGGCTGGACAAGATGCACTGCATGCGACTTCCACTGTGGGCACCGCTGTCTGAATGAGGGCAACAAGGGGGCACTCAGAAGCTTGGAGATGCCAGGAACCACAGAGCCCCAAAGAGGGTGTCACAGCCCTGTCTCAGGGAGCCCCTAGGTCTGGGCTCCCCAAAGGGCCGCAGCTCTTCTCTCCTTGTTAACTGCAACATGGGGAGCAGGGGGAAAAGTGTGTTTCAGCCCTGTTTGTGTTACAGCTCATCAGTGTCGCCATTCACAAGGTCTTGAGTTCTTATCCCATGTCTAGGAAGAATGAGGTACAGCAGACAACTGGAGTGTGAGCAAAGCGGAAAGGAGCTTTATTTGATCACAGAACAGCTTCCAGGAGACCTCAAGTGGGTAACTCCTTTCCACAGACAGGTCATCCCTACAAGTGTCCACCTCTCACTGGAGAGGAAACCCGCAGTAGTAACTCCTTTCTGCAGCTGGTAGTCTGATGTCCCTGTGAGCCTGACTGAGTCTCGGGTTTTTATGTGCTTAGAAGAGAGGAAGTACATGTTGATTCGTCCATGGGCAGGCCTGAAAAAAGCACCATCTGATTGGCTGAATGGTCATCAATGAAGTCTTCACTCTGGGTGGCAGACTCCACCTGGAACTGGGTGGCTTCAGGCTGTCCCTGGCTTGAAGGTGGGATTTCACTGGGGACCTGTCCCTTTCTGCCCTGAAACCTGTCTGCCTCTTACCATCAACATGCCATCCATGGCACTCAGGCTGTTGATGCCAAGGGACACCTGTAGGCCCACGCTGAGCCACCTTCAGTCCTACCTTCGCCTCCCTCCTATGCTCATGGGTACCCAAAATCTGGAGGGGGTGCTGAGGTGTCAGGGGGCTTGGCGTGTCAGTGCCACCTGAGTGCATGCATGCCTGGCCAGGTTGTGACAGCACTCAGGCTTAGCCTCAATTTTCCTCTGAAATCGGAGTGGGCTTCAGGTATGGGGAGAGGCCAGGTAGCGAGAGTAGGTACTTCTGAGACTGCTGGGGCGGGGCACTTCCCCAGGCCCCTGAGAGCTCAGGGATGCCCGTATCTGGAGCCATAGCTGGGCAGCTGCATGTGTGCCCAGGAGCATGAATCTCTCACTCTGCCAACTCAGTGGAGGGTGGGGCTCCTGCCTGTTCCTGGCCCCAGCGAGTTCCTTGGAGCATACAGCCCTGGCTGCAGCCAGCGTCTTGGCAGCGGCCACTCCAGACGGGCTGCTGCTGCCATCACTGGGACCATGTAGGGAGTATATTAGGGCTGCCTCATGGTTCTCCAGATAGACTAAGGAGACAAATCGACACAGTACAGTATTGGAAAGAAAGAATATGGAGTTTAAAAGCCGTTTTCATGGTCATTCTGCCCCTGCTCTTCTCTGCCCGCTTTCTAACTGAGCAGACCCGTACTTCTCCTTTTATCTCTGTCCTTGAGACTACCTTCAGCTCTTTGGCTTTCATTTTACTCTCTCCTTCCACCCAGTGTCTTTTGCTTGCTTCTTGACTCAGCCAGGAGTGCATGGGAAATCACTTAGATCTGCTCTCAGAGTCACAAAATGCCTTTGCTTCCTGTTTCCTTGTTCTTTTTACCATACTGGTTCTTTTCACTAAACATTTAGATTTATCATCTCTAGATTAGTGCAGCGTTATTTAGCTCATTGCTATTGTACTCTGGTTAAAAAAGTTTCAGTGACCATCCACAGCCATCTAAGTAAGATTGAAGCCTCTTAATATAGGACATTTTAGGCCCTGACTAATCCTGCTGCAATGTACCTTTCCAGTTGCCTCTTCTGCTCTCTGTAAACACCAAGCTGTAACTACAACTGTTATTTGGATGAACCCTGTGCTTTCTCCACATTCTTGGGCCTGTGCTTAGGCTATTTTCTTTGTTTAGAATATTCTTCTTTGTCATATTTGTCTTCTAGTGACTAGTTCAGACCCACTTCTTCCTTGAAGTTTTTATGATCTTTTCCCTTATAGGTGATTGCATTGTCTTCCCAACTCTCATGATCCTTTGTTTATAACAAGGGTGACCTCAGAATTTATCACCTAATCTAGGACATTACTGAGAATGAAAGGGGTCACCATTAATAATTACCTTGGAACAATAAGCATAAATCAAGCCTTCCTGAAAAACTGGGATATATAGTCACTCTGTAATTCACTTTTGGCCTTTTTCATACCATACTCTGTTTTGAGTTGGATGTATACATGTTCTTCTTTCCACCGAAATGTTGAGCTCCTTGAGGACCTCACTGTGTGACACAGCAAGGGGCCTAGGCTTATGTCACATGTAGGGAAACAACACCCTTAAAACCACTGCTATCCTTTACTTGAGGATACCCCTCTCATATTTATAGTTTCCATTCGTGTCTCTTTCCAGTCTTTTCTCCATGTGCTAGCCAGAGTGATCTTTTACAAATACACATTTGATCATATTATTCCCACAAGTAAATCCTCTCAATTGCTTCTCAGGATATTCAAATTGAAAATCAGACTCCCATCATCTACAGTGCCCAGTTATCCAGTGCCCTGTTTCTTTAGCTTCATCTCGTGCCCCCCTTGCTTACTGGCTCCAGCTCCCGATCTTCTTCCATTCCCTCCCACATGCCAAGTTCCTTTGTACCCTGGGCACCTTATGCTGTCCTCTTTAGATGAAGTGGTTCCCTCTCTGTTTTTTGAATGATGAGATCCTTCTAGTCCTTTAGGCTTGAACTGAAATGTCATCTTTGATACGGGCTTTTCTCAACCATATGGTTTAACTCAGGACCTGCCATTTGTCCTCTGTGTTTTGCACTCACCTTTTTAACTTCCTAACACCACGTTTATAATTATAGATTTTTCTTCCTATGTCTTTCCTTATGTCTGCACCTTCTGCTGCACTCCAGGCTCTCCTGAGGAGAGGTACCACCTCCACCACAGTGTTCGTAGCACATTGCCTGGCACACAGAAGGTGGCACTCAATAATTAAAGTTGAGTGGTTGAAGGTTTGAATAATAATTTTTCCAATGGATGACATTGCTAATTCCACACTCCTGTTACATTCCAACTTTAATTGGCTACAAACACACACACACACACCAGACCCCAATACAATATGACCATTGTCTTCTCTCTCTGGGGATATGCAATGTAAAATAAGATACTGATGAGCGCATGCTGCACACCAAGCAAGAATTTATCCCAAGAAACCCCTGCCCCCTGGGTGGGCTGTGTCTGCTGTTCTCCCATGGAATGTATCAGCAGTTTGTCTTGCCAGTGTCCTAGCCTGTCAGGATGGTAGAATTGCTAGTGCAGCCCAGAAAAGCTGACCTAGGGAAACCACAGCCTTCCATTTTTTTAGAGGTAATCCAAAAGAGACTAGACAAGCAGAAGGACAGAGAGGACAGTTGGTGGGAGTGAGGTGGAATTTACTGAGTACTCTTTTACATGCAAGTATTTGTGTGGGGCTCTACTTTTTTACCATGAGTACAAACTCTTTTTAGTATCATTGCATGAATAGCATGTCTTTTCACTGAAAAATTATTGTCCCACATGCCCTCGGTTTAAAATGTTTTGATCTTAGAAAACAGTTTATATCCTTTTAAAGTGGCTCAATTAATTCATTTCCCACATATTTGCTCATTCAGCAAACATCAACTAAGCATCCTTTGTGTGCAAACCTTATACAAGAAACTCTGACGTAACAGGGAGGACATGTTTAATGATAACTGTGCCCATGATGTGTTTATGGCTTGCTAGATCCATTCTGACCCACCTATTGTAAAGAGTTCATGAAGAGTTCTTAGCAACAAGTGAGGCTGAGACTGGCGGATTTAATGCAGTTGAAAGGGAGACAAGGTTGAACATCTCCTAGAGAGTGAATACCTTCAGAGATACATATTAAAGTTCTTTAAAATTGTTTCTTTCTTACTGTGCCATTTTTGTTGACCTCCCTTCTGCCCTTTTAACTTTTGAGAAAAACGCGTTATTGTACTGAAAGCATCGGCAGATGTTGGAAATAGTATTTTGTTTATCAGTTTTCTTGGGTGCTTATTTTTAAAAATAAAGGCTTAAACTAAGGTTCGCACATTTTTCACTCAGGTGCAATTTACTGGGAATTACCTGGCCCATTGGTTTTATGCTTAATATTTACAGATTATTAAAATCTCAGTGGCTCTCAAACTGCATGGACCAAGAAAATAGTTGTATTTTCTAGAAATGGTTTTGCTTGTGGACACTGACCCATTTGGAACGACTTACTCTTGGAACTCTTAGTACAGGAAAGTCTTATGTTTCTGTCTAGAGGTGGAACTGTTTATGCTAAATAGAAATACCTTTCATTTTCTGTCATTTCTGTTTTCTTGGAAGTAGATTATTTTTGATGCAAGTAGAGCTTCAGAATTTGAATATAAATTGTTTGTTTGTTTATTTATTTATTTATTGAGACGGAGTATCACTCCGTCACTAAGGCTGGAGTGCAGTGGCGTGATCTTGGCTCACTGTAACCTCTGCCTCCTGGGCTCAAGTGATCCTCCCATCTCAGCCTCCTGAGTAGCTGGGACTATAGGCTCACAGCACCACACCTAGCTAATTTTTTTGGTAAGAGATGGAGTTTTGCCGTGGTGCCCAGGCTGGTCTCGAACTCTTGAGCTCAAGCAATTCTCTTGCCTTGGCCTCCCAAGGTGCTGGGATTACAGGCATGAGCCACCGTGCCCGGCCCTTTGAGTAAAAATTTAAACTTCAGATTTATATAGTAAGAATACTGATGGGAGATTGAACAATTAAGTGATCTCAGGAGTAGATTATAGAGCTGTTTCTAATTTACTGTCAAGTTATTTTTTCCCAAAAGACAATTTATAAACTGCTTTTTTGTTTATGGAAATCCTGTTTGTTAGAAAGTGTTACAAATGGTAGTTTCCCGGTGAATTTCTTGAAATGCTGTTTATTCAGTAACATTCACTTCTCCAAGGATACTATTCACTGTCCCTTGACATTCATTCATTAAATATTTATTGGTCATGTACTGCTATGGACAGACATAATTTTGGGTGCTATATTAGGGAACAAAATAATGAAGACATCTGCCCTGGTGGAAGTTACATTCTCCTCGTTTATTAAATTGTCTTAGTTGTATACAGCTTCCATTTAAATGTTTAACCCAGACCTTTCTTCTCAACTTCTAGATTCTTAAACTCAGCTCCTTATCAGAGTTTTGCTGCCTAGATCATCCACAAACATTTCAAACTCAGCATGTCTCACATTGAAATCTATAATGGTGGTCCCAAAATTGCTCTTCCTCCTCAATTTCCTTCCTTAGTGTGTGTACCATCTGCTAAGCATTCAAGCCATAAATCTGTTCATACTAGAAACCTGGAAGTCAAACTCGTCTTCCCTTCATCCCCCCATTCCTACATCCTGTAGATTTTTGTCCTATGTATTTCTCATCTGTCCCTCTCTCTTCACTGTTTCCTATCCTTCCTGCCAGTGCAGTAGTTCAGGTTCTCTTTCTCTTGGAGGTGTGATGACTAGCTTCTCATCTGACTTCTCAGCCTCTAATCTTGCCACTGTTAAGTTCTGCTCTTCAGATTCCTGCATTAATGTGTTCTTGACAGCATGCAAATTGAATCATGTCATTTGTTTCAAGAGTTTTCATTGACTTTACTTATAGGTTAATCTTTAACTTTCTTTATATGGTATAGAAGCCCACACATTTTTTTGTTTTGTTTTGTTTTGTTTTGTTTTAGAGAGGATCTCACTCTCTTGCCCAGGCTGGAGTGTAGTGGTGTGATCGTAGCTCACTGCAGCCTCCACCTCATGGGTTCAAAACATCCTTCTGCCTCAGCCTCCCAAGTAGCTGGGACTAAAGGCATGTGTCACCACACCTGGCTAATTTTTTTTTTTTCTTCTTTTTTTTTGGAGATGGGGGACTCACTATGTTTTCCATGCTGGTGCCCACACATTTTAAAGCCTTTCAGAGCATTCCCCCTCCCCCCACCTTTTTTTTTGTGCTTCCTAATCCCAGTGCCCCGTCACATCAGACTTAATGTATTTTCTATAATGTCTTCCTCCACCCACTGCCACAAATCTGAATCTTTTTTTTTGCCTTCAGTGAGTCTGGTCTTAGTTACATGTGAGAAATGTAGTCCTACTGAGTCAGAAATGTACTATACTACCTCTTAGAGTAACAGCTCTTGAAAGGGATCCCCTATACCTTTAAGGGGACTGCTGGTTTTTTGTTAACATGGGTGAATTGTATAGTGGTAAAATCTGAGATTTTAGTGCACCCATCACCTAGTAATGTAGGTTGTAACTACATATTGTAGTAGTTACAACATGTTATTTTTGTCCGTCACTCCCCTCTCACTCTGCCCACTTCTGAGTCTCCAGTGTCTATTATACTACTCTGTATGCCTTTGCATACCCATAGCTTAGCTCCCCCTTGTAAGTGAGAACATAGGGTATTTGGTTTTACATTCCTGAGTCACTTCACTTACAATAATGGTCTTCATTTCCAAGGATACTTGTTTTTTGTTTGTTTGTTTTGTTTTGTTTTTTTGAGACAGAGTCTCGTTCTGTTGCCCAGGCTGGCGTGCAGTGGTGTGATCTCGGCTCACTGCAACCTCTGCCTCCTGAGTTCAAACAATTCTTCTGCCTAAGCATCCTGAGTAGCTGGGACTACAGGTGCCTGCCACCACACCCGGCTAATTTTTGTATTTTAAGTAGAGATGGGGTTTCACTATGTTGGCCAGGATGGTCTTGATCTCCTGACCCCGTGATCTACCTGCCTCAGCCTCCCAAAGTGCTGGGATTACAGTTGTGAGTCACCATGCCCGGCCCCAAGGACACATTTTTAAACTAACAAAATGTTCAGTTTGTTATTTGCCAATTTAATGTGGCACAGGGAAAGGAAAATGAGTTTTAGAGGACCAGCCTTTTACAAAAGATTACTGCAAATTTTAGTGGTTTAGTTCAAAAACTTTTAAAAGATCAATTTTTTTTTCATAATGGTAGTTGCTAGACACTTGTATTGGTGTGGCCATTGGGGATTATGGAAGCCTTTTGTTACTGGAAATAATTTTCAGGCCTCAGAGTTGTAAGTCAAGAATTGCCTATACTGAACCCTTTGGAGTCTCTTCATTTTTATGGGGCAACTTGGCTTATGTGTGAATTAATGCTTAGGCTTTCAAAGCAAGAAAAACTAGACGTGATCTGAACCTTGTCATTCTGCTAAATTAATACTGAAATGAAAACTTTTACTGATACAAAGGCATTTCTGTTACCAGTAAATTGTGTAGACCTTGTGAAGATTTTGAGATGTGATTTATATTGGCTTATTTTTTAAAAAGCTGCCTTAAAAAGTGACCACAAGTGTGCTAAAAGGTTTATTTGAGGTAACCACAGTATTATAGCTCCCCTGGCATAATTATTCCATATTTTGTCTCTAGGAGTCGAGGCACAAAGCAAGGATAATCATAATGATTGTAAGAAACAGCACCTACAGCTGGGATCCTAGGATTTTAATACTAGGATCTTTTACTTGTTGCAGCTTCCGCATTCCTTTTTGAAAAGCTTTTTTTAAACAATATTTTTTAGGGCACAGGCAAACTATTTTAGCAGAATGAAGCAGTAATTTAAGAAAAATCTTTATATCCCTGTCCGTTTCCACATTCTTTCTGAAAGGGTGCTCTTGCGGGTAGAAATACAGCTGTGGATGAAATGATTGAGGTAAGGAATACTTTTCTCTTACATTCTTGTAGCTTGGGTCATTAACTATTCTCATATATGTCGACCTAGTTCATGGCAGCCAGGGGAGACAAGATATAAAATTGATTGGGTTATGATTCAGAGGGGGGGAAACAATGGAAAAAATATATTGAACACTTTTACATTACTCAGACCCCTTCTACACTTTTTTCCTTTTTGGTTTTTAGACTGTATAAAGTATTGTGTTGGTACTGTGGATACAACGTGTGGCTATTGATATTGATATAAAAAAATCTGTTTAGGTTCCTCTTTCAGCAGTTACGGGGATCTTCATTCAGACTATAAGATCATTTCTCCTAGATGTTACGTGTTGGCAGACTGAAGAAGACAAAGATGTCCTCACATTGTTTTATGGCCACGACTTTGAATTCATTGGATCCCTTAAGAGATATCACAGACACTGTAGCTAGTTAGAAGGAAGGGGGCGGTTTTATTGTAAATATGTTCAGTGAAGAAGATAGCAGTGTTTGCTGTTGTATTGCTCAGGCTGTATGAACATGTATTTTGTTGGGGAGAAAGAGACTGGGAATCCGGATTCTTGGGTTACAGTTTCTGCCTTGCTGCTGGCACTTTGTCTTTAACCAAGTTATTGCTGCTCTTTGACCCTCAGTTTCTGTGATTGTACCAGAATGCAGATGTTGTATTCTAACACTGTGAAGATGTTATATATGCTGGAGTACTTAAAATTCCCTTTTCCTTAAAAGTGGGGAAAAAGTAGATATAAAAAACTAGGAACTACCTGGACTTTGATAATATTAATATTTTAGATAAACCAGCACAGAAGTATGTGATACATACAAAGAACAACACCTCAAGAGTTTCTGCTTTGAGGTTATGACTCACTTCGGTAAAATTATGCTATGCACATGGTTATTAGACTACTGTAGATCCCAGTGAGTACATTAGATTGAAAAACCTAAATGGAGTGGCCTCATGTATATAATTTTTTACAGTTGCCTTTTGCTGGGAAGTGATTAATATGAGATAGTGTATCATTTTTGTTTACGGGGGGCAGGGGGGTGCATGCCTATTGGTGGTGATCTGAGGATTGTAACCTTAGATCTTTTACATTGAAATTACAGAAATTTGATTCTTGTGGATAATTCATGGTGACAGAATATAATGAAATTATTATTATCATTTTTAACCACTAACCCATGTTCCTAGATGTATTCATTTTTGGCTTAGCCAGCCAGCCCCCTTCCTTCCTCCCTCTCTCCCTCCCTCCCTCCCTCCTTCCCTCCTTCCCTCCTTCCCTCCTTCCCTCCTTCCCTCCTTCCCTCCTTCCCTCCTTCCCTCCTTCCTTCCTCTTTATTTTTCTTTATTTTCTATTTTTTTGTTTAGAGAGGGATCTTGCTTTGTCACTCAGGTTGAAGTGCAGTGGTACAATCTCACTGCAGTCTGAACCTCCCAGGCTCAAGCGATCCTCCCGTTTCAGCCCCCTAAGTAGCTTGTACTACAGGTATGCACCACCATGCTCGGCTGTTTTTGTACTTTTGTAGAGACAGGGTTTTCCTATGTTTCCCAGGCTTGTCTTGAACTCCTGATCCCAGAGAATCCACCTGCCATGGCCTCCCAAAGTGCTTGGATTACAGGTGTAAGCCACTGTACCTGGCCTGCTTTTCAGTTTTTCAGTAAGTAAATTGTGAGGCATATGTGTTGATTCTTCTGGCTTTTGAAAATCCTTCCCTATACCCTATTTATACAGACTGAATGAAATTGATAAGATACAGTATTTTCTTCCTAGACTGCTCAACATTGGCGTGAAATGGTTCTTGTGTAGGACTCCTTGCTGTCTTCCAGGTAGCTCTCTTTATTCAGTACATGTTTTACATGCATTCTCTGTGTTTTAAAGCTGAGAGACGTCAGAGGAATATAAGAGATGGTCCCTATTTTCCAGGGCTTCACCTCTAGGTTAATTACTTTGGGACAGTTTAAAGTAAATAAACTGTAAAACAATACTCTTGGAAAAGTTGGTGAATGATAGATACACGCTTAATTTTTCACTGATCTCCCTCGTGCTTTTTATAATGCCATGTATTTTCTTGGGAGGGTTTCCTTACAGCTGTATTTGTGATCTTGGGCTAGAATTTATGAGCTGCCACCATTAAGGTCTCCCTCTGGCTTTGGCATCAGAGATGGAGAGTTGTGTGTGGTTTGTTTTCTTATTGTTAATGTGAGAATTTTTCCTAATCAAAATAAATGCCTATGTGCTTTTCCTGACTTTCTTGTTGGATTGACTGAGAGATGTGTGAATTGTAAAAATTTCTTCCTGAAATGAAGGACAAAATTTCCAAAGCAGAATGCATTGGGACTGTCTGAAGAAATGTATGTCTTCTGGTTTTAGTATTTAGACTTGAAGTTTTTTTGTTTTGCTTTTTAACCGTAATAACCAGGACAAGTAGAAAAGTTAAATGAAACAACATCGCGGTGGGAAATAGAAGGAGAAAACTGGACATTAATGAAAACCATTCTGGATCTCACAGATGCTATTAAGATTAGTAAATATTGGCCAAGCGTGGTGGCTCATGCCTGTTATTCCAGCAGTTTGGGAGGCAGATCACCTGAGGTCAGGAGTTTGAGACTAGCCTGGCCAACATGGTGAAACCCCCATCTCTACTAAAAATACAAAAATTAGCCAGGTGTGGTGGTGTGTGCCTATAATACCAGCTACTTGGGAGGCCAAGGCAGGAGAATTGCTTGAACCCCTGAGGCAGAGGTTGCAGTGAACCGAGATCACACCACCGTATTGTAGCCTGGGCAACAGAGTGAGACTCTGTCTTAAAAAAAAAAAAAAAAAAAAAAAAGCCAGGCGTGGTGGCTCATGCCTGTAACCCCAGCACTTTGGGAGGCCGAGGCAGGCGGATCACCTGAGGGCGGGAGTTTGAGACCAGCCTGACCAACATGGAGAAAAAATGGCTTTCTGAAGCCATTTTTGAAAAAGCTGTCCATTCTCCGCCTTTGCATTGCCTTTGTACTTTTATAAATAATCGGTTGTCTATATATGTGTGAGTTTATTTCTATATTCTCTATTCTGTTCCTTTGATCTATTTGTCTATCTTTATGCCAGTACTATACTGTCTTTATTACTGTAGCATGCTTTATAGTAACTTTTGAAGTGAGATAATGTTATAGTTTTGGCTTTTTAAGATTCTTTTCACTCGCATATGACTTTTAGAATCAGCTTGTCAGGTTCTATAAAGAATCTGGCCAAGATGTTGGTTGAGATTATATTGATTGTATAGATCAATTTGGGGAGAATTGACAGTTTAAAATACTGAGTTTTCAACTCTCAAACAAAGTCTGTCTCTCTATTTAGGTCGTACTTATTTCCTTCAGCAATATTTTATAGTTTTCAGTATATAAGCCTTTCACATATTTTGTCAGATTTATTCCTATGTGTTTCATATTTTTGATGCAGGATTAAATGGTGGTGTTCTTTAACTCTAGTTTCCAGTTCACTATCAATATGTAGAAATTCACTGATTTTTGTATATTCACTTGCATTCTGCAACCTTGCTAAATTCACTTATTAGTTCCAGTAGTTTTTTTGTAGGTCTGATTGGATTTTCTACATGGATGATCATATTTTTAGTGAATAGAAGCAGTTTATTTCTTTCCTCCTAATCTGGGTATCTTCTCTTTCTTCTTGTTGTCTGATTTCTCTGTCAAGAACTTACAGGATCATGTTTAATAGAAGAGATAAGACTGAACACTCCTGCCCTGTTCCTGATTTTAGGGGGAAAGACCAGAATCTTTTGCCATTAATTCTGAGCTTAGCTATACATTTTTCATAGTGCCCTTTATTAGGCGGAGAATGTTCCATTCTAAGTTTGTCAGAATTTTAATCAAGAATGCATGTTATCTTTTGTCAAACACCTTTTTTCGTCTATCAAGATGATAATATGATTTTTCTTTTTTTGTTTATTAGTATAGTAATACATTGATTGGTTTTTAAACGTGAAACCAAAATGCATTGGTTTTTAAATGTGAAACCAAAATGCATTCCTTGGTAAACTCTACTTAGTCATGATATATTAACTTTTAAATAGATTGTTGGATTTGATTTGTTAAAATGTTTTAAAGAATTTTACACCTGTGTTCATGAGTAAAATTGGTCTGTAGTTTTCTTTTGATCTGTTTGTCTGGTTTTATTATCAGAGTGATGCTGGCCTCATAGGAAAGGTAGGGAAATATCCCTTTTCCTCAGTTTCTTAGAAGAGTTTGCATAGAATTGTTATTTCTTTTTTCTTTTCTTTTCTTTCCTTTTTTTTTTTTTTTTTGAGACAGAGTTTTGCTGTTGTTGCCCAAGCTGGAGTGCAATGGCACAAACTCGGCTCACTGCAATGTCTGCCTCCTGGGTTCAAGCGATTCTCCTGCCTCAGCCTCCTGAGTAGCTGGGATTATAGGCATGCGCCACCACGCTGAGCTAATTTTGTGTTTTTAGTAGAGATGGGGTTTCTCCATGTTGGTCAGGCTGATCTCAAACTCCCACCATCAGGTGATCCGCCTGCCTCGGCCTCCCAAAGTGCTGGGATTACAGGCGTGAGCCACCAGGCCTGGCCTGTTATTCCTTTCTTAAATGATAGGTAGAATTTGTCAGTGAATCCATCTAGGCCTAGAGTCTTCTTTCTGTGGAAAGGTTTTAAGTTAAATATTCATGTTCTTTACTAAATATTGAACTATTTATGTTATCCATTTCTTCTTGAGTCAGCTTTACTAATTTATGTCTTTTCAAGGATTTTTTTTTCATCTTACCTAAGTTGTTGAATTTATTGGCATAAAGTTCATATAATATTCCTTCATTATCCTTTTATATCTATAGAATCTATGGCAATTCTGTATCTGTTGATAGCCTCCTTTCCTCCCTTGTTCTCTCTCTGTCGTATCAGTATGACTGGGACTTTATTAATTTTATTGACCTTCTTCAAAAACCAGCTTTGTTTTCATTGATTTTTCTTTGTTGTTTTATATTTTATTGATTTCCTTCTTTCTGCTTACTTTGGTTTTACTTTGCTGGTTTTTCTGGTTTTTAAAAGTGGAAGCTGAGGTTGTTGATGTAAGATCTTTCTTCTCTTCTAATATAGCCTTTTGATGCTATAAATTTACCCCCAAATATTACTTTAGTGGCACCCCAAATATTCTGATCTGTGGTATTTTCATTTTCATTCAGTTTAGAGTACTTTCTAATTTCCCTTGTGACTTCTTTTTGTTTATTTATTTATTTTATTTATTTATTTTTTTGAGATGGAGTCTTGCTCTGTTGCCCAGGCTGGAGTTCAGTGGCTGGATTTCAGCTCACTGCAAGCTCCGCCTCCCGGGTTTACGCCATTCTCCTGTCTCAGCCTCCCGAATAGCTGGGACTACAGGCGCCCACCACCTTGCCCGGCTAGTTTTTTGTATTTTTTTAGTAGAGATGGGGTTTCACCATGTCAGCCAGGATGGTCTCGATCTCCTGACCTCGTGATCTGCCCGTCTCGGCCTCCCAAAGTGCTGGGATTACAGGCTTGAGCCTCCGTGCCCAGCCAACCCTTTTGACTTCTAATTGAAACCCTCAAAATATTTTAGGGATTTTTCAGAGATCTTTCTAATATTGATTTATTAAATTAAATCAGCCAATTAATTAATTAAGAGACAGGCTCTCACCCTGTCATCCAGGCTGGAGTGCAGTGGCGTGATCATAGCTCATTGCAGCCTTGAACTCCTGGTTTCAAGTGATCCTCTCATTTCAGCCTGGCTTTTAAAAATCTTTTGTAGAGATGGTGTCTTACTATGTTGCCCAGCCTGGTCTTGAATCCTTGGTCTCAAGCAGTTTTCCCTCCTTGGCCTCCCAAAGTGTTGGGATAGCAGGTATGAGCTACTAGAACCTGGCCTGGAATTGATCTCTTATTTAACTCCATTGCGATTTAAGACAAACAAACACTTTAACTGGGTATGGTGGTGCACCTGTAGTCCCAGCTGCTTAGGAGATGGAGGCAGGAGGATCACTTGAGCTAGCAGTTGAGTTTAGCCTGGGCAACATAGTGAGACCTTGTCTCTCTAAAAACAAAAAACAAAACAGCTAAAAACAACATTGCTTGTATGGCTTGTATCCTTTTAAATTTATTGACACTAATTCTATGGCCCAGAATATGGTTTTTCTTTGTAGATGTTCCCTGAGCACTTGAGAGGAACGTAATTTTCTTTTGTAGTTGGTAGGAATGTTCTATAAATGCCAGTCAGGCCAAGCTGGTTTATAGCGTTGCTCAGTTTTATTATATCCTTACGGATTTTTTGCCTACTTGTTCTATCAAGAGAGATATATTGATGTCTCTGGCTATAATTGTGGTTTTGTTTCTTTGTTCTTATTGTCCTGTCACTATTTTGAGGTTTTGTCATTTGGTGCATAAACATTTAGGGTTCTGTGGTACTGATTGATTGATCCCTTTATTATTATGAGATGACCACCTCTATCTCTGGTAATAGTCTTTGCTCTGAAATCTACTTTGTATCTTCCCTCCCTCCCTTCCTCCCTCCTTCCTTTCCTTTCCTTTCCTTTTTCCTTTCCTTTCCTTCCAACTGTCTTTCTATCTACCTACCTACCTACCCACCCATATCTGTCAGTCATGTATCTCACTTTGTTATCTCTTTTAATTGTAGTATTTTCCATTCATATGTTAGGTTTCAGACTTTCATGTTGCCATTTGTTTTTTATTAGTCACATTTTTTTCCTTACCCTCTTTCCCTGCAGCCTTGTGGATGAATAAAGTATTTAAGATTTCATTTTATCGCTTTTGTTCCCTTATTAGCTATAATTTTTTTCTTCTTGTTTTTTTTGTGGTTGCTTTAGGGAAAATACTATATATTCACTATATATAATAAAGATATATAAAGATATAGAAGATGTATATAAAGATATAGAAGATACATAGTATATGTATAATATATAGTATATATATCATATATCTTTATATAAAGATATATGACATATATATTATATATAGTATTTTCCCTAAAGCACCATGAAAAACAGGGGAATAAAAAAATTATAGCTAATTAGGGAACAAACTGCAGGCCATCCCTGCCTTGAAGGTGGGATTTCACTGGGGACCTACCCTTTCCTGCCTTGGCACCTGTCTACCTCCTGATCAACATGATCAGGATGCCGTCCACAGTAAGGCTATCTGTGCCAAGAGGCACCTGCAGGCCTGCACTGAGCTGCCCTCATCAGCTCCAGCCTCCCTCCTGTGCTTCTTGGCACCCAAAGTCTGGAGTGGGCTGAGGTAGCAGGGGACTGGCATGTCAGCATAACCCTGAGTGTGCACATATGCCGCTGGGTCATAACAGTGCCCAGATTGGCCACAGCTTTGCTCCACGCTGTAGCAGGCATGGAGAGAGCAGGAAGAGGCCAGAGAAGCAGGAGCAGTCACTTCTGAGCCTGCAGGGCTTCCTGGGCCCCCAAGAACACATGGATGCTCAGGTCTGTAGCCATATCTAGGCAGCTGCAGCTGCACCTGGGAGTGTGGGTTCCTGCCCCGCCAATTCTGTAGGGTGCAGGGCTCCTGCTGGGATCACCTGTTCCTGGCCCCTGCTGGTTCTGTAAAGCGAACAGGCCTGGCCACACCTTCCCCACTGCAGCTGGTGTCCTCGCAGTGGCCACTCCAGACGAGCCGCCACTGCCACCGTCAATGTGGTTACCATTTCTTATGCCCTTCATTTGTTTGTGTAGATCCTGTTTACATCTGAGCATTTTTCTATTGCCTGAAGGCCTTCTTTTAACATTTCTTACTGAGAGAATTTACTGATGATGAAATCATTCAGCTTTTGTATGCCTGAAAACATCTTCACTTTGCCTTTGTTTTCAAAAAATTTTTTCTGGGAATATAATTTTAGTTGTACAGTTGTTTTTTCTTTTAGTAATTTAGAAGTGTAGCTCTACTGTTTTCTCTTAGTGTTTGCCATGACAAAATTTGTGTCACTCTTAGTTTCTGGTAATATAACTTGTCTTTTTTTTTGACTCCTTTTAAGTGTTTTCTGTCTAGTGCTGCTTTTGAGCATTTGGTTATGTTGTGCCTTACCCTAGTTTTCTTCATGTTTCTTGTGCTTCAGATTTGTTGAGCTTCTTTGATCTAGGGTTCATCATTTTTATGAAGTTTGGAAATTTTGGGTTATTATTTCTTTAAGGTTTTTCCCCCTCTCTCCTTTACCTTTTCAGGGACTCCAATTAACCAGATACTAGATTGTTTGAACTCTTCCTGGAGTTTCCTGTGCTAGTTTGATTTTTCTTCATTCTTTTTTCTCTTTGCGTTTCATTTTGGATAGTTGCTGTGTCTCGGGTTCACCAGTCTTTTCTTCTGCTATGTCAAATCTGTTGTTAGTCCTATTCAATGTGTTTTTCATCTCCGACATAGCAATTTCATTTCTAAAGATTCGGTTAGAGTGTTTTTTAAAATAGTTGCATGTCTCTATGTAACTATTTGAACTTTTGGAATCCAGGTACAATAACTGTTTCAGTGTCCTTGTTTGCAATTAACCTCGGTGCCACTTGTGGGTTGTTCTCGCTTTATTGATTATTCTACTCATTGTGGGCCAGCTTTTCTGACTCATTGTATAACTGGTGATCTTTGGATGGCGGACATTGTGAATTTTACTTTGTTGGATGCTAGGTATTTTGGTGTTTCTATAAGTCGCCTTGAGCTTTGTTCTGGGATGCAGTAAAGTTACTTAGAAACACTTTGATCACCTGGAGTCTTGTTATTGGCATTTGTTAAGGGAAATCTGGAAAAGAGCTTAGTCTAGGGCTTGGTTATTCCTCATTACTTTTGCAAGACCTTTTTGAGTATTAGAACTAATCATCTGTGAAGTATGAGTTTTTTAGTCTCTCCCATGGGAACAGGCACTCTTCAGAGTCCTGTGCAAGTACCAGGAAATGTTCCCTGTAATTCTTTTGGGTGTTTCTTTCCCGGATCTCGAGTAGCATCCCCCTGCTTTCAAGCCAGTCTGTACTGTGTTGCAGGTGAACCCTCTGTAGATCTCCAAGGCTCTCTCTCTGTGTAGCTCTCTTCTCTAGTCCTCTATCCTATGAACCCTGGCTGCCTTGATGTCCTCAGACTCAACTCTGTCTCCTCAATTCGTGGAGTTGGCCTGGTTCTGCCCATTTCACCTCCTGGCATTGCACCCTGGAAACTCTCCAGACAATAAGTCGGGTCAGTTATAGAGCTCTTATTTGTTTTCTGCATCTCAGAGATTACTGTCATTAGCTGCTTTGTGTCTGGTATCTTGAAAACCATTGTTCATATATTTTTCTGAGTATTTTTTGTTGTTTCAGTCAGGACACTATATCTAGTCAGTGTTTCTCCATCTTGACCGGAAGTGATTCTCCCATATTTCATTTAACAACATCATCATCTCTTTCCTTTCAGCCAAGCTCAAGACCATAATTTGTCCTTCTCTGCCTTCTCTTTTGACCCAATGCCTTGTTCTCTCAGTCTTGTTAGTTCTTACTTCCTGGTATATTTGACATTATTTTGTACTTAATGGTAAAAATCTTTAGGGAAACATCATCATTATTAACTTATACTAAAAAAATAAAATAAAATAATTGGACTGGAGGGGATATTGTCAGAATAGTTATAAGTTTTGGTGCCCTATCCCAGTGCCATCTGTAAGGTAAGTTTTCAGGGAATATTTCTTATACATCTTAATTCATTGTGAAATTTTCATGTTTTATATGTTGGTAGAGCAGAATTATTTCAGGATAAGTATATTTGTTTAGATCTTTTTTAAAAAATATATCTTTAAGGAGATTTATGCTTTTCCAGACTGAGCCAGAATGCTCATGCTGCATTTTGGATTTACACTACTCACACAGGTGTGCATGGGCATGCACACACACACACACACCCCACACACACACACCCCCTCCCCCCCACACACACCTTTTTTACTTTCCAGTTTCCCGTTACTTGGTGTGCTTTTACTTTCCAGTTTCCCCTGTTACTTGGTGTGCTGCTTGAAACCAGACTTGCCATTCTTACATCTCCAGAACCTCATACCATGCCTGGCATGGTGGCACTCAATTAAGGTCTGATGATTTGTACTGAGTAAGCTAGAGTTTTAGGCTTCGTGCATTGTTAAGGCTTTGCATAGAATCTCTGCATTATACAGAATCTTAACTGACTCTACATTACAGTATAATCCACATCTGCATCATTGCAGCTTGCTATTATACGCCTTTGGTTTGTTGTGAAAGAGCTGTCAGAGAATGAGCTCTTTATTGCTTAGAATTACTAGTTAACTATTGTTTTGCCATTGATCAGAATGTCTCTCTTTTCTGTTCTACTGTATTCACTGTGGTATTTTGTTGTAATCAGAGATAGTTTTGGAGGTGCAAGACTTATTGGATCTCCGTTTGTGACACTGTCGCAACGTCACTGACATGGTGAGAATCAGTCAGGGGTTTCTTCCTTCTGTTTTGGTCATGGCAGTCTTAGTTTTTGAAACATTTGTCACCTTCTCTGATCCTGCCTCCTGCTTTTCCCCATCTGCACTCTGACCTGTACTGTTTTAGAAGGAAAAGATAATAAAAGTCAGATTCTATAAAACCCTGTTCAAGAAATGTTGCATAAAGAGCTCTTCAAGATAAAAGACTACCCCCTTGTCAGGCAGCCTGCTAATTTGAGAGTGCTGGCAACTTACCTTGAAGAGACAATCTTCGAATTGATGACTCTTTTTAATTAATTCTCTTTTCATTGATAAAACAGAATTGCTTTGTTTTCCTTTTACTGCCCATCTCCTCCTCACAAAATATGTTTCCTCTCTGAACACACAAACTGTGTTTTGAGAACCTCTCCTGAGTCTGGAGGTCTGGACAGAGGTGTGTTTGTGTGTGTGTTTGTGTATATGTGCTCACACACATGCACACCTTGTGTGCATGGTATCTGTGATTTCTGTGTGTGCTTGTATTTTTCACTATCTTGGATTCATCCAGTTCTATAAAGATATACTTGCTTGCTTTGCATGGTTCTGGCTCCCTCTGCAGCCCCAAATGGAAAAGTGCTTTGTTGTCTTTTGTTGTGGAAAAATCCAGCTCTCAGCCTTCTTTCTTTGAGTAGAGCATCCCAGCTGGTATACAAGTATAGATTGGATTTCAGATTTAGCAATGCATTGTGTTTTGACAAAGCTTATTGAAGACGGAAGTCATTTTTCAGGAGAGCTCTGAGAGGTGAGAAAATGGTAAGGGAGGGTGGAGAGGAAAGGGAGAAAAAGGCAGAAGGGGCAAACACAATTGCAACATTGGTTTGGTAAATGGAAAGTTAATGTAGCTACAGGTATTGACAGTAAACTTTTGTTAAGATATTGGAGAATTGCAGATTGGAAGTCCAGAGCTATTTCAGAATTTCCAGGGGCATTTTATTGGATTATACACCTTAACCTTAACACACAGCTTCTGTTGATTAGTACAGTTTGGCCTCCAGTGTGAGTTTGGCTTTGAACACTCAGTGTGACTTTGGCTAGGGTTTGGCACCTGTGGACTTAAGCTTCTGCTTTAGTAAAATGAATGAGTTAGAACAAATAATTGTTACATTCAAATCCAGATTTATGAGTGTATGATAGTGGCTTCACGTTGTTTTAAGTTACTGTTGAGAATTTGTTTCTCCTCAGTAATCTAGAGTTTAGCAGAATTATCCATGGGTTACAGAATAGAAACTTTTAAGCAACAGTGAACCAGATTGGTCCATGATAACTCCAGGATAAATATAAGAAGAATTTCTGGACACATTTTGCCCCAGTGAAGTAAAATTATTTACATTCAAGGGTGGATTTGGAAATGCAGGTATTTTTCTGTTGATCTGCATGTTGGTTACACCGGTGTGTTCAGTGTGTAATTACACTTCCATGCAGTTATTTTTGTTTTTCTGTTAGATTTCAATAAACTATTATTTTTCTAACAAATCTTATACCTTAGTGCTTCTTTAGAGTACTAATCAGAGTACTGTTACATAAGTAATGGCTCATGTGTGCACACAGGTGTCTGCTCTGTGAAATAGTCCGTTTCAAATTATACCACATTAAATTGTGTCTGCTTTAAAGGGCTAAAATAAGTACATGTACATATTTAGATATATAAGATGACTTTTAATAGATAATTAGAATGTTTATATAATAGATTCGTGCTTTCAGAGATTTCATATTCACAAAGTAAGTTTTGGAACCGTGAAACATGGATAGGTCAGTGTCATTTGGTTTGTTTCTTTTTTCTTCATTTAATCCTTTTCAGGACTTTGACTCCTGTGAATTGTTAATGTACGGTCTTTATGAATCTAAATAACATTCATTAACTTTCTTGGAAGGTCACAGTGACGTTGGTTCTGTTTGAAATAAGTACTATACATTTTTTAGAATAAAAAAGGAAAGTATTATGGTGAGTTTTGCTATCTACTTGCCACTTTCCCTTCTTTGTTTTGTTTTGTTTTATTTGTTTGTTTTTTGGTAGGGAGGGAGGTCTCCCTATGTTGTTTAGATTGGTCTCAAACTCTTGGCCTCAAGCAGTCCTCCCACCTCAGCCTCCCAAAATGTTGGGATTACAGATGTGAGCCATTGCACTTGGCCCTTTCCCATTTTTGTGCTTGACTAGTGTAAGTGTCATTTTTGCTTTCTTGAAACCTTTGTTCTTTCTCATGTGAATACACATAGGATGACAATAGTCACAAAACTCTTTCCATACTTAGAAGACTAAAACTAGAAATTGTTGCTTGAACATGTAATGGGTAATTATTAGAATTCTGCACTGGTTTGTACTGTTCTCGAATTTTTATGTAAAGGTCTAGTTTAGAGATTTATTATTTTTGATGTTTAGACTTAAAAGAAAACAATTAGCTGCAGAATCTAGTTTTTATCCTGGAGTGAAACTCGTATAACCTTGTTGATTTTAGTGGGAATTAGAAAGTTCAGACTCTAAAATTTTTTAGAGGTCTCCCAAAATGGTTTCCGCTCTATGTTGAAAGGAACTCTAATCTGCAGAAGTGCAGGTGACAGTAAGGAGGGCAGGGGATGCTCTTCCCAGAAGAGTTTCTGCAATGCAGCTGACTTAGAGTGCAATGGAAAGAGCGAGATCTCGTGGTGGCATGTTCCTGTCACAGCACGTGTATAGCAGTCACAGACTCTGAACCCAAAGACTGTATTTCTAGTTGGAGCAGACATTGACCTCTTTTTTGGGGCTGAAAACGGTGAAGTGTATCAGTTTTGGTAGCTTGGGTTATAAGAAACCTAAATTAGTTTGAAGTGGAATTATCCTGATGAAAGGGCAGTTGAAAGCCCTTGACACTGGACAGAGGATTGTCTAGTGTCTAATCTTGGCTCAAAATGCACCAGACATAATGAGAGTCATTATGAACTGCTGATCTCCTACCCCTCCCCTCAGCAGACCCTATTAGACTTGCAAAAATAGCAAACACTGTGTGTGTTTGGCATGGTGCCTGCTGTGTAGTAGAGGAAGAAAGCGTACCTTGTTTGCACTCCAACCAGATACTGGTGCATCATGTTACAGCTCTGCTTGGTTCTGAGCTCCTCTGTTCAATCTCGTCTTGACAGATGCTGTCGTTGCCACCCCTTAGCAAGACAAATGCAGCCACTCTGCAGGAGTTGGCTTTTGCCCAGCTGTGCTTGCCAGGGCCCCAAACTGGTGTGCTTGTGTACCTGTGGAAAGGTAACAGCCTGTGGGTGTGTTATCCTCTGCCATTATGTGCATTACCTTTTGAGTTTTTGCCATTCCCAAAGGAAAAGTTAGTTTTGTTTGTTCAGA
Source organism: Rhinopithecus bieti (assembly GCF_001698545.2). Taxonomy (NCBI): domain Eukaryota; kingdom Metazoa; phylum Chordata; class Mammalia; order Primates; family Cercopithecidae; genus Rhinopithecus; species Rhinopithecus bieti. The sequence goes on from NW_016811820.1 coordinate 2,360,099, forward strand.
TAAATCTGAACCCTCAATTTCTCTTCCTGCTTTTTTCACAACAGATGTTGTTGGGCACCCACTAAAGATCCCCAGGAAGGGTCCCTGCCCCATATAAGCTCACTTTCTCTGTAGGTAGAAATAAATGCAAACAGTCACATAATCACAACCTTAATAGCTATGTGTATAAAGGACTCTGGGAATAAAGAGGAAGGAAGGGATCTTTGGAGATGCATGTCAGGAGAAAGTTGTCTCATACAGGCTATGAAAGTTAAGTATTGCTTAGAAGGTGTAGATGTATGTGTTGCTAGGATCCAAGGTGAAAAAGGAGAAGTGGTTTGAAATGAGCTTGGTGAACCTATGTTTGGGCCTGGTTTTGAGGATTACTGGCAATAGGGAATCATCATCGAATCTTAAACTAGATGAGTAGCCTCTTCAAATTTTTTTTTATTATTGTGGTATCAATCTGGAGAATAAGATTATATAAAAAGTGGTGAGAGTAGGAGAAGTGCCAGCCTATTACGTTGGGAGAAGGAAGCATGGAGAGGTTTTAGATGTGACCATTAGTTCAGATAAGAGTAGTGAAGGGAGATAGGACTTAATAAGTAGGAAGAGAAATTAAAGAGAGTAAGAAAGGAAAGTCTAAGGTTTTCAGCTAATACTCCCCAGGCATAGTATTTATAGGGAAACAGGGAAGGTAGATTTCAGTTTGGGGCAGACTAAATTTAAAATACCTGTGGAATATGCAGGTATTAATGAGTAAATTTCAGTGTGAAGTTTGTACCCAGAGTTGAGGATAGAGCAGGCTGGGCACATAGGGTTCCAGGATAATTGATGTTACAAATTGAGTCTGGTTTAGCGGTTAGAGCCATGAGACCCTCTAATCCAAGTTTGATGTCCCATGGCGGTTTGATGCAGGATGGGACCAACATTATAGACCTGCTGTTACCTGCTAAAAAAAGGCATTTTGTATATTTCACTCCTGAGTCCAGAAAGCCATTTACCAAGAGCATATCTGAATTTGTGTGGCAGGGAATAATATAACAATGAGTTCTGTGTATTCACAATTTAGGAACTAATTTCACAAGACCACAGGTTGGAAATTCTTGTCCTCTAATGATACTGAACCTTTCTGGAAAGAGCTTCACCTGGATTTTCTTCATCTCAGTAGATGAAGTAGTTACTGTTTCTTTCCCACATTCAGCCAATAGCATACATTTTGTAGAAAGCAAACCTAAAGCTTTTCCTCCAAAGCTTTAGGCCTCTTCTCTTTCAGTTCCTCTCTTTCAGTTCCTCTCAGCAGGACCCTGGCCTGTCTTGGTCAGTCTGCCTGTTCTTTCTACTTGACTTCCACCATCTGCCCATTGGGACCTACAGATTTTTTTTTTGAGATGGAGTCTCACTCTGTCACCCAGGCTGGAGTGCAATTGCATAATCTTGGCTCACTGCAAGCTCCGCCTCCCGGGTTCACGCCATTTTCCTGCCTCAGCCTCCTGAGTAGCTGGGACTACATGCGCCCACCACCACACCTGGCTAATTTTTTGTATTTTTGGTAGAGATGGGGTTTCATCGTGTTAGCCAGGATGGTCTCGATCTCCTGACCTCGTGATCCACCCACTTCGGCCCCTCAAAGCACTGGGATTGCAGGCATGAGCCACTGCACCTGGCTGGGACCTACAGATATTTCTTGGCTGCTTACAAGTTTTTGTTCTCCTAGGGAATTTCTGAGACACTTAAATATGATTATATCCATCAGTGAATTAACAATCCGTAGAGTTGACATCAGTGGTAAATACAGTAATGTGAGAGCCTAAAACGTGAGCCAAAGTTCCATTTAAAAGATCTAGATGCAGATTATTTCACTAAACTTGAGAATTATTGATCATCTCTGTTCCTTTCTCCTTTTTCTCTCCCTTTTCTTTCCATCGTTCCTCCCTCTGTCTTCCCTTTTCCCTCTTCTCTTCCCTGTCCCCCTCCCTGTTCTCTTTTCTCTTTTCCCCTTTTTTCTTCCCCTCCATCTTACTTTCCCTTCTCTCTCTTCTCATTTGATATAACTGACAGATTTGAGCAGAACCGTGAAGCTGTTAGGAGCTGTGTGTGATGTGGAGTGGCCAGATGACTTTATGTGAGCACGCACGAGGGACTGTAAAGAGGCTGTCCAGAGGCTAGCCTCCTTCTAGGTTGTGCCTAACCCTGGAGAGTCATCATATGTTATTTCTCATCTCAGACTGCCACAGAATTGAGGAGGGAGATTGAAGGCAGCTCATTAAACCACTTTGGCCACAGATAAGAGTGTTAAGAGATTAAGAAGTAGATTTATCTGGGGGAGGGGTTTGGTCCCGGATGAAGCCTTTTCCTGCCATCGGAAACCAAAGATTTCCTTGTCTCTTTTGTTCTGATCCGTGGAATGGTGTAGCTTAGCTGCCTCCAAATCTGTCTTGGCAAGGATGTTTGCAAGGAGACATGGCAGGTTCTGTCTGGAGGGAATGGAAAAGAGAGTACATATTGAATGTAGATACTTGAAACTAGATCATAGTTTATCTAATTGCAGACCTTGAAGAAACTCTTGGGGCCACTTGGATGGGGGCGCTTCTGGAAGTTTGTCTCTGAGGGTATGTGAGTATGGACTTCTTCCACACTGAGAAGAGGGCAGAGCCCAGTCATCAGTTTTCATGTCCCTGAGTACAATATTAGACTTCTTTTTATTATTATCATTATTTCAACTGGTAACAATGTTTCCCCCAGGAAATGTCTTTACCTCTCTAAAGAGAATACCGTGATGCCATCTGTTAGTTTGAGATATATTTGCTGCAGGGTCCTCTCCTACCTGCTGTTTCTGTGCCCTTTCCGTGTTTTGTAGTGAAGCCCCTACCTCTCCAGCCATGGGGCCTAGTTCTTCATCATTTGTTCCTATCTTCCGTTTGGGATGTGGCAAGGAGAGGCAGAGTACGCTAGAGAAACTCTGATACTGCAATGTGCTAGGAGACAGCATGATGAGAGGTTTTGGGTGGGAAGTCCATGCTAAACATCTTAAATGCTTCAGAAACTTCTTTACAGAATTATCTGCCTTTAGGATTCTCCTGTTCAATAGATATATTTTTCACCACTTTAGAAATAATCTTCTTAAAGCCCATCCTTGAACTCATGAATCTGTAATGACTGCCCATGACCAGCGGTACTACATTCTGTCTGGAATGCAAGACCTACTTGGTCTAATCATGAAGACCTTTTAGTCTCATCAGCTAAGCCCCCTTGTCCTCCCAGGCATTCATCTTCCCAGGTGCTGTCTCCTTCTGCAGCTTCCCTTAGGCCTCTTCCCAGTGCTCTTTCTGCTCTTCTGTAAAACTCCACATTTAATGCCTGCACCTTACGGAACTCCAGGAAACTTCCTTGACTCTTACGGGCTATATGAATCTCTACTTATTTTAGTTTCTGCTGTTGCAGGAGGAAAGGCATGATTTTTAAAATACCATAATCCCTTTGTACGTCTACAGAAGAATGTGGGTTGGTGAGTTATACATTTGATGCATGATTGTATTCACCATTGTGAGATTATAAATAAATCTAAATACATGACCTTGCCCCCAAAAAATCTACAGTCCAGTGACAAACCCAAAACTAAACCTGAATGAAACTATAGAAATAACTAGATAACCTCTGTTACATAGAGGGTCAGTATTACAGGGAGATAAGCAGTACACCCTAAGCTGGGGAAGTGCAGTGAGCAGAGAGGGGATAGAGTATGTAGGTGGAGAAGTGGCTAAGTGTCTTAGATAGACGAGGTGGAACCAAAGTACATAGAGCCTGGAAGCCACAGAAAAGAATTTAGGCTAAGCAGCAAGATCAATTATAGATGGTTGAGTAGGTGAGTAGGACAGAAATGTGTGAGGTGGTTGGAAGGGACTGCTGCAATAAGCCAGCTGTGCTTACAGTGGTGAAGATGAGGAATGGTGACTTGGGAAGATGTATTGGAGAAAAATGATTGGGCCTGCTGACTGAGCAGCTCCAGCTTTGTGGGAACTGCCGATCATGTTGTTAACTGCTATAGATATCTCTAATTTAAGTAAATCCAATTTGTAAATATTTAGATTTTATAATGATATCTTAGACCATATGTGCACAGCAAGTGAAACTTTTAAATACTCTTGTATACCTATCACATCATGTTATCTTTTAACATGTGTATCAACTTTCTTACCTATAAATGCTGGTGACATCTCCCAGTTTTCTAGGCTTAATTTGTAGAGGGCTCAACAGGTGAACAATGAATTTGGTACACCATTCAAGAAGTAAAATTCAATCATTTTTTTCTCCTATTCATTTTGAAGGACAGGACTCTTTGCTTTATAGAAATATTTTAAAGGAGCCCCCTTAAATATCATGCTCTCTTTAGGCTTAAACTATTCTTATTTCCAAAATGTAACATCAGAAGTTCAGGAATTCTTTCTACTTAGGTTCTCTGTGCCCTACACACCTTCACATTTTTGCCTGAGTCTCCCCAGTCTTGCTGCAGGGGCTGGGGTAGCTTCAGCCCATTTACATCCTGCCAGGGAATAAACTTGATACCTTTTGCTTTCATGAAACACTATCTGTGTGAAGTGAGCTCTTTGATCCACAGCCTTCTATGCTGAAGCTAAGGGAGGATTAAGGAACACCTCTGAGTTGATGAATATTTGATGAGGTTTATATAATTTAAAATTACACTCCTGTTAATCCTTTCACTCAGTGGAGAGAGAAGAGAAACTTGTATAATTGTGGTTCCTACTTAGGCATAAGGGTAGTGTGTCTTCTCTGGGTGCATCCTCCTTATCTGTGTAGAGCAGAGCGTGGGAACTTAGTAAATGTCAATTGATGATTGGCATTTCTTACAGCTTCATAGAGAGAAATATCTCTTTGTTCCATTATAACCATACTGAGTGAGATGCTGAAGTGGAATTGGGATCACACAAGTATTGTGTATTGGACATTGCATTTATAATGGTGAGCAAGGCAGATATTCCACTCATCATAACAACAACAGTAGTAATAATACCACCAGGAAGCATTCTTTCAGTGCTTACTGTATGCAAGGCTCTATTCTAAACTCTTTTCATCCATTTTAATTCTTAGAACAAACTTATAAGGTAGGTGCTATTATTATCATTTCTATTTTATAGGTAACACAACCCAGGCACAAAGAGACTAACTCCCACAAGGTCCCACAACTTATAAATAGCAGAGCCAGGATTTGAACCTGGGCAGGCAGGTCTCAGAGCCTGCGTTCCTAACTTCTGTGCTGGACCCCTCATGGTGAGAAGGGCAGAGAGTTGACAAATCCTCTCAAGTGTGGTGAGTTCTGTAGGAATATGCAACAGGGCATAGGGAAGGGGAAGGCTGGGAAGGCTTTCCTGAGAAAATGTCTTTTTGGATGAAACATGAAGGATGAGTAGGTGCTCTCTAGGTGAGGGCTCATGGACAAAACTATTCCAACATGTGTAGTGGCCACAGCCTGGACAGAATAAAATAGGCGATTTGGAGGAACAACAGAGAGAAGCCCATTGGGGCAGAGAAAGTGAGAGAGTGTGTGTCATGGAGTGATGCTGCAAGGGCCAGATCATGAAGGCCTCTGTAGGTCCCACTTCAAGGATGTGGGTCGTAGATATATAAAGGGCTAAGGACAAATGGAGCATTCAAGGGAGGATTCAAGGAGCTAAGGGAGGATTAAGGAACACCTCTGAGTTGATGAATATTTGATGAGGTTTATATAATTTAAAATTACACTCCTGTTAACCCTTTCACTCAGTGGAGAGAGAAGAGAAACTTGTATAATTGTGGTTCCTACTTAGGCATAAGGGTAGTGTGTCTTCTCTGGGTGCATCCTCCTTATCTGTGTATCATGGGTATAACATGATGAGATGTGAACTTTTAGGTGTTTCTGACCAGTGATGTGTCTAAGTCATAGAGGGAGACAGTAGAGGACAACAGTGCAGTGAGGAAGCTGATGCTCTAATCTAGGTGAAGGAGGATGGTAGCCTGGACCAAGGTAGTAGAGGTAAGGATGGATAGAAGCTTCGGAGCTTATTAGGATGCAGATAATAGGAGTTGCAGATGTGGGAGATGAGAGTAAGGGAGGAACCAGTAACAATGCCTGCGATAAGAATCAGAAGAAGGTTACAATGTAACTAGACTGGACCATGAGCAAATCATCTGCACTGGGGCTTAGTTGCTCAAAAGAAGGATGGTGCAGGAGAACATAGATGGCTTTGCCCAGTTAGAGAATGATTCCTGCTGAGAGAATACACACACATGCATGCACGTACACACGCACACACATTTGTTGTAGAGGGTTATACCCTCCCAAGTTAAAGTAGATTCATAACTGAGGTCGAGTCTCTGAATGTGGTACCATTGATAAGCCCCAGCACTGCAGTTCAGCCACCAACACTGAGTTTCCCATTGAGTCAACACGTGGGATGATCTGACAGCGTCAGCAGCACTGCACAACAGGGGGAGGGATGAATGAACGCCACATCTATACAGCATTGCCACTTGGATTCAAGAGGTAATTATCCACATGGGTAACAATTTCAGTTTCATTTCTCCCTTGAGCTAACTGTATTCACCTCAAACATCTTTCCTATCTAGAAAACCACCCAAAGTGTCATTCTGATAACCATTTGTAACTAGGTATTTTCTGCTTAACATTTGGAACTGGGTGGGGTGAGATAAATTCCAAGAAGATGGCAAGTTTTTATATTGCAGTTTATACTACAGCAGCAGCTCCAGTCTGCCCTACAGGGACCTTCTAGATTTTTTTTTTTTTTTTTTTTTGCTACATGACAGGTGCCTGTGGAGTTTATATTTTGATATTTGATCAAACTTTTTAAACCTCAGCTTGTAGTAACCATTTTAGTGGTCATGCTTGAGAATGTGTATTTGCTAGTAGCATAGCGTTAACCTCAGTTTATGGGGATATTACTTTCTGAGGAATTAAATGTGGTATTTGAAAAACTGGGAAGTGAAGATCTTCTGCAACGCCCGAGTTTCTAAAGGAAAAACATTTGGGCCAGACTGGATGAACTGGTTAGATTAAATGCTATCTTACTGACTCAGGGTTATCATTTTTGGTTGCTTATTTTATTTTTAATTGTTCAAGATTTATTGTACCATGCTTTGCTGAGGACAGTATGTAAGTTACTTAAGGAAAGACCTGAAAGAGACAGGAAGCATGAACCCATCAGGCACCTGAATAAATGATGGTGGACATACTGAGAATACATAGAAATTTTGTATCTTATAGTCATATTGCACTTCATACTTTTCAGAATGCCCTCATATTTCTGTTACTTGATTCTAGTTTTCTTGGCTCAGCATACACAGTTGTTTTCTTTACTTGTTTATGGTCTGTCTCTCCCACTTAAATATCAGGTACTTGAGAGCAGATACTTGTTCTCAGCTATAGCCCAGCACCTAGATCAATACCTGACATTTTGTGGGCACTCAGTAAATCTTTGGAGGATAAATGAACAAAAAAACTATCTTCTGAATATCAGTGATAATCATATGAAACAGGCTTGGTATGCTACCATTTATGTACATCTGATTTTGAATTTGACAAGTTTTCACCTAAGATTTGTAGTAGTTGGTTTTCCTCAGAGAAGTTTTGGGCTATTTTCTTTTAAGAAAGGTGAGTGATGTCATTATGAAGTTGAAACTATAGGGCTAATCATATACTTGCCCTGCATCTACGGTGACTTTTTTTTCTACTAGAAAGAAAGCCCACTATTAAATAATTGTTACTTCTAGGTCTGAGGGAGACTGTCCAGCACCTGCAAGGGTTTTGCTAGGATGCAGGGGTTTGTTCCCCCGCTGGGCTGTGATTCTATCCATGGAGTAAGCTGCATTGTGGTAGCAAGTCATCTTGGCAGTGGCAAGTATAGCATATTTCAACTGGTGATTTCTGCATGATTTGTATGAATTTCTGTATGACAGGAGTCACAACAAAACTGTTACGTGACTTGTGTCTAAAGCTATCAGTCAGCTGGAGCTGTGAAAATCAGTTTGCATGTGTCAACAATTTAATCTTCTAATATGCTTGCCAATAGAAAACTGACACTAGAATTATTTTTCTGTATTTGCTGACTAGAAAGATATGGTTATCAAGTGCACTGATTGAAAAATCTTTAAATTGGGACCATATGTGTTCTTTCCCTAGTCAAATCTATTTGTGCATTCACCGACACGTGTATACATACACACACAGAGTACTGTTACATTGATACGTGTTTGTGTTATATATGTATGTATTCACACAGAGCATGCATATACCTTGTGCATATTCATGAGCTTTAAATGTGCTTATAGATTAAGATGTAAGGATGTTGGGGAAATAATACTACTACCTACCTTCCAGGCACCTTGTAAGAATTAAATTAGTTAATATGAGTAAAGTCCTTAGAACAAGGCCTGGAACACAATATGTTTCCTATAAATATTAGCTTTTATTATTTTAGAGTATGTCTTTATTCTGTCAGCTTCAAATGGGACGCTGTCACCTCTTTTTATAAAAATTTAGCTTCAGAGGCAGTATGGCAGAACCTCAGAATTATTGCATAATTCATTTGGTGAATTTACTGTTATGCTAAAATGCCTGCAACCAATTTTTATGCCATGCAGGAAATATTGGTATTTGTATTTCTAAATCAAAGCCATTTATTAAATACCTTAGTCATATTGATTCCTGTTATAGTAAATTACTTCTCTTTCTACGTCATCATTATCTCCTAGGGTCTGTCAGGGAGATATTTTCAGTGAATTTGTCTTTTCCTTATCAGACAAAACTAACTTCACTGAAAACATCTTCATTTGAGTTTTGAAAGAGGAATAAATTTTCAATTTACTAAGAAAAAAAATAGGTGTTTGTGTATTGGTATAAAAATAGGTATGTATGTAAGTGATCAAATAGAAAATAATGCAAAGCGACATAGAAGAATTTGGGAATGGAGGTAACATACACCTAGAAAGACAATGACAAGGGCACACACTATTTTGAAGCAGATTTTAGCAGGTAATGATGGTACTCACTGTGGGAAGAAGGTATGAATCATCAGTCAAAATGAGTGTACAAACTAATGATATGAAATGCTTGCTTAACAGTTGTTTTAAATAATTAGATTTTTGTTGGGGATAAATAGTTCATTCCAGACAAAAGTAGTAGGGACTCTATAGCTCATCTAACTTTATAGATTAAAATGAAGGCCCAGATAATTAAAGTGAAGACCTCAGAGTTAGTTAATGGAAGTGCAAGTTTCAAAACCCGGCTGCGACGTGGGGGAGACAATGTCCACCATGACAGTTCTTTAACAGATGGCATAGAAACTCGACTTGTCACCTTGAGGTGCTGCTCACTTCACCTCTCTAAGAATAATTCCAGCCCAGAGCTACACCATATATAGAATCTGTAGGCTTCCTAATAAAATGGTTTTCTTGTCTTAATAAGAGAAAAGAAACTCAGCACCTACCTACTTCGAGTCTGGTTTGGGCATGCTCGAAAGGGGGGCAGGGTTTTTAGATCAAGACTGCTGGAGTAGACTCAGGGTCTCTTTCAGCCTTTGTGATTTGACTCATGTGCACTTTAAAAAAAACTGTTTTATCTAAGTGTAAGACTGTAAAAGGCATATATATTTAGGGTATTACATTGATTTTTGGAAACCATTTGTATAGGGTACAGTACCTTTGAATTTCACTACAGTAACTGAGTTACCAAATGGGACAGTGGGTCTGCTGGGCTGAGAACCATCAAACTGAATGGTCACCAACTTTGTTCATGCTGCATCGACTTTTTCTTTTTAATCATTTGGGGACAGATAATCTTTTGGTCACTTTTTAGACTAACTTTGTGATTCAGAAAGGCATTGTATTCTTGGCTAAAACTTTTTGTAAGAAGGCACGCTTTCTTTTAAGGTTTGTGATTTTACCCTTACATATCAGATTTCACGGTATCCAAATGCAAACATGTATTTAACAGTTGGTTGGGACGGGAGAGTTTGAGGACAGCAAAGCAGCCTACTTTGATGAAAGGGTCAGATAGATTTTAGGATCTGCACCCTTTCTTAGCATCCTAAGCATTTTGAAAAGCAGTTCTATGTAGTTAAAAACAAACAAACAAACAAACAAACAACTTGGTAGTTGGTGTCCACTGAACTGCTTTTTTTCTGAATCTCTGCTGTGCTAGCTGTGTGGCTGTGAGGCTTACTTCCCTAGTCTGCAAAGTAAAGCCTAATGATACCTGTTTCACAATTTAAAACATTGATTTATTGAGATATATTTCACATACCATAAAATTCCACTAATTTAAAATATATAGTTCAGTGATTTTAGTATATTCACAGAGATGCAGCCATCACCACAAGCAATTTTTAGAACATTTTATCACCCACAAAAGAAATCTTGAACCCAAAAGGGCCACTTCCCATTTCCTTCCTAACTTCCCCACCTCTAGGCAACCACTGATCTACTTTCTGTCTGTATGGGTTTACCTGTTTTGGACATTTCATATAAATGGAATTATACAATATGTTGTGTTTTATGACTGCCTTCATTCACTTAGCATAATGTTTTCAATATTCATGTTGTAGCATGTATCAGTACTTCATTCTCCTCACCCCCCAGCTTTATTGAGGTATAATTGGCAAAAAAGTATATATTTAAGATGTATAATGTGATGATTTGATGTATGTATATATTGTGAAATAATTAGCATAATCAAGTTAATTAACACCTTAATCCAAATCCATCGCCTTGCATAGTTACCTTTTTTTATTTGTTTGTTTGTTTGGGCTTTTTTTTTTTGGTGATGAGAACACTTAAGAATTTGCTCTCCTAGTAAATATCAAGAATACAATACAACATTATTAACAGTAGTCACCGTGGCTGTACATTAGATCTTGAGAACGTACTTATTTTCACTAAAAGTTTGTACCCTTTGATCACATCTTCCCATTTCCCTTGCCCTTGCCCTTGGCAACCACCATTCTACTCTGTTTTTATGAGTTGGATTTTTTGTTTGTTTTGTTTTGTTTTTGAGATAGGCTCTTATTCTGTCACCTAGGCTGGGGTGCTGTGGCTTACAGCAACCTTGACTTCCTGGGCTCAAGCAATCTTCCCACCTCAGCCTCCTGAGTAGCTGGGATTATAGGCTCGTGCCCACCATGTCTGGCTGGCTGATTTTTTATTCTTATTTTATTAATGACAAGGTCACACTATGTTGCTTAAGCTGGTCTCAAACTCCAGGCCTCAAGTGATCCTCTCACCTCTGCCTTCCAAAGTGCTGGGATTACAGGCGTGAGCTACCGCACATGGCTGAATTAGATTTTTTTGAATTCTACATGTAAATGAGATCATACAGTGTTTGTATTTTTATGTCTGACTTCTTTCACTTAGCGTATGTCTTCCAGGTTCACTCAAGTTGTTACAAATTGCAGGGTTTCCAATGGTGTGTAGTAAAGGGGATCCTTGTATACTGTTGGTAGGAATATAAATTGGGACAGTATTATGGAGAACCATGTAGAAGTTCCTCAAAAAATTAAATATAGAACTGCTGTAGGCTTTATCAAGTCTACTTCTGGGTATATGTCTAAAGGAAATGTAGTCCATGTCTCGAATAGATATCTGCACTACCATGTTCATTATGGCATTATTCATAATAGCCAAGATGTGGAAACAACCTTAAGTGTCCATTGATGGATGGATGGATAAAGAAAATGTGATGTGATACACACACACACACATGCACCTTCTCTTACATGTGTGTATTGTATTATAGAATATTATTTAGCCATAAATAATGCAGTTCACTCGTTTTGGTTGCCAAATTATACTCCATTTTATGGATATATCACATTTTGTTTATTCATTCATCAGTTGATGGGCATGATATTTTTGTGACAGTGAAATAAGACAAAGTATATAAAGTGCTTTATGATGTCTTGAATATAGAAGCAATGTATGTTTTGTTGTTTCTTTTCATGTGGTTGGTAGATTTCTGGCGTGATTTATCAGCCGCCCCTCCTGCCTTGTGAGCAAGGAAAGCAGTCTTATTGAGTAGACCGTCTGTCTGCCGGTTCTCTCATGTTGGTCCTCAACTCATGGAAAATCCTAGTGGGCACTCGTTTGATACTAGAATTCACACTGCTTTTCTCAGCAACCAGAAGTGTTTGAGTGTTGCCAGCAGTGCTTGTTGTCATTACAGATGCTCCGTACAAAACTGTAAACGCTGGGTTTGAAGGGATTGACGGAGGGAGCCATTGAAGCTTACACAGATGTCTACTAATCTAGTGTTGATCCTCATTCTGAACCTGAGCATTGACACAAGTATCAAGCTGTGGGGTAGTTATGTTGTGTGCAAGGCTTGGAGGGAAATAGTGCTTTGGCAGTTCAGTGCTTGCCGACTTTACAAAACACAGAAAATTGCTGAGGGCTTATGTGACAGAAAGTTCATGTTACACATCTGGGCATCTTGGCGAGAAAAGCCACTGATTGTCTCAGTGTAAGGATTTGGAATTTCTAAATCCTAAATGATTACTAAATGACAAGTAAAATTTTCATTGAGATAGATTGTTGCTAACGTCCAAAGAGGTTATCTGAAAGCATTGATTTTTATTTTGTTGGCCGTGGAAATACCATGGAACTCATTTATTAAAAGTGGTATTTCTAAATTTCTACTTATTTTAGATACTGTAATATAAAGATAAAATTATAAACAAGGCCCAGTTGTTACCCACTAGGCAGATTTTTTTTAATTATTCAAGTTTCTGTTTCAGGCCATGAAACAAGTTAAAATCAAAACCTTTCCTGGTTGCCATTTTAAAGATAAATTTGTTATATAGGCTTTCAAAGCTTGGTTGCCTTGCTCCACAAAGACAAAAATACTAATAATAGCTTACATGTATTGAGCAGTGAATCTGTGCTAGGCTTTGTGTTAACCACCATATATTTGGATTATCTCACTGATCTAAGGTAGGTACAGTTATTATCCCCTTCTTATAGATTAGGAAACTGAGGCTCAGAGAGATTGAGTAGCTTGCCCAGTGTTACACAGCTTGTAAGTGGTATTTCTGTTCGTAGCTTCCCATTTTATAAAGTTTTGTGTTTTTAAATATGCTTTAGAATTTCAAGTTTTTACTCTGGTATTATTTCTTGAAGTTCTACGTCTACATACACATCAAAGCAATTCTGTGGTTCTTAGGGAATTATTTAATAAATGAAATAGCCATAGACTGTAATTACATTATGAGTGGCATCTTTTAGCTGTGCCCAGCGGTAGCCCAGTTGCTAATCTTTATCCCTTGATAAGTCAAGTAGATAAGAAGTGGATAAGCAAGTGGAGTGGTGGCCACTCAAGCAGGCCTCCACCAGAATGATTCCAAATAACTTCACACAGTGAATTGCAACCCACTCAGTCCACTTCACCTGATAGCATTGCTCAAAAGATATTCTTTTACTCTTTTATCTACCTTGTTGGCAAGCATCCCCAAGAGGTCTTATGCCTGTGGCCTACAGATCAAAGATGTTTTCTCAAATACTAGGAACTTTGCTGCTAGTTAGAATTAAGCAAATAAAAACATATACCGCCAGAATGTAAGCAAACTAGTTTAAACACTCCAGCCATCGTATTACACTTTTAAAAGATTCCCCATAAAACCTCATTAATCGTATAAACATTTTGGCAAACAGAAAGGGAATAGAACAGACTTACTGTTCTCCATCTTGTATGAATGGCTAGACTTTTCATCCGTGCTCTTATCCTAACATGTCTTTAACTCTTCTGTGTTATGATTTTTATTTAAAAACAAGAAAATTGAGACTCAGTGAGATGAACTGCTTTGTATCACTGTGGTAAGTTGTGTTGATAGCATTTGAAAAGGAAAAGCCAAAATTTTCTATTCTTTTTTTTTTTTTT